>NC_041383.1:214182946-214311604 GCF_002162155.2 Triticum dicoccoides
CGCGACGTAGCTTGGATGGAGTTTGTCTGCGGTGCTCGGCCCGGGCGTGGTTGTGTTTGTCACGTCCGGTCGGATGGCCCTCGCCGCACATCGGGGCACGCCCCCACGATCCATAGATTGATCTGGTCTAACCTGCTTCGTTTTCCAAGTCATGCCGCAGGTCATATGTGTATCCCCGAGCTGTTGTGTCTCTCTTTTTACGGCAAGGTAGTGCGGGCTGGTGTTCAGCTTGAGTTGCCGCTTTGTCCCAGCCATGTTGTGGTCGGTCAGCCGCATTACGCGCTGGTAGGATGGGCTTCAGCGCCTCATCATCAAATTGGGGTAATAGTTTGCGCTTCGGGTAATCTTTGGTTGGGTGCTCGAGGTCGTATTCTTCGGCTGCTAGGACATTAGTCCATCTATCGTTGAGCAAATCTTGATCAGCTTGAAGCTGCTGCTGCTTCTTTTTCAGGCTCCTTGCAGTGGCTATTAGCTGGTGCCTTAAGTGTTCCTGCTCAAGAGGTTCCTTAGGCACGATAAAATCCTCGTTGTTGAGGCTCACCTCGTCCTCGGAGAGAGGAAAGTAGTTACTGTCCTTCGACTCTTCGTTGATGGCCTGTTCATCAGGGCTAGCTCGCCCATCCTCCCATTCTTCCTGTTCGAAAGTTGTCTCAATGGGGTCTTCATTGTCTTCGGCATCGTCCGGAGTATTATTTTCTCCTATGCCGGTATTTCTTCTTTCTCCACGGTGTGGTTTAGAGCGGCGCCGCTGATGTCGGCGTTTTGGCTGTATAGCAGGAGGCTTATTCTCGACTGGATCCTTTTCATTGTCGCCGTTGTTCTCTTTGGGTGTATCCACCATTTATACGTCATACGAGGAGGTGGCTGTCCAGCGCCCTGTAAGCGGTGGTTTTTGTGTCTGCTCCTCTCCGGCATCGTCGTCCGTACCGTTGATGTCTTCGGAGTCGTAATCAAGCATGTCGGTTAAGTCTTCGACAGTGGCTATACAGTGGATGGTGGATGGGAAATGGAATTCTCCGTCATCAGCCTCCAATCCAAACCGGCTGAGGGTCTCCTGACAAGGAGAGGGCTTCTAATGAGTTCAGCACATCGCCTAAAGGTGAGTGCCGGAAGATGTCCGCGAAGCTGAACTCAACGATCGGCACCTGATCAGGTTCGATGGGCGCGGATGCACGCGGTTTGGAACTTATGGCCGGAGACGAATCCGAGGTTCCGATGACACAGGCCCCGCTCGAGGTTGGATCTGTGTGCGGCTCTAACGCCGCTGAGTCCGTGGCTTCCGCGGCGGGGTTGAGCTTCCCGTCCTCGGTCGGCGCAATCTGCCCCGGATCTAGGGCCAGAGCAGTTGCAAGCACTATCTCCTGGGCACGGTCCGATGGCAGATTTAGGTCATGTTCATCGTGGTGGCAGGGAGCGGCTGTCCTGGGCTCGAATCCGTCGAAGATCAAGTCTCTGCGGATATCGGCAATGTAATTCAAGCTTCCAAACCTAACCTGATGGCCAGGGGCGTAGCTGTCGATCTGCTCTAGATGGCCAGGCGAGTTGGCCTACAGTCTGAAGCCGCCGAATATGAAGATCTGCCCGGGGAGGAAAGCCTTCCCCTGGAATGCATTGGTGACAACGCAGCAGAACTCTCAATGAAAGCACCAATGTCGGTGTCAAAACCGGCGGATCTCGGATAGGGGGTCCCGAACTGTGCATCTAAGGTCGATGGTAACAGGAGGCGGGGGACACAATGTTTACCCAGGTTCGGGCCCTCTCTATGGAGGTAATACCCTACTTCCTGCTTGATTGATCTTGATGAGTATTACAAGAGTTGATCTACCACGAGATCGTAATGGCTAAAACCCTAGAAGTCTAGCCTATATGATTATGATTGCCTCTACGGACTAAACCCTCCGGTTTATATAGACACTAGAGGGGACTAGGGTTGTACAAAGTCGGTTACAGAGAAAGGAATCTACACATCCAAACGCCAAGCTTGCCTTCCACGCCAAGGAGAGTCCCATCTGGACACGGGAAGAAGTCTTCTGTCTTGTATCTTCATAGGCCATCAGTCCGGCGCACGTCAACAGTCCAGACGTCTGAGGACCCCTTAATCCAGGACTCCCTTAGGCGCCACCTCCTGGTACAGCCCTCTCTCTCCCCTATAGGCCCACTAAGGCCCATTACTTCCGGGGGGATTCCGGTAACCCTCCAGCACTCCGGTTTTATTCGAAACTATCCGGAACACTTCCGTTGTCCGAACAACATGGTCCAATATATCAATCTTTATGTATCGACCATTTTGAGACTCCTTGTCATGTCAGTGATCTCATCCGGGACTCCGAACAACCTTCGGTACATCAAATCACATAAACTCATAATACCAATTGTCATCGAACGTTAAGCGTGTGGACTCTACGGGTTCGAGAACTATGTACACATGACCGAGACACGTCTCTGGTTAATAACCAATAGCGGAACCTGGATGCTCATATTGGTTCCTACATATTCTACGAAGATCTTTATCGGTCAAACCGCATAACAACATACGTTGTTCCCTTTGTCATCGGTATGTTACTTGCCCGAGATTCGGTCGTCTGTATCATCATGTTGGAAATATGCCCTAGAGGCAATAATAAATAAGTTATTATTATATTTCCTTGTTCATGATAATCATTTATTATCCATGCTATAATTGTATTGATAGGAAACTCAGATACATGTGTGGGTACATAGACAACACCATGTCCCTAGTAAGCCTCTAGTTGACTAGCTCGTTGATCAATAGATGGTTACGGTTTCCTGACCATGGACATTGGATGTCATTGATAACGGGATCACATCATTAGGAGAATCATGTGATGGACAAGACCCAATCCTAAGCCTAGCACAGAGATCGTGTTGTTCGTATGCTAAAGCTTTTCTAATGTCAAGTATCTTTTCCTTAGACCATGAGATTGTGCAACTCCCGGATACCGTAGGAATGCTTTGGGTGTACCAAACGTCACAACGTAACTGGGTGGCTATAAAGTGCACTACAGGTATCTCCGAAAGTGTCTGTTGGGTTGGCACGAATCGAGACTGGGATTTGTCACTCCGTGTAAACGGAGAGGTATCTCTGGGCCCACTCGGTAGGACATCATCATAATATGCACAATGTGACCAAGGGGTTGATCACGGGATGATGTGTTACGGAACGAGTAAAGAGACTTGCCGGTAACGAGGTTGAACAAGGTATCGGTATACCGACGATCGAATCTCGAGCAAGTACAATACCGTTAGACAAAGGGAATTGTATACGGGATCGATTAAGTCCTTGACATCGTGGTTCATCCGATGAGATCATCGTGGAACATGTGGGAGCCAACATGGGTATCCAGATCCCGCTGTTGGTTATTGACCGGAGAACGTCTCGGTCATGTCTGCATGGTTCCCGAACCCGTAGGGTCTACACACTTAAGGTTCGATGACGCTAGGGTTATAAAAGAAGTTTGTATGTGGTTATCGAATGTTGTTAGGAGTCCCGGATGAGATCCCGGACGTCACGAGGAGTTCCGGAATGGTCCGGAGGTAAAGATTTATATATGGAAAGTTGTTGTTCGGGTTCCGGAAAAAGTTTGGGTTTTTTCGGTATTGTACCGGGAAGCTTCCAGAAGGTTTCGGAGGATTCCGGAGGGGTCCGGAGGTCCGGCAATTGTTCCACCACGTCCAATACAGTAGCATGGGCTGTAGGGGGGCGCCCTAGCCTTAATGGGCCAGGGGCACCAGCCCCCCCAAGGCCCATGCGCATGGGAGGGGGAAAACCCTAAAGGGGGAGGCCTCCACTTGACTTGGGAGGCACTCCTCCCCCCTTGGACGCACCCCTTTCTTGGAGGAAGGGGCAAGGCTGCGCCCTCCCCCTCTCCCTTGCACCTATAAATAGTGGAGGGGTGGGAGGGCAGCCGCACCACAAGTTCTGGCGCCTCCCTCCCTCCCTTGACACCTCCTCCTCTCCCGCAGGTGCTTGGCGAAGCCCTGCAGGATTGCCACGCTCCTCCATCACCACCACGTTGTTGTGCTGCTGCTGGATGGAGTCTTCCTCAACCTCTCCCTCTCTCCTTGCTGGATCAAGGCATGGGAGACGTCACCGGGCTGTACGTGTGTTGAACGCGGAGGTGCCGTCCGTTCGGCACTAGGATCTCCGGTGATTTGGATCACGACGAGTACGACTCATTCAACCCCGTTCTCTTGAACGCTTCCGCTTAGCGATCTACAAGGGTATGTAGATGCACTCTCCTTCCCTCGTTGCTAGTCTCTCCATAGATAGATCTTGGTGACTCGTAGGAAAATTTTGAATTTCTGCTACGTTCCCCAAGAGTGGCATCATGAGCCAGGTTTATTGCGTAGATTCTTTGCACGAGTAGAACACAAAGTAGTTGTGGGCGTTGATTTTGTTCAATATGCTTACCGTTACTAGTCCAATCTTGTTTCGACGGTATTGTGGGATGAAGCTGCCCGGACCGACCTTACACGTACACTTACGTGAGACAGGTTCCACCGACTGACATGCACTTGGTGCATAAGGTGGCTAGCGGGTGCCAGTCTCTCCCACTTTAGTCGGAACGGATTCGATGAAAAGGGTCCTTATGAAGGGTAAATAGCAATTGGCATATCACGTTGTGGTTTTGTGTAGGTAAGAAACGTTCTTGCTAGAAACCCATAGCAGCCACGTAAAACATGCAAACAACAATTAGAGGACGTCTAACTTGTTTTTGCAGGGTATGCTATGTGATGTGATATGGCCAAGAAGAATGTGATGAATGATATGTGATGTATGAGATTGATCATGTTCTTGTAATAGGAATCACGACTTGCATGTCGATGAGTATGACAACCGGCAGGAGCCATAGGAGTTGTCTTTATTTATTGTATGACCTGCGTGTCATTGAACAACGCCATGTAATTACTTTACTTTATTGCTAACCGGTAGCCATAGTAGTAGAAGTAATAGTTGGCGAGACAACTTCATGAAGACACGATGATGGAGATCATGATGATGGAGATCATGGTGTCATGCCGGTGACGATGATGATCATGGAGCCCCGAAGATGGAGATCAAAAGGAGCAAAATGATATTGGCCATATCATGTCACTATTTGATTGCATGTGATGTTTATTATGTTTATGCATCTTGTTTACTTAGAACGACGGTAGTAAATAAGATGATCCCTTACAACAATTTCAAGAAGTGTTCTCCCCTAACTGTGCACCGTTGCTAAAGTTCGTCGTTTCGAAGCACCACGTGATGATCGGGTGTGATAGATCCTTACCTTCACATACAACGGGTGTAAGACAGATTTACACATGCAAAACACTTAGGGTTAACTTGACGAGCCTAGCATGTACAGACATGGCCTCGGAACACAGAGACCGAAAGGTCGAGCATGAGTCGTATAGTAGATACGATCAACATGAAGATGTTCACCGATGATGACTAGTCCGTCTCACGTGATGATCGGACACGGCCTAGTTGACTCGGATCATGTGATCACTTAGATGACTAGAGGGATGTCTATCTGAGTGGGAGTTCATAAGATGAACTTAATTATCATGAACATAGTCAAAAGATCTTTGCAAATTATGTCGTAAGCTCGCGCTTTAGCTCTACTGTTTTAGATATGTTCCTAGAGAAAATATAGTTGAAAGTTGATAGTACCGATTATGCGATTAGTAGAAAGCTTATGTCCTTAATGCACCGCTCAGTGTGTTGAACCCTAAACGTCGTTTGTGGATGTTGCGAACATCAGACATACACGTTTTGATAACTACGTGATAGTTCAGTTAAACGGTTTAGAGTTGAGGCACCAAAGACGTTTTCGAAATGTTGCGGAACATATGTGATGTTTCAAGGGCTGAAATTGGGATTTCATGCTCGTGCCCACGTCAAGAGGTATGAGACCTCCGACGATTTTCTTAGCCTACAAACTAAGGGAGAAAACCTCAATCGTTGAGCTTGTGCTCAGATGGTCTGAGTACAACAATCACTTTAATCGAGTGGGAGTTGATCTTCCAGATGAGATAGTGATGTTTCTCCAAAGCCATTGCCACCAAGCTGCTAGAGCTTCGTGATGAACTATAACATATCAGGGATAGATATAATGATCCTTGAGGTATTCGTGATGTTTGACACGCGAAAGTAGAAATCAAGAAGGAGCATCAATTGTTGATGGTTGGTGAAACCACTAGTTTCAAGAAGGGCAAGGGCAAGAAGGGATACTTCATGAAATGGCAAATCAGCTGCTGCTCTAGTGAAGAAACCCAAGGTTGAACCCAAACCCGAAACTAAGTGCTTCTGTGATAAGGGGAATGGTCACTAGAGCGGAATTACCCTAGATACTTGGTAGATGAGAAGGCTGGCAAGGTCGATAGAAGTATATTGGATATACATTATGTTAATGTGTACTTTAGTAGTACTCCTAGTAGCACCAGGGTATTAAGATACCGGTTCGGTTGCTAAGTGTTAGTAACTCGAAATAAAAGAGCTACAGAATAAACGGAGACTAGCTAAAGGTGAGCTGACGATATGTGTTGGAAGTGTTTCCAAGTTTGATGTGATCAAACATCGCACACTCCATCTACCATCAAGATTAGTATTAAACCTGAATAATTGTCATTTGGTGTTTGCGTTGAGCATAGACATGATTGGATTATGTCTATCGCAATACGGTTATTCATTTAAAGAGAATAATGGTTACTCTATTTATTTGAATAATACCTTCAATGGTCTTGCACCTAAAGGAATGGTTTATTGAATCTCGATCGTAGTGATACACATTTTCATGCCAAAAGATATAAGATAGTAATGATAATACCACTTACTTGTGGCACTGCCATGTAAGTCATACAAGTATAAAACGCATGAAGAAGCTCCATGTTGATGGATCTTTGGACTCACTCGTTTTTGAAAAGTTTGAGACATGTGAACCATGTCTATTGGTGCATACGCATGAAGAAGCTCCATGCAGATGGATCGTTTGGACTCACTTGATTTTGAATCACTTGAGATATGCAAATTATACCACATGGGCAAGATGGCTGAAAAGCCTCGGTTTCAGTAAGATGGAACAAGATAGCAACTTGTTGGAAGTAACACATTTTGATGTGTGCAGTCCAATGAGTGCTGAGGCATGCAGTGAATATCGTTATGTTCTTACTTCATGGATGATTTGAGTAGATACTGAGTATATTTACTTGATGAAACACAAGTCTGAATTATTGAATGGTTCAAGTAATTTCAGAGTGAAGTTGAAGATCATCGTGACAAGAGGATAAAATGTCTATGATATGATCATAGAGATGAGTATCTGAGTTACAAGCTTTGGCACGCAATTAAGACATTGTGGAAATTGTTTCACAATTAATACCGCCTGGAACACCATAGTGTGATGGTGTGTCCGAACATCATAGTTGCACCCTATTGTATATGGTGCGTACCATGATGTCTCTTATAAAATTACCACTATCATTCATGGGTTAGGCATTAGAGACAACCGCACTCACTTTAATAGGGTACCACGTAATTCCGTTGAGACGACACCGTTTGGAGAAACCTAAGTTGTCGTTTCTTAAAAGTTTGGGGCTGCGACGCTTATGTGAAAAAGTTTTAGGTTGATAAGCTCGAACCCAAAGCGGATAAAATGCATCTTCATAGGACACCCAAAACAGTTGGGTATACCTCCTAATTCAGATCCGAAAGCAATAGGGATTGTTTCTTGAATCGGGTCCTTTCTCGAGGAAAGGTTTCTCTCGAAAGAATTGAGTGGGAGGATGGTGGAGACTTGATGAGGTTATTGAACCATCACTTCAACCAATGTGTATCAGGGCACAGGAAGTTGTTCCTGTGGCACTTACACCAATTGAAGTAGAAGCTTATGATAGTGATCATGAAGTTTCGGATCAAGTCACTACTGTACCTCGTAGGGTGACAAGGATACGTACTACTTCAGAGTGGTACAATAATCCTGTCTTGAAGGTCATGTTGCTAGACAACAATGAACCTACAAGCTATGGAGAAGCAATGGTGGGCCCAAATTCCAACAAATGGTTAGAAGCCATGAAATTCGAGATAGGATCCATGTATCAGAACAAAGCATGGACTTTGGTGGACTTGCCCAATGATCGGCAAGCCATTGAGATAAATGGATCTTTAAGAAGAAGACGGACGTGGACGGTAATGTCACCGTCTATGAAGCTCGACTTGTGGCGAAGAGTTTTTTTTCACAAGTTCAAGGAGTTGACTACGATGAGATTTTCTCATCCGTAGCGATGCTTAAGTCCGTCGGAATCATGTTAGCATTAGCTGCATTTATGAAATCTGGCAGATGGATGTCAAGACAAGTTTCCTTACCAGTTTTCGTAAGGAAAGGTTGTATGTGATACAATCAGAAAGGTTTTGTCGATCCCAAGGATGCTAAAAGGTATGCTGGCTCCAGCGATCCTTCTAAGGACTGGAGTAAGCATCTCGGAGTTGGAATGTGCGCTTTGATGAGATGATCAAAGATTTTGGGTTTATACAAAGTTCATGAGAAACTTGTATTTCCAAAGAAGTGAGTGGGAGCGCTATGGAATTTCTGATGAGTATATGTTGTTGACATATTGTTGATCAGAAATGATGTAGAATTTCTAGAAAGCATATAGGGTTGTTTGAAAGGTGTTTTTCAATAGAAAACCTAGATTAAGCTACTTGAACATTGAGCATCAAGATCTATGAGGATAGATCAAAAACGCTTAATGGTACTTTCAAATGAGCATATAGCTTGACATGATCTTGAAGGTGTTCAAGATGGATCAGTCAAAGAAGGAGTTCTTGCCTGAGATGTAAGGTATGAAGTTAAGACTTAAAGCTCGACCACGGCAGAAAAGAGAGAAAGGACGAAGGTCGTCCCCTATACTTTAGACGTAGGGTCTACAGTATGCTATGCTAAGTACCGCACCAGTTGTGTGCCTTGCTACATGTCTGGCAAGAGGGTACAAAGGTGATCAAGGAGTGGATTACCAGATAGCGGTCAAAATTATCCTTAGAAGAATAAGGATATGTTTCTCAATTATGGAGGTGATAAAGAGTTCGACGTAAAGGGTTACATCGATGCAAGCTTTAACACCTATCCGAATGACTCTGAGTAGCAAACCGGATACGTATAGTGGAACAACCATTTGGAATAGCTCCAAGTGGAGCGTGGAAGCAGCATTTACAATATGATCTAGAGATTTGCGAAGTACACACGGATCTGAATGTTGCAGACCCGTTGACTAAAACCTCTCTTACAAGCAAAACATGATCAAACCCCAGAACTCATTGAGTCTTAATCACATGATGATGTGAACTAGTTTAGTGAAACTAGTAAACTCTTTGGATGTTGGTCACATGGCGATGTGACCTGTGAGTGTTAATCACATGGCGATGTGAACTAGATTATTGACTCTAGTGCAAGTGGGAGACTGTTGGAAATATGCCCTAGAGGCAATAATAAATAAGTTATTATTATTTCCTTGTTCATGATAATCGTTTATTATCCATGCTATAATTGTATTGATAGGAAACTCAGATACATGTGTGGGTACATAGACAACACCATGTCCCTAGTAAGCCTCTAGTTGACTAGCTCGTTGATCAATAGATGGTTACGGTTTCCTGACCATGGGCATTGGATGTCATTGATAACGGGATCACATCATTAGGAGAATGATGTGATGGACAAGACCCAATCCTAAGCCTAGCACAGAGATCGTGTTGTTCGTATGCTAAAGCTTTTCTAATGTCAAGTATCTTTTCCTTAGACCATGAGATTGTGCAACTCCCGGATACCGTAGGAATGCTTTGGGTGTACCAAACGTCACAACGTAACTGGGTGGCTATAAAGGTGCACTACAGGTATCTCCGAAAGTGTCTGTTGGGTTGGCACGAATCGAGACTGGGATTTGTCACTACGTGTAAACGGAGAGGTATCTCTGGGCCCACTCGGTAGGACATCATCATAATATGCACAATGTGACCAAGGGGTTGATCACGGGATGATGTGTTACGGAACGAGTAAAGAGACTTGCCGGTAACGAGGTTGAACAAGGTATCGGTATACCGACGATCGAATCTCGAGCAAGTACAATACCGTTAGACAAAGGGAATTGTATACGGGATCGATTAAGTCCTTGACATCGTGGTTCATCCGATGAGATCATCGTGGAACATGTGGGAGACAACATGGGTATCCAGATCCCGCTGTTGGTTATTGACCGGAGAACGTCTCAGTCATGTCTGCATGGTTCCCGAACCCGTAGGGTCTACACACTTAAGGTTCGATGACGCTAGGGTTATAAAGGAAGTTTGTATGTGGTTACCGAATGTTGTTCGGAGTCCTGGATGAGATCCCGGACGTCACGAGGAGTTCCGGAATGGTCCGGAGGTAAAGATTTATATATGGAAAGTTGTTGTTCGGGTTCCGGAAAAAGTTCGGGTTTTTTCGGTATTGTACCGGGAAGCTTCCAGAAGGTTCCGGAGGATTCCGGAGGGGTCCGGAGGTCCGGAAATTGTTCCACCATGTCCAATACAGTAGCATGGGCTGTAGGGGGGCGCCCTAGCCTTAATGGGCCAGGGGCACCAGCCCCCCCAAGGCCCATGCGCATGGGAGGGGGAAAACCCTAAAGGGGGAGGCCTCCACTTGACTTGGGAGGCACTCCTCCCCCCTTGGCCGCACCCCTTCCTTGGAGGAAGGGGCAAGGCTGCGCCCTCCCCCTCTCCCTTGCACCTATAAATAGTGGAGGGGTGGGAGGGCAGCCGCACCACAAGTTCTGGCGCCTCCCTCCCTCCCGTGACACCTCCTCCTCTCCCGCAGGTGCTTGGCGAAGCCCTGCAGGATTGCCACGCTCCTCCATCACCATCACGCTGTTGTGCTGCTGCTGGATGGAGTCTTCCTCAACCTCTCCCTCTCTCCTTGCTGGATCAAGGTATGGGAGACGTCACCGGGCTGTACGTGTGTTGAACGCGGAGGTGCCGTCCGTTCGGCACTAGGATCTCCGGTGATTTGGATCACGACGAGTATGACTCATTCAACCCCGTTCTCTTGAACGCTTCCGCTTAGCGATCTACAAGGGTATGTAGATGCACTCTCCTTCCCTCGTTGCTAGTCTCTTCATAGATAGATCTTGGTGACTCGTAGGAAAATTTTGAATTTCTGCTACGTTCCCCAACACATCATACCTAGTTCAATCTCGTTACTTGTAAGTCTCTTTACTCGTTCCGTAATACTTCATCCCGTAACTAACTCATTAGTCACAATGCTGGCAAGACTTATAGTGATTAGTATTACCGAGAGGGCCCAGAGATACCTCTCCAAAACAAGGAGTGACAAATCCTAATCTCGATCCATGCCAACCCAACAAACACCTTCGGAGACACCTGTAGAACACCTTTATAATCACCCAATTTACGTTGTGACGTTTGGTAGCACACAAAATGTTCCTCCGATATTCGGGAGTTGCATAATCTCATAGTCTAAGGAACATGTATAAGTCATGAAGAGAGTAGTAGCAATGAAACTGTAACGATCATAATGCTAAGCTAACGGAGGGGTCATGTCCATCACATCATTCTCCTAATGATGTGATCCCGTTCATCAAATGACAACACATGTTTATGGTTAGGAAACATAACCATATTTGATTAACGAGCTAGCCTAGTAGAGGCATACTAGGGACAATATGTTTTGTCTATGTATTCACACATGTACTAAGTTTCCAGTTAATACAATTCTAGCATGAATAATAAACATTTATCATGAAATAAGGAAATAAATAATAACTTTATTATTGCCTCTAGGGCATATTTCCTTCAGCGCCATCTTCGCTGCCTCGACGGGGAAATGGCCAAGTACGGCGAGGAGTGGTCTCTTAGCGAGATCACCTCCGTCAACGCCGCCTCCTCCAAGGCCTGCCGCCCTCTCCCATCGCCCACATCATCGGTGGCCGGGGCCGCACTACGCACGGCGCTGGAGGAAGCGGAGAGGATTATCCGCGAGCGTCACGCGACTGCCGGGAAGCCCTGCCGCGACGCCACCACCTTCCGCCACCCGAAGCCCGACAACGACCCCAACGCCGGATCGAGCGACGACCATGGAGGAGGAGCCGCCGGCCAGCCCGGTATGGCCTACGAAGTCACCATCAAGTATATAGTAGTTTAGGGATTTAGTTTTAAAGTTTTTAGTTCACCGGACGGAGTATTATCCGGTTTTATGTAAAAAAATATCCTAGTTTAAATGAACTTCATCTGGTTTATATGAAATCCGTCGTGTTTGCATGAATTTCATCCGGTTTGTTTGAAAATTTGTTGAAATGTATGCGTGTAAGATCCGCGGACTGGTCTCCATGTCCACGGACGGATGCGGAAGAAAATTTGCAGGTTGTCATTGAAGATGACCTAAACCCCGATGTTTGGCAACAATTGGGAACTCGAAAGGTTGTCCTAGTTTTTGTCAGATGATTTATTTTCCGCAGAGGGAAGGGTTGAATGCACAACTTGCCTCAAGAAGCCTCTGTGGTGTGCCAGCCAAGTAATGGTCGTTCTATTCTTTCTTTATTCTAAAATTGTACATACGCAAATGCTTATACATTTGCACATAAACTTACCCTTATAAACGTACGCACGCACATCCTATATTCATAAGCACCTTTGAGAGACTAAACTGGTACATCATCCCGAGATTGACGAAGTTGCTATAGACATCTTCATAGTTGATGGTACATCTCCTCCCATTGAACGCACGTCGTCGGAAGACCTGAAATAATTCCAGAAAGGTAGGAGCATCAATGTCAATTTTGGAACTTGAACTCTGGTGGGCTTGGGATATCACTGTACTCCTAACCATCCAATCACATATTGGTTTGTTTGGTTCGGTTTTCTTTCTTTCTTTCGTTTTTTCTACTTTTATTTATATTTCAAATATTTTATACAACATGTATTCTGAAAAAATAATTTATTTAAATTTTTGAAAGGGCTCATGGCATATTTAGAAAAAGTCCATGCAGTGAAAAAAATTGTGTTCGTGCAATATTTAAAAGCGTTTGCACCATTCAAAAAATATGTTCTTGACATTTTTTAAAATATTCCAGAAAATGTAAAAATCTGTTCATGTAGATTCCTTTTTTACAGTATAGACATAGACCCTCATACACTAAGCCCTATGAATGCATGCACGCACACTCTACACCTATGAGCACATCCGAGTGACTGAGCTGCTACAACATTTTGAGATTGACGAAATCCTCACAGACGCCTTGGTAGTCGACTGGAACGTCTCCTCCCACTGAATGCACATTCCTGGAAGGACTAAAATAAATTCAAGAAAATACGAGCATTGGTGACAAGTCTAGAACTTGACCCTGGTGGGTTGAGGATACCACTGTCCTCCTAACCATCCAAACATATGTTAGTTCACATGTCGTAGATTGTAATAAGCTTTCATATCACTCAAAATATATTCATCACATTTAAAAGTTGTTGACACATTTCAAAAATATGTTTAGGACAATTAGAAAAAATTATACTCCCTCCGTCCGAAAATACTTGTCATCAAAATGGATAAAAAGAGATGTATCTAGAACTAAAATACGTCTAGATACATCTCCTTTTATCCATTTTGAGAAGTATTTCCAGACGGAGGGAGTACAATGGAAAATGTTTTGAATAATTTCACAAATGTTGGGTACAATTCAAAAATAAATTCATGACATTTTTTAAAATGTTCACTTGTTTCTAAAATATGTCGGGACATTTTTTAGAATACATGTTGTGTGATTGCAAGCAATATTTCTTACCATTAAAGATGCCTTGACATTAATAAAATGTTCATGTGTTTCAAAACTATTTTGGAACATTTTGAAAAGGTTGGTACAATATAAAAAATGTTTAGATAATTCAAAAAAATGTTTTCTTTCGTTCATAAAAATATTCAGGACATTTAGAAAATACTCCCTCCATTCGGAATTACTTGTCATAAAAATGAATGTATCTACAACTAAAATACATCTAGATACATTCATTTTCTTGGACAAGTAATTCCGAACGGAGGGAGTATGTTCTAAGACTTCACAAATGTTCGCATGTTCAAAAAAATCTTCATATCATTTATGTAAAATCTGCAATATGCTTTAAAAGTTTTGCACCTTGTATTTAAAAAATGTATAGCATTTATTTCATAAAAGTATTCAACGTGTATTTAGAAAATATTCAGTATGTAGCTGAAAATCTATTTGAGAAACAAAGAAAAACAGGAAAACGGAGGGAAAAAATCTGATAAAAACCGATACAAAAAACACAAAAAAGGAAACCGAACCGTGTGAAAGCTTTAAAATCATTCTGAAACAATCTACAAAAGTTTCACAAAATTGCTCCTAGGAAAACCACATGAAGGCTTGTGTGCCAGTTCGCTAGCAGGAGCACAAGAGGATGTAGACATGCTACCATCTCCAGATAGGGGAGACATAGTTCCCGTGCACAGGGGACGTGTATTTTTTTGCAATTCAAAGAGCTATATTGATCAAGAAAAAGAGTTATAGTCCTTGTACAGACAAGCCATTAGAAATCTAGGAATAAAATTTATCCAGATACAATGCTTTCTATATGGATTAGCTTGCCTTGCACATAGATGTGCAAGCTCATTAGCCCTTTCTAGGAACGTAAGACAAAACAAAGAACTGAAAACTCTCTGAAAGCTCTTTGATTTCCTGAAGCACAGCGGCAATCTCTGACCCCCAAAGTTATTGCAATTCCAGAGGTTCGTAATTTCCAAAGCATCAGTTTCAACGATGATATTCCGGAGACCCATATTACCTGCAAGTCGCACTCCATCTCTAATAGCCAACGCCTCCATAACAAAAGAATTGGCAGCGTGTTCATACCATAGTGCCTAGGCACGAATGAGTTTACGAATGAGTTTACCTTCCAACGCCTCCATAACAAAAGAATTGGCAGCATGTTCATACCATAATGCCTGGGCACGAATGAGTTTACCTTCCAACGCCTCCATAACAAAAGAATTGGCAGCATGTTCATACCATAGTGCCTGGGCACGAATGAGTTTACCTTCACGATCGCGCACACCTACCATGTACTTCCTTGGAGATGATCAGCCTAAAAACTTGCGTCCACATTCAGCTTAGTGCAATTAGTTTCCGGGGGTCACCATTTATCATCGGACTTAGTAGGCATTTTCTTTTCTTCTGTGGTGTGACACCCGACTGGGAAGACCATTTGTGCAAACACTATAATGAATAGCACCCGCAAAAAAAAGACACATGTTTTCAAGAGATTTTTTCAGTCGGTTTAAAGAAAACATGGTGAAAATATTTCTAAAAGTGATCATTTTCTTGAAAACTTGAGAACTTATTTGACAAAGGGGAAATTTTGCAAAAGTTTTGTGGATAATTTATGAAAACATGTCAACATTTTTAATGCAAATATTCTTAAAACAAGTGAATTCTTTTGAAAATTTTCAACCTTTAAACCCATTTTTTGAAAGTATGGATATTCTTAGAAAACTATTTAAAAAAAATTCAACCATAGTTGAAAACTTTGATTTAGAAAAAAAAGAAATGCAGGAAAATCCTGAAAATCAAAATGAAAATGAAAAACCAGACCATGACCTTTGAATACAAGGCCATTCTGTGTTTTTTTTTTCTATAAAATATGAGCTATATGTCATAAAAAATATATATCATCTGAAACTTTCTTTGAAATGTGCATCCAATGGCATATTTTTTGTGGCATATAACTCCCACTTTTTGTAAAATTAATGATCAAAGTTTGACCTAAAATGTGGTGGAGCCTTATATTCAAAGACGTAAGAAATATCATCTTATTAGTCTTCCAAAATAGTTATATGCCATATATATTTACTCGACAAAAAGATATAAATAAATGAAAAACAATAGTCAAAGTCATGCGATGCAGACGAAGGAAAGTCAAGTTTTTTTTTTTGAGGGGAACGAAAGAAAGTCAAGTGTGCCTTAAATTTTGGGAAGGGAAGTTACTAGCCTAATGGGCCAGCTCAGATTAAGCATCAAACATAATTTGCTGCCCATGATATAAATCCTATTCTAGGCGAGACTCCCACCTCCTTATTCCCCGCGTAAAGCAATGGGTGCGTAGCTAAGGCGTGAACTATGGGCCAGTCAATTTGGACCGGGGCGCTCTAGTAATTTTTTCGTTTTGTCCTTTTTGTCATTATATAATTCGTTTTTTGTTTTTTTGCACATTTAGTTATTTACCAATGCTCGGCATTTCAAAAAAATCAAAATTAAAAAATTTCTGTCTATACCGATTTTTCACAAATTTCAAAAATGCTCCTCGAGTTTCAAAAGTATTCAGGAATTTGGAAAATTGTTCTCCAATTACACGCAAACTTACAAATTTAAATAATTCAATGAATTCGAAAAATAAATAGGGACTTCCAAGATGTTCATGAAATTGAAAAATTATAGCTTTCATAAAATGTACTGAATTTAAAAATATATCCCAATTATATTTTTATCAGATTTAAAAAAATGTTATCGAATTTAAGAAAATGTGCAGAAATGTAAAACATGTTCCAGATTTTAAAACATGATCATGAGTATGAAAAACCTTGAAAAATTCAATAAATATTAGTAAATTTGAAGAAATGTTTTAAATTTAAAAATATCTTCACCAATTTTTAAAACGTTCGTGAACTTGAAAAAAGAATTCATGGATTTTAAAGAAGTTTGTTCCCAAATTTAAAATTTTCCACAAATTTGAATAATCTGTTCATATTTGCAAAAACAACTAATTTTAAAATTCTTCACGATTTTCATAAAGGTTCCTACATTTTTAAAAGAAATTGTGCTTATTTAAAAAAATAGATTATTAAGAACAATAATAATAGAAGGAAAAACAAGAAACAAGAAGAAAAAAAGGGAAGAGAACCAACAGTATAAAAAATTAAAAAATGGTTCAAGGAACCTTCCCAAAAACGGTGGAGAAATACATAGGGTGCAATGATCGAGGAAAAATATCTTAAATTGGCTTGCCCATGTGCAGTGGTACGTGCGTCGGGTATGCGTTATGCACAAAGGATATATCTGGCATAGTCTGGCTTGAAGCATCTATAGTAACAGGGCAGCCCAGTCACGAACACTTAAATAGAAAAAGTGAAGAAAAACATATCACAGGGGATTCGGTCCCTGGTCTAGGCAGAGGTGCTAGGCACCAACCTTACGGCAAGTTTCTGAAAAAGTTATAGCCGGCGACGTTTTTTATGCGAAACAAGCCCGGTTTCAACTGGGGTTTTCCGGTTCCCTATGTTTATAGATTTGTCCTCTGTCAATTTTTTCGGACCTTTTCTCCTGTTCGTTTTCTTTTGATTTTGGTTTAATTTCTTCTGTGATTTTTTCTTTTTTCTTTTCATTATTCAATTGTTTTTCTTGGTTTCATTCATATTTTTATTGTTTTTTCTATTCTTAATCATTTTCCTTCTTTTTCTTTGGTTTTATTTCTTTCTTAGTTTTCAACATTTTTCTTGTTATTTTTTGTTTCTATATCGATTTTCACTATTTTCCATCCTTATTGGATCTGTTTCTTTGAATTTATATTTACATTTTTCGTTGTTTGGTTTCTTTTTTGGTCTTTATTTCTTTAAGTTTTTCTTTGTTTCTTTTGGTCACATTCTGCATTTTTTGTATATGTCAAGGCCATTTTTCTAATACACATTTTAAAAAATTCCAATACAAATTTAACATTTTCTGAATACATGGTCAACATTTTTCATACACATGTTAAACTTTTTTACAATTGCTTGATTAACATTTTTCACATCAAAGTTAATACTTTCTAGTACAATGTGAACATTTTTGTCTATGCATATTTAAAAAATATCAAATGCTTGAATACATGGTAATTATTTTCCCTATAAACTCTTTAAAAAAATGGAATCATTGATTAATATTTTTCAAATACGAGATAAACATTTTTTTAACACAAGGTCAAAAACAATTTCTATACACATTTAACAGTTTATATAATATTTGATTAACATTTTTCACATGTTTGTTGAATTTTTTTCAAATGTTTGATTAACATATTTTTCAAATACAAGATTAACTGTTTTGAAAAACATAGTCAACATTTTTTCTATATACATTTAATTTTTAAATATTTGATTAACATTTTTCAAATGCTTAATTTAGACTATTTTCCAATAAGAAATTAACATTTTTTTGATACATGGTCAACATTTTTGTATACATATTTAACATTTTTGACATACGATTTTAACATTTTTTAGATGCTTGATTAACATTGTGTTTTTCAAATAAGATATTTATATTATTTTTTAATACATGTTAAGTATTTTTCTATAACCATTTAACATTTTTGACATACTTGTTCAATAGGTTTTTTAGTTCTTGATTAATATTTTTGAATAAAAGATTATGTTTCTTAACTACATTATCAATATTTTTTATGCTTGGTTAAATTGTTTCAATGTTTCATTTAGAGTGTTTTTGTAATATAGTCTATAGTTAGAACATTTGAAAATATAAAAAAAATGAAACCAAAAACAGAAAACGTGAAAACACACAAAAATTTATGTGGTGGCCTCGCGTGCGCCTAGGATGGCTCATCTAGGGCTTTCCTTGACGCGAGGGTTCCCTTGGTCGCATAATGGGCTGGCCTATACGCCCTAACGACTTTCGCAAGTCGGAAGGCTGCCTCTCAATAAGATAGGTATATGTTACGTGGCTATGTATCTACCAAGAGCTTATATTATTGGATGCCCGTGTGCATCCGATAGGCGAGCTTTCACTTTAGCTGGTATGCAAACAGACCAGCCCATTCGCAGCCGTTGAACGAATGTAAAAAGAAAACACTCATGGGAGTCGAACTCCCACTTCAAGATGGATATAGCGACTGAGCTTTCCAGCCCTAAACTTCAAGTCGGAAGTACAACGAGAGTTTCGTTTGATTACAATTTTACAACATTTATTGAAAAACATCAACAAACTTTAAAGGTTCAAATATTTATTGATATTTTTAAATATGACGAACAATATTTAAATTTATATTGAATGATTTTGAAAATGCACGCTGAACATTTTTGTGATATACGCCGTACAATAGTTAAATACACAATGAACATTTTTGTGACATACACGAAAAAATATTAAAATACACATTGAACCTTTTGTGATATACTCTGAAATTCTTTACAATACACAATGAATATTTTTTTGAAATATGTTGAACATTTTTTTTACTATAGGGCGAACATTTCCTTAAACATAAGATGCCCATTTTTAATATAAACACGCAATGAACTTTGTATAATACAAAAAAGGGAAAAAATAAAAAGGGAAATGGACAATAAAAGAAGCATAAGCAGACCAAAATAAAATAAATTATTTTTTAGCAACAAATAAAATAAAATAATAGAGAAGAAACAGACGAGCGAACATGATTGCTGGCGTGGCGCACGCAAGCAGGGAAAATCCTATTTGACGCGAACTGCGTCTAACTGTCGACAGCATTCCCTGTTTAGCGCTGCAGGCGCCCGTTACAGGCCATTTTTGTTAACGGGCGCCTGCAGCAAACACCCCCGCCCGCGACTGGGCCTGCCCGTTTAACTCTTTCTTCTTTTCCTGTTAAAAGTCAAAAAAAAGATGCGACCGCTGAGACTCGATCTACAGACCTTTTAATTCTTAGCAACGCGTACAAACCACTAGGCCATCTCGACTGATTGTGCAGACTCACATCCTTTTCCCTATTTATCCTTTACAGTTCGCGGAACTTTATGCTTTTTCTTTTCCTTTTTTTCCTTTTTCTGGGAGCTTTTTGTTCAGATTTTTTTCCTCTTTTTTTGGCTAAATATGTGAACTTTTTCTGCAAAATCGTGATTGTTGCTAAAAACAATCAATGACCATTTCTTCAAGGCCGATCAACATTTTTTCGAAATCGATGAACACTTTTACAAAATCGATGAACTTTTTCTTGAAATCGATGAATGTTTTTCCAAAACGATGAACTTTTTTCAATGTCGATGAACTTTTTTTCAAAATTGATGAACTACTTTTCAGATTCATGTTTTTTTTCCAAAATCGGTGAACTTTTTCAAAACCATGAACTTTTTTTAATTTTGATGAACTTTTTTGAAAATCGATGAACTTTTTCAATTCTATGAACTTTTTTCTCAAAATCCATGAACTTTTTTTGAAATTTGATGAACTTTTTTGAATTCGTTGAACTTTTCTTTGAAAACAGTGAACTTGTTTTCAAATTTGTGAACTTTTTCAAATTGGTTGAAGGTTTTTTCGAAATTGATGATCGTTGTTCATTTTTCACGAACCTTTTTTCAGAATTCGTGGGGTTTTTTGTGAATTTCTTTTTCAAATAATTATTTCTGGGTATATAGTATATCTCTAGAGGAAGGTTTAAGTACTCCTCGTTTCTGACAGTTGACAAGCTTGGCCGCTTGCTCTGGTGGTTCGGGTGTTACGTTTCTATACCTTAGACGATGGGTTCGAGTCTCAGTTTTTGCATGTTACACCAGTAGGTTTTTTACAATCTTTTCTCCTTGATTGGGCCGGCGCGCTAGCTCCCGCTGCAAGCGCTGTTAGCGCTAACCGGCGCTTGCAGCGCCAACTAGGAGCTCCCACTGTCGACAGTTCCCACAGGGATCCCCGAGCGCGAGGACTGGGCCGGCCAACTATTCCATAGCGAGGCAGCCGGTTTTGGGAGCCTTCGAGAAGGTTTCCTGAACCGATATTTTCTGTTATACCTGTTTAACGGTTTTCTTTTGAGAAGATATTTTTCCTTTTTCTTTTTTTTTTCGTTTTTCTGTTTCATTTTTTTTCGGTTTCTTTTTTTGTTCCTTTTTAGGTTCACATTTTCTTTTTGTCTTTTTTAAAACGTGATAAATTTAAAAATGTTTAACATCTTTCAAAATTGTATGCTTTTTACATTTTTTTGAAAACTAAAATTATATTGATGTTTAAAAAATTGTTTGTGTTTTTCAAAAACTTCGGAATTTTGAAATTTGTTCACGTTTTACAAAATGTTTGAAGTTTCAAAAATTTGTTCATGTTTTCAAAAAAATTCAGAGTTTTAGAAAATATTCACGTTTACAAAAATGTTTGTAATTGTTTTTCTCATTTTTCGAAAAACAATCACGTGGTAAAAAATGTTCGTAAATTCCAAAAATTTTGAACGTTGAACAAAATTGTTCTCATTTTCTGAAGTATTTAGAATTTTGATTTTTTCCATTTCAAAAAATGATTGTCATTGTAAAAACTGTTCGTGCTTTCAAAATCAGTTCAATTTTCAGAAAACTGTTCATGTTTTCAAAAATAGTTCATAAATTCAGATAATGTTCGCTTTTTTAAAAAATGTTCTCATTATTTAAAAATTGTTTGGAATGTTTTCCTTGAAAATATTCAGAATTTTTCAACTAATGACTGGGATTTCAAAAGAAATTCCTGTTTTAAAAAAATGTTCTCAAATTTCATAAAATGTTCTTGTTTTTAAATTTTTGTTTACTTATTTCAAAAGGTATTTACGCTTTAAAATTCTGTTCACCAGTCCAAAAAATGTTAGTTTTTTCCAAAAATGTTCAAAGGTTTAGAAAAAAAAGTTTCCTTTTTGATTTTTCGTTCACCTATATAAAAAAGTTCTTATTTTCCAAATTTGTACAGGATTTTACAATTGTTCTCTGGTTAAAAAAAATGTTCTAAATCTAAAACGTTGTTCCTGTTTTCTAATTTTGTTCACCAATTCAAAAAATGTTTACAGTTGCAAAGCATATTCTGGAATATTTGGAAATGTTCATGTTTTGAAAAATGTACTGAAAATTTAAAAAATGTTCGTGTTTTAAATAAATTGTCTATAGATTCCATTATTCTAGTTTTGTTTACACATTTGATTTTTCACATTTTCTACAAATGCTTGGGATTTTAAAATTTCTTCATAGTTTGAAAAGATGATGAGAAATTTTATATTCGTTTGCGTTTGTTAAAAAATATTTTTAACTTAATTAATGTGTTCGAAATTTTAAATATTGCTTCCAATGTTTTAAGTTATGTTTAATTTACGCCAGTAAATGTCATAAGTTATAGTTCAATCTGCTTTTTATGTCAACAAGGTTCCTGTTGAACTGGAGATGGGCCGGCCCAGTCGGGCGCGCCCTGTGCGAAACCAGGTCTGCTTGCCGCAGAATGCGGCGAATAAGTTCTCCCCTCAAGCAGCACCGCCCTGCGCGGGGAATAAGATCTCCCCGCAAACAACTAGTGCACATGCTTGCTACCGTGGGCTGGCCCAGCCAGCTCCTGTCGGAATAAAATAGCAGTAGTAAAAACCGGCCGAGGAACTGCAGTTACTGCCTCTAAGACGCCATTTAAAAAAAATAAGAATTATCTGAAATATATACGTGAATTTAAAAAATGGTCATGAATTTCAAAAGAGTCTGCATATCTTTAAAAAATAATTTTGAAAATTTCCATGCATTTAAAAAAATATGAACTAAAATTGTTCAGGAATTTCTAAAAATGATCTTCGCTTTTAAAATGCTAATGAATTTTAACTTGTTCATTATTATAAAAACCATGAAATTTTAAAACTTACGAATTGTAAAAATTATACTTGAATTAGAAAAATATTCATGTATTCAAAATGACGAAGAAGAAAATGGAAATAAAGAAAAGGAAGAGATCCAATGCTAGAGAAATAAATAGAAAGGATAAACCGGAATAAAAACTGGCAGAACAACTACAATATCGGTTGGCCCATCACATACTCACTTGTATGTTTTAGATCATATCCTTTTACAACGAGCGAATTGTAGGGTATTCACATGGACAATAAGCGTGATGTAACTTGCATCTTGCATACGACTTATAAGGGATTTCACTAAGCGTGATGTAGGAAGAGTGTCGACGTTCCTGCAATGTCTGCCACGAAGTAATTGAACTCCCCCGAGTATCATGTATTATACAAGACAATAATTATTTAGTGTTTACAGCTCATGGAGAGAGTGTCTTTAATATTCAAAGAAATACTAAAAACTGAATACAAAGGTACTCCCTCCGTCCGGAAAAGCTTCTCCCTCAAATAGATGTATCTAGCACCAAGTTAGTGCTAGATACATCCATTTGAGGAACAAGCTTGGGAAAAGTTTTTTGGATGGAGGGAGTACCAAATAAACTCTATGGAGTGCTGATACAAATTCGAGGAAACAACATTGAAATATTTATAGTCGAATAAATTCATATGGTATGCCAAATATTTCCAACTATGAAAGTTCTCATTAAGCTAAGTTAGTTACGTTTATGTATATGCAAGTTGAGATACAAAAAGTACCAAATAAACACTAAATTGAGATTAGTTGGGCTAAGTGCTTTTATACAGGCAACATCTCATTAAACTTTTGAATCTAGAGAATCATGATCTTCAAAGGTAATTATAATCCAAGAATAGATTGTGTTTGGACTTTACTTTGTATATTTCATTGTATACAGCGTTATTCATATTTGTTTTTGTTCAAAAATATTCTTAGTTTGTCCCCTTATGTAAATGTTTATAAAACAACTACAATAAAATATATTTCTGACCGATTACTATTGTTTCACTCTAGCCTTGAGTGCCAAGCGGTGAAGCATCACTTTTGTATTTTCGTACACATTATATGACTAATCTGGTTTGTATCCGTGACTACAAGTCTATATCATGTATAGGAAAAAAAACAATGCCTCTTTAGAAATGAAAAAATATAAAGATTTAGTTGTGGTACTCCTTTTATGATCTTCAATAGATTCCAACATGTGGTACATTTTCTAAATATAACCCTTCCCATTGCGACAACGAAAACATGATTGAACACATAATTTCATTTTAAGGTCTCCGCCTCCGTGGCTCCTTTTGGTGATGAGATATTTTGTAACTTAATGACCAGTTTAGGGCCATCTCGTTAATCAAGATTAATATGTATAGGACCGTCTCTTTAATCAAGATTACCATGAGAGATTATGCCTTGTTCTCATCTGATATGCATGCTTGCTTGACGTTTCAACACATCCCCTTCGTCAGTGTTGGCCAAATTGTTCTCTTTTGCATTGCATGACAAAATTTCAATGAAATATTTTTTTGGAGACCTCCCATGATGCTACTTTATTGCATCTTTGAATTTCTGTTGAGGCGATGAATTGTAACTTCTGGAAGGCTGGTTGCTTGGCATTCATCGTAAGACAACCATGGTTGATGTCGGAGTTGGCCAATGCCTAATACTCCCTCCTTCCCAAAATATAAGGCGCGATTGACTTTTTTACGGTTTGACCACAAATATATATCAAAGTATATGGATTGAACATGTATAAATGGCATCGTTGTAATTGTCTTGCAAACAATTTTATTTCATATGTATGTATACTAATTTTATACACATACAATACATGAAAATCATAGTTAAAGTTGTGCAATGAAGACCAGAAAAGTCAAACCGCATCTTATATTTTGGAAAGAACGGAGTAGCTCCTTCTCTGCCACGAGGTTGTACTATATGATGCACAAGTATCTGCCCATTGATGAGCTTTACAAATTGATACGGTACAGCAGGTACACCATGAAGACCAAGGCTTTTGCATGTCTCTTTGCGTTTGACCGTCCGCCTATATACTCGAGACATGCTCCTCAGGATGAAAACCATTGTGTTCTTTTTCATATCCAGTCTCATGTGAACAGGGACCATTTGTTCTTGTCTTGCAGCTTCAGTCATAGGATCTCGACTTATACAAGATGACGCGTTGATGCTCTCAAGAGTAATGAACACCCTCTCCTCTTTGAAGTGGTGTTCTCTGTGGCCTGGAATGTTTGGGTCCTTAGGCCAACTCCAACGCAACACCGTATTCGGTCCGCTCCTGTCCGTTTTGGTTGAGACAGACCAATACCACGGCCCAACGTGTGGCCTAAAGGTGCAAAATATGTCTGGCTCGTGTCCATCTGGACCCATTTCTGGCACAAACGGACACTGGACGGACGCGCGCGTGTCCTATCGGTGTCGGAAAGTCCTGGAGTTGGCGTCTATGATGCCATCATGTCGTAGTTCGTGTTTGCCCTCTTGGGTGGGCGCCAGACCATGGTCACTGCCGCTAGCGCGTTAGCAGCTGCAAGCACCGCCGGTGGTGCATTAGCAGCCACAGGCTCCGCTCACCCACCTGTGGCAGCCACCACCCTTTGTCGACCTCACCGAGGACGAGGGAGACGACTAGGATGGCGGCGACGACATGGACTGAAGATGTCCATGACAGCGGCAATGACTGATCTAGGGTTTAGTCATTTTTTTATTTTAGTTTAAATTTAATGTACAACAATGAATACGACCGGGACTTCTAGACTTAAGTAATATATAAGTTCAAGTTTATTTTTTATGTATTTTTTAATTTAAGTTAAGTTTAATACACGGGCAATGTTTGAAATGCACTACGCCGGTTGGGCGCACCTATGTGCGCACGGACGCAAACAAACAATCGTGTATGCGTGGCCTACCAAAAGGAACAAAAAGCGGACAAAAATGCGTCCATTTGGGTCGGCCGATTGGAGTTGGCCTTAGAAATGACAAGATCTTCAAAAGGGAGAGGTCTACCTTTGTCGCGTGGCATTGAACATGTGTACATGCTATTTCTCTTCTTGCATATAGAGTTTTTTTTGAACAAGATCGAGCATGCTGCTGGCTTATCGTTGATTTGCAAGATAGAAGGCGGGAAACAATGTTGATCAAGAAAAAGTAAATAAGGAAAAGGGATAAGCATGACGCTAGTCTAGGCTACACTTTCACGTGATATCCCCAAGGGCGCGCTGAATTTGGTGCGCACCCGTCAGCCTCCATTATTCAAGGTTTCTTCAAATTGCAACAATGATGTTGCGAGTGGCTGTGATCTTGTTTCTGAATGTGGCATCATTTCTCTCTTGTTAGATTTCCCAGCAAATCAATATGATTCTTTTTCTCGAATACACACGAGCGTGCGTACTATATATATTGAAGAAGGAAAGGGGGTGGTGAGCCCCTCCACATTTTGCAATTACACATTACATGAATACCAAATCCACCTATCCACTCTACCTAGCTATTAAGCTCTAACCCTTTCAGTTGCCACCTCGCTAGCCCGTCAAAGAAAGCGTCCATGTGTCCCTTGACTCCCTTCAGGATACCCGCTTTTTGCCACATTCTTCCCTCATCCTCTATCTGTTGTATGAGGTTCTGTAGTGAAGGCGCAACACGATCAAACACAATTGTGTTGCGGTGTTTCCATAGCTCCCACATGACCATGATGAAATGTTTGCACGTCTTTCTGCCCCAAGTTGGTTTCTCGCTTGTTGCTTCACCATACGGCCAAACTTAAGCCCTTGGATGAAACCCACTCCTTCATTGAGTGTGCGGCATATCACCATCTACACTTGACTCGCAAAAATGCAATCAAGTAGGATGTGGTAGATGGGCTCTTCTTCCTGTGCGCGGAAGGGACATGTTTCTTTGTAGTGCAAGCTAGACAAAGGATTTACATTGCATCAGGGCCAGGGATTTCCATGTGAGCTCCGCTGTTGGTATGACCTCTGGCCCATAACTTTGCTGCACACATCGATCACACCGAGAACTCACCGTTCAGTTCCCAAGCCCAAGAGAAGGCATCCATTGCTCCCTGGTCCACATGTGATGCCGTCATCTGCGTCCAAAGACTGAGGTGCTCTTGAAGTAGGCGCGGTGATATGTATGGGCCATTGTTTGATGCCCAGGGGCCATTGTTTGATGCCCAGGCCCCGTCAGATATAGCCTAGTAGACCGTGCGTGTTCCTCTGGCCCTCAAGTCAACACAGGCGTATAAGCCGGGCGTCACCTCTTAAACTCTAAATCCAGTCATCCACCTATCTTCCGAAAAAGTGTTGATCTGTCGATACCAATGATCGAATGTGCCGCCGCTATTTTTGTGCCGGCACTTGTTCTTGTTGCGTCGCGGTCTGCCGTTGCCATCACGCACCTTTGAGGTGTCGGCTTCATTGCCGTGAGTGCTACGAGCAAGCTAGTTGTCCTCGCTCGCGCAAAAGCAGGTCATAAGAGAGGTAAGAGCCGACATGGTTCTTGGCTTATCTTGTCTGAGCTATCACGCCAACCACTCGTCCTGGATACTATGTCGGAAAGCGGTGATCGCTTCTGCGTTAGGACAGTCTACCATCTGGTTCCTTTTGGTTAAGATCCGATTGCAGAATTTCTTGGCGGACTCACCAGGTTGCTGGATGATGTGGCTAAGGTCATCAGCGTTTCGAGGCCGAACGTATGTGTCCTGGAAGTTTGCCCTGAAGGCATCTTCAAGCTGTTCCTAGCTCCCAATAGAGCCTTTGGGCAGGCTATTGAGCCAATGCCTCACGATCCTTTGAGCTTAAGTAGTAAATTCTTAATGGCGTGGAGATCATATACTCGGGCCATATGAATGTGGAGAAGGAAATCCTCAATCCAGTCGGATCAGTAGTTCCTCGTAAACTTCAATATTTACGGGTTTAAACCCTTCGGCGAACTAATGCTCCATGACCTCTCCCGTAAAAAATATTGGGTGTGCAGACCCTTGAAAAAGAGCCGCATCATGCCTGACATCGACTGGCATCCGAGGATATGCTTTCCCCTGAGCCCTGCCATGCCTGTCTAACCAGGCTTCATAGCCGACCTGACCAGCAGGTGCGTGTCCTCGCGATCCGTAGGTGGATCTTACTTGGACTGGGTTCACGTTTAATCGCGTTCGCAAGTCGTAAGGCTCGGGGTAGTGGACAGGGCCCTTGCCTTCACGGTGAGGTATGGCGGGGATTCTATTTTTGGCTGCTGGCCTATCACATCCCTGAGGAGAGCGGTTGATCAGCTCAGCCGTGTTTAGTGAATTCTTCATCAAACTCTGGAAGTAGACGCCGATGTGGGTAGGACTTGGCTTGGGCCGTAGCTCTAGGTCATGTTCAGTTTTGAGAACCTCTACCCATTTCTGGTTGAGGGTGTTTTGGCCAGCTTCAAGTTGTCTTTGTTTCTTTTACATGCTATGGGCTATCGCGACGAGCCGTCGCCGGAACCTTTCTTGCTCGTAGAGGTCCTCGGGGACTACAAAGTCTTCGGGTCCGAGGCTGACATCCTCCTCTGGCTCGGGGAGATAGTTACTATCCTTCCCATCCTCCTGATTATTGGGGGCCTCGTTATTGGACATCCATGTAGGGCCGTTAGGCTGGTCGGGCGTGGCGTTATTGCCGTCGCCTTGGTCCTCGATGTCGCCCACGACGGTGCCATTATTTGTGGCATTCTTACTATTGGTCTGGCTCTCCTTGCCTCTGCCTGCACCCTTGGGTTGCCTCCGAGGATGTCGGCATTTTGAGGAATCTTTTTTCTTCTCCTCATCACCTTTAGGTTTTGACACATCCTTAGGCGTGTCGACCATGTAAACGTTGTAAGTGGAGGTCATGGCCCAGCTGCCAGTATGTGGTATGGCCATAGGTGAAGCTGCTTGTGATGTGTCACCGACATCTTCATCCATGTCGATCGCCTCATCGAAGCCTTAGTTTGGTACGCCGGTTAAGTCCTCGACCGTAGCGACTAGGTGGGTGGTGGGTGGGACCTAAATTTCCCTATCATCGACTTTACATCCGGTCTTGTCATAAACTGAAGTCTGATCATCCGAGATTGAGAGTCTTTGGATGCAATCTAGCATATTGCTTAGGTGCAGAAGATCCTCGGTGTCCATGGCCTAACCGTAAGTCGGGCTGATTTGAAGTATGTTCTGCTAGTCGCTTGATGCAACCTTGGAGTTTGGGTCAGCCAGGGTTGATCCTTGGCTAACTGGAAAAGTGATCGGATTCGGGCTTAACATTGGCTCTGAGCTCGGACTCGACTCAAGGTCGAGGTTCGATGGGACGGTGGCCGGATCCAAGTTTGATGACATACACGTGATCAGGTCCGTACTCGAAGTCAAGCCTAATGCGAGATCCAATCCGAGGTTTAGATCAAAGGCCGTCCCCAGGGTTAAGGTAGCGGTGCCCGGAGAGTTCTCGAGCCGATCTGGCCTCCAGCCAGAGAGGACGAGATCACCACATGAGTCGGCGGTGTATTCCAAGCTTCCGAACATGATGACTTGGTTCAGGACGAAGCTTTCGATGCGATCGAGAAGCTGGTCGAGTTAGTGTGCATGACGACGGAGCCGAAAGTGAAGAGTTGGCCGGGGACAAAGGTGTCACCGGAGCCGATGTTGCAATTGATCTCCAGGTGAGCCATTGATCCTTTTTTGACCGCACAGCAGAACTCTCAATGAAAGCACCAATGTCAATACTAAAACCGGAAGATCTCGGGTAGGGGGTCCCGAGCTATGGATCTTGGATCAATGGTTAACAGGAGACAGAAGGCATGATATTCACCCTGGTTTAAGCCCTCTCAAAGAGATAAAACCATATGTCCTACTTGATTATATTGATGATGGAGTGTCGAGTACATGTTGATCTACCTCGAGATCGCATGTTGTGTTCTAAACCCTAATGAAGGTAATTGTGATTGTGTCTCTATGGACTAAACCCTTTGGCTTATATAGGCACCAGGGGTATCTAGGGTTACACATGGTCAGCTATTAACTAGGAATAAACATGTTGATAGATGGAATAGTCCTTGAAGTACATGCCAAGTCTTCAGCCGAGTCTGTCTTGGTCATGCTTGAGTTTTAGGCTTCCGGAGTCCTTATGAGATCGGTGGGCCATAAGCTAGACCCATGGATGGTGGGCCAACTAGGTTGGTACCTCTTAGTCCAGCACACCGTTAGTAGCCCCTGAACTTATCTTCGGAGTCGGGACAACAATCTTCCTCGGACCAATGTCTTCGGCTTGACAGGCGAGTTCCTCCTTCCAAGTAGCTCTCACAAAAACTAGAGATCCTCTGTATTTAAAGCAATTGCCAAACTTACCTTTAAGGGAGCCACTTTCCAACCACATGTTTTGAGGGTTCCACTTTAGCACCTAAAGTCTTTAGATAACTTAGCCTCGAAGGCCAGCCACATAGGTGTGAACAGTGTCCTGGCCTGACAACTTTTACTGAAACGTCACCACCCACGGTGTGTGAGCCAGTTATTGTAGCTCGAATCGCGGCTCGAGGTAACGCTCTTATTGACACATCTCATCAAATCAGAGATCATGCCCCATATTCCGGGGGATATCATCATGATTTTTTACCCCATGCGCGCATAACGACATCTAGCGTCGGAACGAGGCGATTCATCTAGCGCAGTCAGGGGGGCCTTTCATCTTTTATTCACCTATAAAGGCAAGGAGCAGTAATTCCACTTTCCCCACGCTCCCATCTTGCACCATTGCTCAAATCCTCCAGAGCTCTAGCGCTCTAGATTCATTCTCGAATCCTCCAGCCTCTGCCAACGCCTCTGTCTCTTCTCCAGATATGGTTGATGCTGATTTGAAGGGGAAGTGGGTGGCTTCCAGTGTCACGGAGGGCACCATCCATGAGCTCCGTGAAGGAAATATGCCCTAGAGGCAATAATAAAGTTATTATTTATTTCCTCATATCATGATAAATGTTTATTATTCATGCTAGAATTATATTAACCGGAAACATAATACATGTGTGAATACATAGACAAACTTAATGTCACTAGCATGCCTCTACTTGACTAGCTCATTAATCAATGATGGTCACGTTTCCTAACCATAGACATGTGTTGTAATTTGATTAATGGGATCACATCATTAGGAGAATGATGTGATTGACTTGACCCATTCCGTTAGCCTAGCACTTGATCGTTTAGTATGTTGCTATTGCTTTCTTCATGACTTATACAAAGTTCCTACAACTATGAGATTATGCAACTTCCGTTTACCGGAGGAACACTTTGTGTGCTACCAAACGTCACAACATAACTGGGTGATTGTAAAGGAGCTCTACAGGTGTCTCCAAAGGTACATGTTGAGTTGGCATATTTTAAGATTAGGTTTTGTCACTCCGATTGTCAGAGAGGTATCTTTGGGCCCTCTCGGTAATGCACATCACTATAAGCCTTGCAAGCAATGTAGCTAATGAGTTAGTTACGGAATGATGCATTACATAACGAGTAAATAGACTTGCCGGTAACGAGATTGAACTAGGTATTGGATACCGACGATCGAATCTCGGGCAAGTAACATACCGATGACAAAGGGAACAACATATGTTGTTATGCGGTTTGACCGATAAAGATCTTCGTAGAATATGTAGGAGCCAATATGAGCATCCAGGTTCCGCTATTGGTTATTGACCGAGAACAGTTCTAGGTCATTTCTACATAGTTCTCGAACCCGTAGGGTCCGCATGCTTAACGTTACGATGATAGTTTTATTATGAGTTTATAAGTTTTGATGTATTGAAGGTTGTTCGGAGTTCCGGATGTGATCACGGACATGACGAGGAGTCTCGAAATGGTAGAGACATAAAGATTGATATATTGGAAGCCTATATTTGGATACCGAAAACGTTCCAGGTGAAATCGGGATTTTACCGGAGTACCGGGGGGTTACCGGAACCCCCCCGGGGGTTAATGGGCCTACATGGGCCATGAGGGAGAAGAGGAGGGCCGGCCAGGGCAGGCCGCGCGCCCCCTCCCCTAGTCCGAATAGGACAAGGAAGGGGGGGGGGCGGCGCCCCCCTTTCCTCTTTCCCCTCCCCCCTTTCCTTCTCCACCATGGCAAGAGGGGGGAGTCCTACTCCCGGTGGGAGTAGGACTCCTCCAGGCGCACCCCTAGGGGGCTGGCCGCACCTCCCCCCTCCCTCCTTTATATACGAGGGCAGGGGGGCACCTCTAGACACACAAGTTGATCTTCGTGATCGTTCCTTAGCCGTGTGCGGTGCCCCCCTCCACCATATTCCACCTCGGTCATATCGTAGCGGTGCTTAGGCGAAGCCCTGCGTCGGTAGAACATCATCATCGTCACCACACCGTCGTGCTGACGGAACTCACCCCTGACACCCTGCTGGATCGGAGTCCGGGGATCGTCATCGAGCTGAACGTGTGCTGAACTCAGAGGTGCCGTACGTTCGGTACTTGGATCAGTCGGATCATGAAGACGTACGACTACATCAACTGCGTTGTCATAACACTTCCGCTTTTGGTCTATGAGGGTACGTGGACAACACTCTCCCCTCTCGTTGCTATGCATCACCATGATCTTGCGTGTGCGTAGGATTTTTTTTGAATTTACTACGTTCCTCAATAGTGGCATCCGAGCCAGGTTTTATGCGTAGATGTTATATGCACGAGTAGAACACAAGTGAGTTGTGGGCAATACAAGTCATACTGCTTACCAGCATGTCATACTTTGGTTCCGCGGTATTGTTGGATGAAGCGGCCCAGACCGACATTACGCGTACGCTTACGCGAGACTGGTTTTACCGCCGTGCTTTGCACACAGGTGACTAGCGGGTGTCTGTTTCTCCAATTTTAGTTGAACCGAGTGTGGCTACGTCCGGTCCTTGCGAAGGTTAAAACAACACTAACTTGACGAACTATCGTTGTGGTTTTGATGCGTAGGTAAGAACAGTTCTTGCTCAGCCCGTAGCAGCCACGTAAAATTTGCAACAACAAAGTAGAGGACGTCTAACTTGTTTTTGCAGGGCATGTTGTGATGTGATATGGTCAATACGTGATGCTATATTTTATTGTATGAGATGATCATGTTTTGTAACCGAAGTTAGCGGCAACTGGCAGGAGCCATATGGTTGTCGCTTTATTGTATGAAATGCAAATGCCATGTAATTGCTTTACTTTATCACTAAGCGGTAGCGATAGTCGTAGAAGCAATAGATGCCGTAATGACAATGATGCTACGATGGAGATCAAGGTGTCGCGCCGGTGACGATGGTGATCACGACGGTGCTTCGGAGATGGAGATCACAAGCAAAAGATGATAATGGCCATATCATATCACTTATATTGATTGCATGTGATGTTTATCCTTTATGCATCTTATCTTGCTTTGATTGACGGTAGCATTTTAAGATGATCTCTCACTAAATTATCAAGAAGTGTTCTCCCTGAGTATGCACCGTTGCGAAAGTTCTTCGTGCTGAGACACCACGTGATGATCGGGTGTGATAGGCTCTACGTTCAAATACAACGGGCGCAAAACAGTTGCACACGCGGAATACTCATGTTAAACTTGACGAGCCTAGCATATACAGATATGGCCTCGGAACATGGAGACCGAAAGGTCGAACGTGAATCATATAGTAGATATGATCAACATAGAGATGTTCACCATTGAAACTACTCCATCTCACGTGATGATCGGACATGGTTTAGTTGATTTGGATCACGTGATCACTTAGATGACTAGAGAGATGTCTGTCTAAGTGGGAGTTCTTAAGTAATATGATTAATTGAACTTAAATTTATCATGAACTTAGTACCTGATAGTATTTTGCTTGTCTATGTTTGTTGTAGATAGATGGCTCGTGCTATTGTTCCATTGAATTTTAATGCATTCCTTGAGAAAGCTAAGTTGAAAGATGATGGTAGCAATTACACGGATTGGGTCCGTAACCTGAGGATTATCCTCATTGCTGCACAGAAGAATTACGTCCTGGAAGCACCGCCGGGTGCCAGGCTTGCTGCTGATGCAACTGACGATGTTAAGAACGTCTGGCCGAGCAAATCTGATGACTACTCGATAGTTCAGTGTGCCATGCTTTACGGCTTGGAACCGGGTCTTCAACGATGTTTTGAACGTCATGGAGCATATGAGATGTTCCAGGAGTTGAAGTTAATATTTCAAGCAAATGCCCGGATTGAGAGATATGAAGTCTCCAATAAGTTCTATAGCTGTAAGATGGAGGAGAATAGTTCTGTCAGTGAACACATACTCAAAATGTCTGGGTATGATAATCACTTGATTCAACTGGGAGTTAATCTTATTGATGATAGTGTCATTGACAGAATTCTTCAATCACTGCCACCAAGCTACAAGAGCTTCGTGATGAACTATAATATGAAAGGGATGGACAAGACTATTCCCGAGCTCTTCGCAATGCTAAAAGCCGCGGAGGTAGAAATCAAGAAGGAGCATCAAGTGTTGATGGTTAACAAGACCACTAGTTTCAAGAAAAAGGGCAAAGGGAAGAAGAAGGGGAACTTCAAAAGGAACAGCAAACAAGTTGCTGCTCAAGAGAAGAAACCCAAGTCTGGACCTAAGCCTGAGACTGAGTGCTTCTACTGCAAGGAGTCTGGACACTGGAAGCGGAACTGCCCCAAGTATTTGGCGGATAAGAAGGATGGCAAAGTGAACAAAGGTATATGTGATATACATGTTATTGATGTGTACCTTACTAATGCTCGCAGTAGCACCTAGGTATTTGATACTGGTTCTGTTGCTAATATTTACAACGAAACAGGGACTACGGATTAAGCGAAGATTGGCTAAGGACGAGGTGACGATGCGCGTTGGAAATGGTTCCAAAGTCGATGTGATCGCGGTCAGCACGCTACCTCTACATCTACCATCGGGATTAGTTTTAGACCTAAATAATTGTTATTTGGTGGCAGTGTTGAGCATGAACATTATATCTGGATCTTGTTTGATGTGAGACGGTTATTCATTTAAATCAGAGAATAATGGTTGTTCTATTTATATGAGTAATATCTTTTATGGTCATGCACCCTTGAAGAGTGGTCTATTTTTATTAAATCTCGATAGTAGTGATACACATATTCATAATGTTGAAACCAAAAGATGCAGGGTTGATAATGATAATGCATCTTATTTGTGGCACTGCCGTTTAGGTCATATCGGTGTAAAGCGCATGATGAAACTCCATACTGATGGACTTTTGGAATCACTTGATTATGAATCACTTGGTACTTGCGAACCGTGCCTCATGGGCAAGATGACTAAAATGCCGTTCTCCGGAACTATGGAGCGAGCAACTGATTTGTTGGAAATCATACATACTGATGTATGTGGTCCAATGAATATTGAGGCTCGCGGCGAGTATCGTTATTTTCTCACCTTCACAGATGATTTGAGCAGATATGGGTATATCTACTTGATGAAACACAAGTCTGAAACATTTGAAAAGTTCAAAGAATTTCAGAGTGAAGTGGAAAATCATCGTAACAAGAAAATAAAATTTCTACGATCTGGTCGTGGAGGAGAATATTTGAGTTATGAGTTTGGTTTACATTTGAAACAACGTGGAATAGTTTCGCAACTCACGCCACCTGGAACACCACTACGAAATGGTGTGTCCGAACGTCGTAATCGTACTTTACTAGATATGGTGCGATCTATGATGTCTCTTACTGATTTACCGCTATTATTTTGGGGTTATGCTTTAGAGACGGCCGCATTCACGTTAAATAGGGCACCATCAAAATCCGTAGACGGCGCCTTATGAACTGTGGTTTGGCAAGAAACCAAAGTTGTCGTTTCTTAAAGTTTGGGGCTGCGATGCTTATGTGAAGAAACTTCAACCAGATAAGGTCAAACCCAAATCGGAGAAATGTGTCTTCGTAGGATACCCAAAAGAGACTATTGGGTACACCTTCTATCACAGATCTGAGGGCAAGATTTTTGTTGCTAAATTCGGATCCTTTCTAGAGAAGGAGTTTCTCTCGAAAGAAGTGAGTGGGAGGAAAGTAGAACTTGATGAGGTAACTGTACCTGCTCCCTTATTGGAAAGTAGTTCATCACAAGAACCAGTTCCTGTGACGACTACACCAATTAGTGAGGAAGCTAATGATATTGATCATGAAACTTCAGATCAAGTTTCTACTGAACCTCGTAGGTCTACCAGAGTAAGATCCGCACCAGAGTGGTACGGTAATCCTATTCTGGAAGTCGTGTTACTTGACCATGGCGAACCTACGAACTATGAGGAAGCGACGATGAGCCCAGATTCCGCAAAATGGCTAGAAGCCATGAAATCTGAGATGGGATCCATGTATGAGAACAAAGTATGGACTTTGGTTGACTTGCCCGATGATCGGCAAGCCATTGAGAATAAATGGATTTTTAATAAGAAGACTGACGCTGATGGTAATGTAACTGTCTACAAAGCTCGACTTGTTGCGAAAGGTTTTCGACAAGTTCAAGGGGTTGACTATGATGAGACTTTCTCACCCGTAGCGATGCTTAAGTCTGTCCAAATCATGTTAGCAATTGCCGCATTTTATGATTATGAAATTTGGCAAATGGATGTCAAAACTGCATGCCTGAATGGATTTCTGGAAGAAGAGTTGTATATGATGCAACCAGAAGGTTTTGCCGATCCAAAAGGTGCTAACAAAGTGTGCAAGCTCCAGCGATCCATTTATGGACTGGTGCAAGCATCTCGGAGTTGGAATAAACGCTTTGATAGTGTGATCAAAGCATATGGTTTTATACAGACTTTTGGAGAAGCCTGTATTTACAAGAAAGTGAGTGGGAGCTCTGTAGCATTTCTGATATTATATGTAGATGACATATTCTTAATTGGAAATGATATAGAATTTTTGGATAACATAAAGGGATACTTGAATAAAAGTTTTTTGATGAAAGACCTCGGTGAAGCTGCTTACATATTGGGAATCAAGATCTATAGAGATAGATCAAGACGCTTAAATGGACTTTCACAAAGCACATACCTTGATAAAGTTTTGAAGAAGTTCAAAATGGATCAGGCAAAGAAAGGGTTCTTGCCTGTACTACAAGGTGTGAAGTTGAGTCAGACTCAATGCCCGACCACCGCAGAAGATAGAGAGAAAATGAAAGATGTTCCCTATGCTTCGGCAATAGGCTCTATCATGTATGCAATGCTGTATACCAGACCTGACGTATGCTTAGCAATAAGCTTGGCAGGTAGGTATCAAAGTAATCCAGGAGTGGATCACTAGACAACGGTCAAGAACATCCTGAAATACCTGAAAAGGACTAAGGATATGTTTCTCATTTATGGAGGTGACAAAGAGCTAGTCGTAAATGGTTACGTCGATGCAAGCTTTGACACTGATCCGGACGATTCTAAATCGCAAACCGGATACGTGTTTTTATTAAACGGTGGAGCTGTAGTTGGTGCAGTTCTAAACAAAGCATCGTGGCAGGATCTACATGCGAAGCGGAGTACATAGCTGCTGCGGAAGCAGCAAATGAAGGAGTCTGGATGAAGGAGTTCATTTCCAATCTAGGTGTCATACCTAGTGCAGCGGGACCAATGAAGATCTTCTGTGACAATACTGGTGCAATTGCCTTGGCAAAGGAATCCAGATTTCACAAGAGGACCAAACACATCAAGAGATGCTTCAATTCCATCCGGGACCAAGTCCAGGTGGGAGACATAGAGATTTGCAAGATACATATGGATCTGAATGTTGCAGACCCGTTGACTAAGCCTCTTCCACGAGCAAAACATGATCAACACCAAGACTCCATGGGTGTTAGAATCATTACTGTGTAATCTAGATTATTGACTCTAGTGCAAGTGGGAGACTGAAGGAAATATGCCCTAGAGGCAATAATAAAGTTATTATTTATTTCCTCATATCATGATAAATGTTTATTATTCATGCTAGAATTATATTTACCGGAAACATAATACATGTGTGAATACATAGACAAACTTAATGTCACTAGTATGCCTCTACTTGACTAGCTCATTAATCACTGATGGTTATGTTTCCTAACCATAGACATGTGTTGTCATTTGATTAACGGGATCACAACATTAGGAGAATGATGTGATTGACTTGACCCATTTCGTTAGCCTAGCACTTGATCATTTAGTATGTTGCTATTGCTTTCTTCATGACTTATACAAAGTTCCTACAACTATGAGATTATGCAACTCCCGTTTACCGGAGGAACACTTTGTGTGCTACCAAACGTCACAACGTAACTGGGTGATTATGAAGGAGCTCTACAGGTGTCTCCAAAGGTACATGTTGAGTTGGCGTATTTCGAGATTAGGTTTTGTCACTCCGATTGTCGGAGAGGTATCTCTGGGCCCTCTCGGTAATGCAGATCACTATAAGCCTTGCAAGCAATGTAGCTAATGAGTTAGTTACGGAATGATGCATTACATAACGAGTAAAGAGACTTGCCAGTAACGAGATTGAACTAGGTATTGGATACCGATGATCGAATCCCGGGCAAGTAACATACTGATGACAAAGGGAACAACGTATGTTGTTATGCGGTTTGACCGATAAAGATCTTCGTAGAATATGTAGGAGCCAATATGAGCATCCAGGTTCCACTATTGGTTATTGACCAGAATAGTTCTAGGTCATGTCTACATAGTTCTCGAACCCGTAGGGTCCGCACGCTTAACGTTACGATGATAGTTTTATTATGAGTTTATAAGTTTTGATGTACCGAAGGTTGTTCGGAGTTCCGGATGTGCTCACGGACATGACGAGGAGTCTCGAAATGGTCGAGACATAATGATTGATATATTGGAAGCCTATATTTGGATATCAGAAACGTTCCGGGTGAAATCGGGATTTTATCGGAGTACCGGGGGGTTACCGGACCCCCCGGGGGTTAATGGGCCTACATGGGCCATGAGGGAGAAGAGGAGGGCCGGCTAGGGCAGGCCGCACGCTCCCTCCCCCCTAGTCCAAATAGGACAAGGAAGGGGGGGGGGGCGGCGCCCCCCTTTCCTCTTTCCCCTCCCCCTTTCCTTCTCCACCAAGGCAAGAGGGGGGAGTCCTACTACCGGTGGGAGTAGGACTCCTCCAGGCGCACCCCTAGGGGGCCGGCCGCACCTCCCCCCTCCCTCCTTTATATACGAGGGCAGGGGGGCACCTCTAGACACACAAGTTGATCTTCGTGATCGTTCCTTAGCCGTGTGCGGTGCCCCCCTCCACCATATTCCACCTCGTTCATATCATAGCGGTGCTTAGGCAAAGCCCTGCGTCGGTAGAACATCATCATTGTCACCACGCCGTCGTGCTGACGGAACTCATCCCCGACACCCTGCTGGACCGGAGTCCGGGGATCGTCATCGAGCTGAACGTGTGCTAAACTCGGAGGTGTCTTGCATGTGCGTAGGAATTTTTTTGAAATTACTACGTTCCCCAACACTCCGGACTGCTGGATACATCCCTGCCGACACTGCTTGCCGGGCCCCAGAGCCCGGCCAGCGCATCCCCACCGCCAAGCAAGGGGAAATGGTTGTATTCGTTCCCCACCTCGTCTGAGGTCTGGGGTTCCCCCTTCACCCCTTCATGCTAGGGGTGCTTTACGACTACGGTCTAGATTTCCATCATCTGGCCCCAAATTATATTCTTCACCTTACGACATTCATCGTTGTATGCTAGGACCTCCTTCGCATCGAGCCACACTTCGGCTTGTGGCTAAAGACGTTCAGCATTAAGCCGAAGAGTAGCGGCGACCAACTGGTCGACTGCGGGGCGCCATGATCAGCAAGCTCCAAAAGATGACCTGGCTAGAAGGCACCTTCTGGAGACAATCAAAGATCGGCAGCGGAAGTGGTTTTACATCAGCCTAAGACGCATAGATCGGGACCCCCTACCTGAGATCCACCGGTTTTGACACCGACATTGGTGCTTTCATTGAGAGTTCCTCTGTGTCGTCGCTGCAGGGCTTGATGGCTTGTCTCGTTGTCAAGGACAACATTACCTCTGGGGAGCACTGGCTGTAGGCGAAACTCTCCGACTTGGCGGCTTCATCATGGCCGCCCCATCGGCTATCGCGCCAATGATGGCCTCTCGGTTCATCATGCATAACCTTTGCATCAATTCGGAACTCGCCGAACAGATGGATCCGATAGAGCTCTCCTCCCTGAATGAGCTCTTGGACCGCATCACCGCTTTGGGAGTCGGTACAGACTAGGACCGGATCGGGCTTAAACCTGACCAAAGGGACATTAAATCCCCACCGGTCACCCATGAGATAGCGATAGTGGAGGAACCACATACGGACTACTCCTCTATTTTGAGGACGAATCATGTCCGGATCCCCGAGCTCCCTGAGCCGGACTCCCGCTCAAGGGAAGACATGGCCCAGATCCCAGACTTAGGATCGGGTATTCGATCGGAAAAATTGGGCAGCATCCCGGATCCCGAGCTGTCGAACTCAGAGGCTCCCCTGTCCCTAGGCGCTAGGCCAGATCAGAATCCAGATTCAGCCACGAACACCCACCCGTGCTTAAGCCATCTCTCCCAAATCATACAAGAGCCCCATGAGACAGTACATCGCTACTAGGCCAGATTCCTCCTTGTGCTAAATAAGGTCAAGGACTGTCGTGAGGAGGACGCAGTCTCACTCTTCTGCAAAAATTGTGCGGACAAAGGAATCCTTAATGCTATAAGTCGCCGTGACATAGTACACCTTGCTGACTTGGCAGCCATAATACAGAAATACTGTGGGATGGAAAGCGCCTGGAAAACCCAAACAGAATTTTGGGATAGCCCAGCTCTCACCAAAACCTTTGTTCGAGCTAAACGGGCAAACTCTCGTAAGTCGGCGGATCCAATCCCCAAGAAGTCGAAGCCCACCCCAGGGCGTGGAACCATATTGGAAGAATGGCTCAATGGGCCATGTAAACTCCACAGTACGCCGGACACAACACCAACCCATAGCCTTAGGGCATGTTGGATACTCCGGCAGGTAGCAAAAAGTGGCGAGGACCTCCTTGTAAGCCATCAAGCAGAACAACATCCCGCCAAGGAACACAATATGGTGCTAACAGTCTTCGAGACTTTCGCCTCAAATAATAGGCGCAAGCGAGCTCATCGGAGCCCCGCTGGAATCTGCCATGTGGCAAAAATAAATCCGTGGAACGGCACTGCCATAACTTTCAATGCCAGTGACGAACCTCAATTCCAGACCATCCAGGCACCAGTCGCTCCGGTCCTTAGCCCGATAGTGGATGGCTTTCGGCTCACTAAAGTACTCATGGACGGCGGAAGCGGATTAAACTTGATCTATGAAGAAACACTCAAAAAGATGGAAATTGACAAAAGCCGCATTGAACAAAGCGGTACTACCTTCAGGGGAATTATCCCTAGTCGGGAAGCACGGTGTGCGGGAAAAATCACACTCGATGTGGTACTCGGCACCCCAGAGAATTATAGGTCCGAAGAAATCACATTCCAAGTGGTTCCTTTCAGTAGCGGATACCACACCCTTCTAGGGCGGGACACGTTTACCAGCTTTCAAGCTATACCCCATTACGGGTACATGAAGCTTAAAATGCCCGGACCCAATGGAATCATCACTCTAGCCATTGATCCGGATGTCGCACTTCACGCCGAAAACAAAACCGCAGCACTAGCCCTGGAAGCATTATCTGAAGCCCTAGCAGCCGAAGAATTAACAACACTACGTGCCACCGTGGACAGGGATGACGTGATACTCGACAAGCGACCCAAGTCCACCTCATTTAAACCTGCAGACGAGATAGTCAAATTCCAAGTCCATCCAACGGACCCTACGAAGACAGCTTCCATCGGAACTCAGTTGACCCCGCAATGGACGCTGCACTGCATGACTTCTTGCGCGAGAATTGGGATATTTTCGCCTGGCACCCATCGGACATGCCGGGCATCCCACGCAGATTGGCCGAACACAGCCTCAATATACTAAAGGGATACAAACCTGTCAAGCAGACTCTAAGGCGGTTTTCAGAGCCCAAACGACAAGCCATGGGGGAGGAGCTAGCCAAGCTACTCGAGGCCGGATTCGTTAGAGATATCAAGCATCCGGATTGGCTGGCAAATCTGGTAATGGTACCAAAGAAGGACAAATCCTGACACCTATGTGTCGACTTCAAAGACCTCAACAAGGCTTGCCCCAAGGATCCCTTTCCCCTCCCTCGCATCGATCAAATAATCGACGCCACAGTAGGACACGACTCACTGTGTTTCCTCGACGCATACTCTGGATACCATCAAATAAAGATGGTAGAGTCCGACCAAGCTGCAATAGCTTTCATAATGCCATATGGCCCTTTCTGCTTCAACACTATGCCTTTCGGGCTTAAGAATGCCGGTGCAACCTATCAACGCATGATTCAAACATGCCTGGAAAAGCAAATCAGCAAAACAGTGGAGGCGTATGTGGACGACGTGGTCATAAAAACAAGACACGCCGAAACCCTAATAGATGACTTGAGGCTAGCGTTCGATAACCTCCAAACATACGACATTAGGTTGAACCCGGAAAAATGTGTTTTTGGTGTCCCCTCTAGAAAACTGCTGGGCTTCATCGTTTCTAATAGAGGAATTGAAGCGAATCTGGCAAAAATCTAAGCTCTGTCGCAGTTGGCTATACCAACAGACCTCAAGCACACCCAGAAACTAGCTGGATGCGTGGCTGCTTTGAGCCGCTTTATCTCCAGATTAGGAGAAAAGTGAAGGAAATATACCCTAGAGGCAATAATAAAGTTATTATTTATTTCCTCATATCATGATAAATGTTTATTATTCATGCTAGAATTGTATTAACCGGAAACATGATACATGTGTGAATACACAGACAAACATATAGTCACTAGTATGCCTCTACTTGACTAGCTCATTAATCAAAGATGGTTATGTTTCCTAACCATAGACATGTGTTGTCATTTGATTAATGGGATCACATCATTAGGAGAATGATGTGATTGACATGACCCATTCCATTAGCCTAGCACTTGATCGTTTAGTATATTGCTGTTGCTTTCTTCATGACTTATACAAAGTTCCTGCAACTATGAGATTGTGCAACTCCCGTTTACCGGAAGAACACTTTGTGTGCTACCAAACGTCACAACGTAACTGGGTGATTATAAAGGTGCTCTACAGGTGTTTCTGAAGGTACATGTTGGGTTGGCATAATTCGAGATTAGGTTTTGTCACTCCGACTGTCGGAGAGGTATCTCTGGGCCCTCTCGGTAATACTCATCACCTAAGCCTTGCAAGCATTGTAACTAATAAGTTAGTTATAAAGATGATATATTACGGAACGAGTAAAGAGACTTGCCGGTAACGAGATTGAACTAGGTATTGGATACCGACGATCAAATCTCGGGCAAGTAACATACCGATGACAAAGGGAATAACGTATGTTGTTATGCGGTTTGACCGATAAAGATCTTTGTAGAATATGTAGGAATCAATATGGGCATCCAGGTCCCGCTATTGGTTATTGACCGAGAATGGTTCTAGGTCATGTCTACATAGTTCTCGAACCCGTAGGGTCCGCACGCTTAACGTTACAATGCCAGTTTTATTATGAGTTTATAAGTTTTGATGTACCGAAGTTTGTTCGGAGTCCCGGATGTGATCACGGACATGACGAGGAGTCTCGAAATGGTCGAGACATAAATATTAATACATTGGATGACTATATGCGAACACCGGAAGTGTTCCGGGTGATTTCGGAGAAAACCGGAGTGCCGAAGGGGTTACCGGAACCCCCCAGGAGAGTATTGGGCCATATGGGCCTTAAGGGAAAGGAGAGAGGGGCGGCCAGCATGGGCCGCGCGCCCCCTCCCCCCTCTAGTCCGAATTTGACTAGGAGGGGGGGCGCCGCCCCCCTTTCCTTCCCCCTCTCCCCCTTCCTTCCCCCTCCTAGTAGGAGTAGGAAAGGAGGAGTCCTACTCCTACTAGGAGGAGGATTCCTCCTCCCTTGGCGCGCCCAAGGGGCCGGACGCCCCCCCTTGTTCCTTTATATACGGGGGCGGGGGGCACCCCATAGACACACAAGCTGATCTACGGATCGTTCCTTAGCCGTGTGCGGTGCCCCCTTCCACCATATTCCACCTCAGTCATATCATCGCGAAGCTTAGGCGAAACCCTGCGCCGGTAGAACATCAACATCGTCACCACGCCGTCGTGCTGATGGAACTCATCTCCGGGGCTTTGATGGATCGAAGGCCGGAGATCGTCATCAAGCTGAACGTGTGCTGAACTCGGAGGCCCCGTACGTTCGGAGCTTGGATCGGTCGGATCGTGAAGATGTACGACTACATCAACCACGTTGTCATAACACTTCTGCTTTCGGTCTACGAGGGTACGTAGACACACTCTCCCCTCTCGTTGCTATGCATCACCGTGATCTTGCGTGTGCGTAGGAATTTTTTTGAAATTACTATGTTACCCAACAGTGGCATCCGAGCCTAGGTTTTATGCGTTGATGTTATATGCACGAGTAGAACAGAAGTGAGTTGTGGGTGACACAAGTCATACTGCTTACCAGCATGTCATACTTTGGTTCGACGGTATTGTGAGATGAAGCGGCCCGGACCGACATTACGCGTACGCTTACACGAGACTGGTTTCACCGTTACGAGCACTCGTGCTTAAAGGTGACTGGCGGGTGTCTGTCTCTCTCACTTTAGCTGAATCGAGTGTGGCTATGCCCGGTCCTTGCGAAGGTTAAAACAGCACCAACTTGACAAACTATCGTTGTGGTTTTGATACGTAGGTAAGAACGGTTCTTGCTCAGCCCGTAGCAGCCACGTAAAACTTGCGGCAACAAAGTAGAGGACGTCTAACTTGTTTTTGGAGGGCATGTTGTGATGTGATATGGTCAAGACGTGATGCTATATTTTTATTGTATGAGATGATCATGTTTTGTAACCGAAGTTATCGGCAACTGGCAGGATCCATATGGTTGTCGCTTTATTGTATGAAATGCAAACGCCCTGTAATTGCTTTACTTTATCACTAAGCGGTAGCGATAGTCGTAGAAACAATAGATGGCGTAAACGACAACGATGCTACGATGGAGATCAAGGTGTCGCGCCAGTGACGATGGTGATCACGACGGTGCTTCGAAGATGGAGATCACAAGCACAAGATGATGATGGACATATCATATCACTTATATTGATTGCATGTGATGTTTATCCTTTATGCATCTTATCTTGCTTTGATTGACGGTAGCATTTTAAGATGATCTCTCACTAAAATTATCAAGAAGTGTTCTCCCTGAGTATGCACCGTTTCCAAAGTTCGTCGTGCCCAGACACCACGTGATGATCGGGTGTGATAAGCTCTATGTCCATCTACAATGGGTGCAAGCCAGTTTTGCACACGCGGAATACTCAGGTTAAACTTGACAAGCCTAGCATATGCAGATATGGCCTCGGAACACGGAGACCGAAAGGTCGAGCGTGAATCATATAGTAGATATGATCAACATAGTGATGTTCACCATTGAAAACTACTCCATCTCACGTGATGATCGGTTATGGTTTAGTTGATTTGGATCACGTAATCACTTAGATGACTAGAGAGATGTCTGTCTAAGTGGGAGTTCTTAAGTAATATGATTAATTGAACTTAAATTTATCATGAACTTAGTACCTGATAGTATTTTGCTTATCTATGTTTGTTTGTAGATAGATGGCTCATGCTGTTGTTCCGCTGAATTTTAATGCGTTCCTTGAGAAAGCAAAGTTGAAAGATGATGGTAGCAATTACACGGACTGGGTCCGTAACCTGAGGATTATCCTCATTGCTGCACAGAAAAGTTACGTCCTGGAAGCACCGCTGGGTGCCAGGCCTGCTGCTGATGCAACTGACGATGTTAAGAACGTCTGGCAGAGCAAAGCTGATGACTACACGATAGTTCAGTGTGCCATGCTTTACGGCTTAGAACCGGGTCTTCAACGACGTTTTGAACGTCATGGAGCATATGAGATGTTCCAGGAGTTGAAGTTAATATTTCAAGCAAATGCCCGGATTGAGAGACATGAAGTCTCCAATAAGTTCTATAGCTGCAAGATGGAGGAGAATAGTTCTGTCAGTGAACACATACTCAAAATGTCTGGGTATAATAATCACTTGATTCAACTGGGAGTTAATCTTCCTGATGATAGTGTCATTGACAGAATTCTTCAATCACTGCCACCAAGCTACAAGAGCTTTGTGATGAACTATAATATGCAAGGGATGAACAAGACTATTCCCGAGCTCTTCGCAATGCTAAAAGCGGCGGAGGTAGAAATCAAAAAGGAGCATCAAGTGTTGATGGTTAACAAGACCACCAGTTTCAAGAAAAAGGGCAAAGGGAAGAAGAAGGGGAACTTCAAAAAGGAACAGCAAGAAAGTTGCTGCTCAAGAGAAGAAACCCAAGTCTGGACCTAAGCCTAAAACTGAGTGCTTCAATTGCAAGCAGACTGGACACTGGAAGCGGAACTGCCCCAAGTATTTGGCGGATAAGAAGGATGGCAAAGTAAACAAAGGTATATGTGATATACATGTTATTGATGTGTACCTAACTAGAGCTCGTAGTAGCACCTGTGTATTTGATACTGGTTTTGTTGCTAAAATTTGCAACTCGAAACAGGGACTACGGAATAAGCGAGCACTGGCCAAGGATGAGGTGACGATTCTTGTGGGAAACGGTTCCAAAGTCGATGTGATCGCGGTCGGCACGCTACCTCTACATCTACCATCGGGATTAGTTTTAGACCTAAATAATTATTATTTGGTGCCAGCGTTGAGCATGAACATTATATCTGGATCTTGTTTGATGCGAGACGGTTATTCGTTTAAATCAGAGAATAATGGTTGTTCTATTTATATGAGTAATATCTTTTATGGTCATGCACCCTTGAAGAGTGGTCTATTTTTATTGAATCTCGATAGTAGTGATACACATATTCATAGTGTTGAAACCAAAAGATGCAGAGTTGATAACGATAGTGCAACTTATTTGTGGCACTGCCGTTTAGGTCATATCGGTGTAAAACGCATGAAGAAACTCCATACTGATGGGCTTTTGGAATCACTTGATTATGAATCACTTGGTACTTGCGAACCGTGCCTCATGGGCAAGATGACTAAAACACCGTTCTCCGGAACTAAGGAGCGAGCAACTGATTTGTTGGAAATCATACATACTGATGTTTGTGGTCCAATGAATGTTGAGGCTCGTGGCGGGTATCGTTATTTTCTCACCTTCACAGATGATTTGAGCAGATATGGGTATATCTACTTGATGAAACACAAGTCTGAAACATTTGAAAAGTTCAAAGAATTTCAGAGTGAAGTGGAAAATCATCGTAACAAGAAAATAAAGTTTCTACGATCTGATCGTGGAGGTGAATATTTGAGTTACGAGTTTGGCCTACACTTGAAACAATGTGGAATAGTTTCACAACTCACGCCACCTGGAACACCACAACGAAATGGTGTGTCCGAACGTCGTAATCGTACTTTACTTGATATGGTGCGATCTATGATGTCTCTTACTGATTTACCGCTATCGTTTTGGGGTTATGCTTTAGAGACGGCCGCATTCACGTTAAATAGGGCACCATCAAAATCCGTTGAGACGACGCCTTATGAACTGTGGTTTGGCAAGAAACCAAAGTTGTCGTTTCTTAAAGTTTGGGGTTGCGATGCTTATGTGAAGAAACTTCAACCAGATAAGCTCGAACCCAAATCGGAGAAATGTGTCTTCATAGGATACCCAAAAGAGACTATTGGGTACACCTTCTATCACAGATCCGAAGGCAAGACATTCATTGCTAAGAATGGATACTTTCTAGAGAAGGAGTTTCTCTCGAAAGAAGTGAGTGGGAGGAAAGTAGAACTTGATGAGATAACTGTATCTACTCCCTTATTGGAAAGTAGTTCATCACAAGAACCGGTTCCTATGACAACTACACCAATTAGTGAGGAAGCTAATGATATTGATCATGAAACTTCAGAACAAGTTTCTACCGAACCTCGTAGGTCTACCAGAGTAAGATCCGCACCAGAGTGGTACGGTAATCCTATTCTGGAAGTCATGTTACTTGACCATGATGAACCTATGAACTACGAAGAAGCGATGATGAGCCCAGTTTCCGCAAAATGGCTTGAGGCCATGAAATCTGAGATGGGATCCATGTATGAAAACAAAGTATGGACTTTGGTTGACTTGCCCGATGATCGGCAAGCCTTTGAGAATAAATGGATCTTTAAGAAGAAGACTGACGCTGATGGTAATGTAACTGTCTATAAAGCTCGACTTGTTGCGAAAGGTTTTCGACAAGTTCAAGGGGTTGGCTACAATGAGACTTTCTCACCCGTAGCGATGCTTAAGTCTGTCTGAATCATGTTAGCTATTGCTGCATTTCATGATTATGAAATTTGGCAAATGGATGTCAAAACTGCATTCTTGAATGGATTTCTGGAAGAAGAGTTGTATATGATGCAGCCAGAAGGTTTTGTTGATCCAAAAGGTGCTAACAAAGTATGCAAGCTCCAGCGATCCATTTATGGACTGGTGCAAGCATCTCGGAGTTGGAATAAACATTTTGATAGTGTGATCAAAGCATATGGTTTTATGTAGACTTTTGGAGAAGCCTGCATTTACAAGAAAGTGAGTGGGAGCTCTGTAGCATTTCTGATATTATATGTAGATGACATGTTATTAATTGGAAATGATATAGAATTTCTGGATAGCATAAAGGGATACTTGAATAAAACTTTTTCTATGAAAGACCTTGGTGAAGCTGCTTACATACTGGGCATCAAGATATATAGAGATAGATCAAGACGCTTAATAGGACTTTCACAAAGCACATACCTTGACAATTTTTTTGAAAAAGTTCAAAATGGATCAGGCAAAGAAAGGATTCTTGCCTGTGCTACAAGGTGTGAAGTTGAGTCAGACTCAATGCCCAACCACAACAGAAGATAGAGAGAAAATGAAAAATATTCCCTATGCTTCAGCCACAGGCTCTATCATGTATGCAATGCTGTGTACCAAACCTGACGTATGCTTAGCAATAAGCTTGGCAGGAAGGTACCAAAGTAATCCAGGAGTGGATCACTGGACAGTGGTCAAGAACATCCTGAAATACCTGAAAAGGACTAAGGATATGTTTCTCGTATATTGAGGTGACAAAGAGCTAGTCGTAAATGGTTACGTCGATGCAAGCTTTGACACTGATCCGGACGATTCTAAATCGCAAACCGGATACGTGTTTTTATTAAACGGTGGAGCTGTAAGTTGGTGCAGTTCTAAACAAAGCGTCATGGCGGGATCTACATGTGAAGCGGAGTACATAGCTGCTTCGGAAGCAGCAAATGAAGGAGTCTGGATGAAGGAGTTCATTTCCGATCTAGGTGTCATACCTAGTGCATCGGGACCAATGAAGATCTTTTGTGACAATACTGGTGCAATTGCCTTGGCAAAGGAATCCAGATTTCACAAGAGGACCAAGCACATCAAGGGACGCTTCAATTCCATTCGGGACCAAGTCCAAGTGGGAGACATAGAGATTTGCAAGATACATACGGATCTGAATGTTGCAGACCCATTGACTAAGCCTCTCTCACGAGCACAACATGATCAACACCAAGACTCCATGGGTGTTAGAATCATTACTATGTAATCTAGATTATTGACTCTAGTGCAAGTGGGAGACTGAAGGAAATATGCCCTAGAGGCAATAATAAAGTTATTATTTATTTCCTCATATCATGATAAATGTTTATTATTCATGCTAGAATTGTATTAACCGGAAACATGATACATGTGTGAATACATAGACAAACATATAGTCACTAGTATGCCTCTACTTGACTAGCTCATTAATAAAAGATGGTTATGTTTCCTAACCATAGACATGTGTTGTCATTTGATTAATGGGATCACATCATTAGGAGAATGATGTGATTGACATGACCCATTCCGTTAGCCTAGCACTTGATCGTTTAGTATATTGCTATTGCTTTCTTCATGACTTATACAAAGTTCCTGCAACTATGAGATTGTGCAACTCCCGTTTACCGAAAGAACACTTTGTGTGCTACCAAACGTCACAACGTAACTGGGTGATTATAAAGGTGCTCTACAGGTGTTTCCGAAGGTACATGTTGGGTTGGCATAATTCGAGATTAGGTTTTGTCACTCCGATTGTCGGAGAGGTATCTCTGGGCGCTCTCAGTAATACTCATCACCTAAGCCTTGCAAGCATTGTAACTAATGAGTTAGTTATAAAGATGATATATTACGGAACGAGTAAAGAGACTTGCCGGTAACGAGATTGAACTAGGTATTGGATACCGACGATCAAATCTCGGGCAAGTAACATACCGATGACAAAGGGAACAACGTATGTTGTTATGCGGTTTGACCGATAAAGATCTTCGTAGAATATGTAGGAACCAATATGGGCATCCAGGTCCCGCTAATGGTTATTGACCGAGAATGGTTCTAGGTCATGTCTACATAGTTCTCGAACCCGTAGGGTCCGCACGCTTAACGTTACGATGATAGTTTTATTATGAGTTTATAAGTTTTGATGTACCGAAGGTTGTTCGGAGTCTAGGATGTGATCACGGACATGAAGAGGAGTCTTGAAATGGTCGAGACATAAATATTAATATATTGGACGACTATATTCGGACACCGGAAGTGTTCCGGGTGATTTCGGAGAAAACCGGAGTGCCGGAGGGGTTACCGGAACCCCCCGGGAGAGTATTGGGCCATATGGGCCTTAAGGGAAAGGAGAGAGGGGCGGCCAGCATGGGCCGCGCGCCCCCTCCCACCTCTGGTCCGAATTGGACTAGGAGGGGGGGGGGGGCGGGCGGCGCTCCCCCTTTCCTTCCCCCTCTCCCCCTTCCTTCCCCCTCCTAGTAGGAGTAGGAAAGGAGGAGTCCTACTCCTACTAGGAGGAGGATTCCTCCTCCCTTGGCGCGCCCAAGGGGCCGGCCGGCCTCCCCCCTTGCTCCTTTATATACGGGGGCGGGGGGCACCCCATAGACACACAAGTTGATCTACGAATTGTTCCTTAGCCGTGTGCGGTGCCCCCTTCCACCATATTCCACCTCGGTCATATCGTCGCGAAGCTTAGGCGAAGCTCTGTGCCGGTAGAACATCAACATCGTCACCACGCCGTCGTGCTGACGGAACTCATCTCCGGAGCTTTGCTGGATCGGAGGCCGGAGATCGTCATCGAGCTGAACGTGTGCTGAACTCGGAGGCCCCGTACGTTCGGAGCTTGGATCGGTCGGATCGTGAAGATGTACGACTACATCAACCGCGTTGTCATAACGCTTCCGCTTTCGGTCTACGAGGGTACGTAGACACACTCTCCCCTCTCGTTGCTATGCATCACCATGATCTTGCGTGTGCGTAGGAATTTTTTTTAAATTACTACGTTACCCAACAAAAAGGCATTACCTCTTTACCACCTTCTTCGGCGCACCGAACACTTCGTGTGGACGGATGCAGCCATGCACGGACTCGACCAAATAAAGACCTTATTGGCCAATAATCCAGTCCTAACAGCGCCAAATATTGGCAAACCTATGCTATTGTACATAGCTGCAACACATCAAGTGGTAAGTGCAGTTCTCGTCCTCGAACGAGAGGTTGACGGATACAAATTCCCGCTACAGAAGCCGGTTTATTACGTATCCACGGTCCTCACCCCATGCAAATCCCGATACCCACACTATCAAAAAATAGCATACGCGGTCTTCATGGCATCCCGAAAGCTACGACACTACTTTCAAGAGTGTTTGATTACGGTGGCCTCTGAAGTACCACTCAATGATATAATAAATAACCGCGACACTACGGGCCGGATCGCTAAATGGGCCATCGAGCTCCTTCCGTTCGACATAACATACAAGCCACGGCGGGCCATCAAGTCGCAAGTACTAGCTGACTTTGTCGCCGAATGGACAGAAGCCGAACTCCCTAAAGAATACGGCGCGTACTCTAACTAGATCATGCACTTCGACGGCTCTAAAATGCTGGCTGGATTGGGAGCAGGTGTAGTCCCGACGTCTCCCACCGGAGACACGGTCTAGTACGTCCTTCAAATATTATACACAGAGTCCAACAATGCAGCCGAATACGAGGCTCTGTTGCATGGTCTTCGGATGGCAGTCTCTATGGGCATTCAACGCCTAGAAGTGCGCAGGGATTCAAACCTCGCAATATCACAAATAAATGGAGACTTTGATGTCAAGGATCCGAAAATGGCGGCCTACCGTAATGCCGTCCTTAAAATGTCAGCTCGGTTCGAGGGGCTCGAATTCCAGCATGTGCCTCGAGAAAACAATCAAGCGACAGATATCCTCGCCCGCATTGGCACTAAACATGACCCTGTCCCACCTAACATATTCCTGGAAAGGCTGTTCAAGCCATCCATGGTATGGGAAGGGGAGTCCGGCAATACTAGCACGGATCCAAATACACCCCCAGATTCCGAACTATCAGACGTAATCGGAGGCTCCACCACCGAAATAACATCTTCAGCCCACGAAAGCATGGTTGTAATCGCCCCGTGGACCGAGCCTTTCTTGGCCTACCTAAATAGGCAGGAGCTCCCTGACGACCAAAACGAAGCACGTTGCATTGTTCGGCGTTCTAAAGCTTACAAAGTCCATGAAGGGAAACTCTATAAAAAAAGTGTGACCAGAGTGCTCCAAAGGTGCATCTCCGAAGAGGAAGGGCAGCAGCTCTTGGCTGAAATCCATGCCGGACTGGGCGGGCACCACGCCGCGGCTCGGGCATTAGTTAGCAAGGCCTTCCATACAGGTTCTATTGGCTGACGGCCCGAGTAGACGCACATGACCTTGTCCAACACTGCGTTGGCTACCAGCTCTTCGCCAATCAGAGCCATATGCCCCCTACCGCTCTACAAACAATCCCCATAACTTGGCCCTTCACGGTCTGGGGGCTGGATATGGTCGGACCTCTTAAGGGGGAAGCCATAAGAAAAAATACTTACTGGTCATGGTGGACAAGTTCACCAAATGGATAGAAGCCAAACCAGTCAAAACGGCCGAATCCGGACCAGTAATAGACTTCATATCCGGGGTCGTACACCGATACAGCGTCCCCCACAGCATCATCACTAATAATGGCTCAAATTTCATAGCCGATGAAGTAAAAACTTGGTGCGGCAAAATGGGCATTAAGCTCGACTACGCTTCCGTCTACCATCCTCAAACAAACGGCCAGGTCGAACGGGCAAATGGTCTCATCATGAGCGGCATCAAACCTAGACTAGTGCGGTCCTTGACAGAGTCGGACACGCACTGGGTCGAAGAGCTCGACTCCGTACTCTGGGGGCTGCAGACCATGCCGAATCGCACCACCGGATATACACCATTTTTTATGGTGTACGACGCGGAAGCAGTACTACGCTGCGACATAATACATGATTCACCATGCGTACGTATGTACGAAGAGAAGGAAGCCGAGTTAGATCGGCAGGATAACTTGGATGCTCTGGAGGAGGAGCGCGATGTTGCAAAAGCCCGCTCCGCATTCTATCAGCAGCAGGCTCGACGGTACCAAAGCAGAGAAGTGCGGGCCAAAACTTATAATATTGGCGAACTCCTTCTACGCCTACCGGAGAAGAAGAAGGACAAGCTCAAACCCAAGTGGGAAGGTCCCTTCGTCATTGACAAAGTTCTCACCGGTGGAGTGTACCGCTTATATAATGCATCCGATAACAGACTCGAGCCGAACCCATGGAACGCGGCCAGACTCCAAAGATTCTACGCCTAGCGCCAAACTCAGCGTTCGTCCTCTTAACCCTCCTTTTTAATTATGCTCCCTCCCTTTTCCTTTCTCGACCTTTTTTATCTTCACACAAAGAATTTAATACAGTACGGACTCCCGGATCACTCCGGCCGCACTATGTGTGTAAGCAATACCTGGGGGCTTCCTATACGGAAGCTAAAAATAATTACTCTAAAGGCTTTTTGCCCATCACATATGCGTTTCTTTCCTTATGTGCCTTTTCTTCACCATTATATGCATCGATATGACTTAAGATGTGGCCAAGCTGGGTTGCCTGGATCTTGTGTTTATGCCCTATGTTCCAGTTAATTCGGCTAGGGCATAAGGGGAGCACCTCTGCAATTGTTACTGCCGGTTCAGCCGGATGTGTACCTCAGACTGGGTGAAGCCGAAAGCTAGCATCCTTAAGAGAATATTCAGTCGGTGAACAAAAGATGTATTCATTTATTACAACATAAATCCCGAGAAGTTTTGTATCCTATGCCTTTGTTTGCAGTCCGGACATGTGCATCGTCGCATGCTTACCCAGGGAAAGGAACCCCTAACGGAACTATTCTCCCTAGAAGATGTTTCTTACCATCCATGTAATATAACATAACTAGTTGGATACTTGTCTGTTCAAGCACTTATGACCCCTATGCCTGGTTTCCATGCATACCCTGGTTCTGAATAACTGAGCAGGTATTCGGAAACACCCCGGACTATAGGATCCGAGGGCTGAAGCGAAAAGGTACTCCATGACAAATGATTTTAATCCGGCTAGGGAATACTAATGTCCATTGATTTACACAGTCACTTGGACTGACTATATTCCTCCTCTATACCATCCAACAGGCTATCTAGCTTACAATCCTGTTGGGAATACTTTGCGGCTAACGCTACCTGGTCGTACACCAGACTCACGGGAATTTCTTGCTCATTTGGCCCCGCCGGTCCGACTTCGGCCATATGATTCGGGTCCAGTTTTGTGTAGCGCGTCTTCACCACAGCCCAGGCTTCTTGTGCACCTTGCTGGCAGGCTGACACCTTCCACAATCGGAAGCGCCGCCGTGCTCCTTGAAGCATGTCCACAAGCTCCCACATGCCATTCGGCAGGAAGCTTGATGGCCACAAGGCCCGAGAAACACCCTGCATCACCTGTCGAGCTCGCTCGTGCAGTTGTGAGAGGTCTTGCAGTAAATCGCCAGCAGATGAGGGCATCTCCTCCTTAGGGCGGCCTGTTAACATTCCTGCAAGCAAAATTCTTTCAATGTGCTTCTTCGCCGAGCTGTACTATAGCTCACCTAGGCACTTACCATAAATGTCGCATCGAAGCCTCTTGTTTTCCATCATGGAGTCCGCCAGCTGAGCGCGGACATCTTTTAATTCCATGTCCAGCCGAATATTGGCATCTTGAAGATTATTCTTCTCCCGCCGAACTTGCATAAGAACGCGCTCGCCAGACTTTAGCTACCTTTGGAGATGCGACTCTTCATCCCTTACGCCCTCCGGATTCAACCCGGGGTTGTCTGCAGAATTTTCTGTTAGACTCGTCATACCAGCCACTTACTAACTGGTGCATCTTTGTACAATCGAGACAAATGTTACCAGATGAGGCCTTTTGGGATTCCTATAACTTGGCAACCGTGGCCCTCAGCTGGGCCTTGCACTCCTCTAGCTCCCGAGACAATTGCTCATTCTTATCTACAAGGACCTGTGTACAAATTGATCCTTAAAATAGTTGTTCCAACCGTTTCAAGTCTTAGGGGCTACTGCTATACATGCTTATCAAACTTTCTTAACCGCATATCTTTGGTATACTGGTCCGTCGCTCAGGCAAGCCCGCCTTGAGCAGCTCGGATGTATGCGTCTCCCGAATTGAAAGCATTAAATGCCTCTTCAGAGAAGATGTTGTTGTGAAGTACGGCCCGTCGGTGCCGGTGATTCATGGCGCTCTCTACTTTGGAATTCATGGCAGAGAGCATATCTGTGTCCTCTATCGGAGAACTATGCGGCATCGGCCCCACGTCTGCCTCCTCTCTCGAAGCCGGTTCTGGAATCCGGCTGGTGGAGGCATGATTGGCAGGATCCCCGGGTATAGTCCGGCTACTCCTCTTCCTGCCAGGACGCGAAGGGCGCTATTATACTTTCAAACACAACAATTGCAGGACAGGTTTTTTCCTTACGTCTGTAGCGGCATCTCGACCCTGACCGCCTTCCTCTTGAGCCTTCCCAATCCGGATGCCTGTGGCCGACGGGTCCCTAGGGGCTCGGCCCTGCGCTCCGACCGTCGTCTCTGCAAAAACACGACACTTCAAGGGAAAGGCATGGCATCGCAAAGGAGTCCTCTTCGGAGGATAGGGTTTTCGGCTTGGCTTACACGCGACGTAGGTAGTAGTCCGGGATAATCGGTAATAATAGCCACTGAGGCGCCGTCGCAGCTCGCCCGATAGAATATCCCGTTGACAAGCTCCACAGTCATATCCGGATCTTCTTTGAGTCCTGGATCCAGGGAACTTCTGGGGTCCTCTGGCTGCGGGGAAGGGCTGGAGATCCCTTCTACGACCCTCCTCAATTCCTGCTCGGAAATATCGAGGCAGATAATTTTAGTGAAGAGCGCCACAATAAGTGAAGCAGGGAAAGGAATGATGACTTACCCAGTTTGGGGGGTTGTACATGGAGAATCCATCCCGCGGTTTAATGTGAAGGAATTCTTCCTCTTCTCCTTTGTATAGATTGGACAATGTTCTTGCTAGGGCGGTGGCGGAGTCCGAACCCTTGCGGCCACAGCGGGTGGCATCATCTTCCCCGTTGAAGTGCCACATGGGCTTGCCCCGATATTGAAGCGGTTGCACTCCCCGCATTATGCATATTGCCATAACCTCAACTATCGTTAGTCCGGATTTGGCCAGTAACTTCATCCTGCTCATCAGGAAGTGTATTTCCCTGGTATCCTCCTCTTGGGGGCCTCGGGGGCGCTAGCTTAAACGTGCCCTCGGCAGGGCGTTACTGAACTTGGGGAGACCTGTCTGGACTGGATCCGGGAGGGGGACGTCATCAATGTAAAACCACTCCAAAGGCCAGTTCTCCGGTGCCTTCTTGGGAGTGCCGGATAGGTATCCGGTCTCGACAATGCGCCATACTTTGGCCCCGCCCACTTGACATAGGGATTCCCCCTAGTTGCGAGGAACGAGGCAGAACAGCTTCTTCCATAACCCGAAATGAGCCTCGCAGCCTAGAAATAGCTCACAAAGAGCAATGTATCCTGCTATATGTAGTACGGAGGCAGGGGTAAAATTGTGCAACTGGAGGCCGTAGAACTCCAGGAGCCCTCGAAGGAACGGGTGGATGGGAAACCCGACGCCCCTTAGCAGATGCGGGATGAGGCATATTCGCTCCTCTGGAGATGGATTAGGAGACCCCTCCGCTTGTTCCCCGCCGTTATAGGTAGCTATTCCGGCTCGGACGGGGACCATGAACGCCGGTGGGAGAAACCCTTGGGGTTGTAACTCTATTAAACGGCTATGAGGAACTGAACACTCTTCCCAGTCCCCCGGCTTGGAACAAGGAGAGCGAGCAGAAGAGCTACGATGACCGAACATGTTGGATTTTCCGGAGTGCTCTGTTGGATGCTTGCTCGAGAGGGGAGAGTGAGTTTTGGAGCTGAGAATCCCCGTCTCTTCAAATAGACGGCTAGCCCGAAGGATCAGGGTCGCAAATGCAAAAATGCCTCGGCTCCTCGCATTCGCTCGACACGTGGCTAATGGTCATTATTGAGGCACTGAAGCCGAGGAGTACAACATTGATGAGAAGCCGGACACTATTCGTTGTAATAGGTACTTTGGAAGTATTCGGAGATGGAACCCGCCTTGCAATGCCGAAAACAAGACTGCGTGCCGGACTCATCGTCATTGAAGCCTAGTTCAGGGGCTACTGAGGGAGTCCTAGATTAGGGGGTATCCGGACGGCCGGACTATATACTTCGTCCATACTAATGGAGCGTGAAGATACAAGACTCAAGACTCCGTCCCGTGTCCTGATGGGACTCTCCCTTGCGTGGAAGACAAGCTTGGCGATCCGGATATTGTGTTTCCTTCCTTGTAACCGACTCCATGTAAACCCTAGCCCTCTCCGATGTCTATATAAACCGGAGAGGATGGTCCTTAGAAGGCCGATCACAATTACAATCATAATCATCATAGGCTAGCTCCTAGGGTTTAGCCTCTATGATCTCGTGGTAGATCTACTCTTGTACTACTCATATCTTCAATATTAATCAAGCAGGAAGTAGAGTTTTACCTCCATCGACAGGGCCCGAACCTGGGTAAACATTGTGTCACTTGCTTCCTGTTACCATCAGCCTAAGACGCACAGATCGGGACCCCCTACCCGAGATCCGCTGGTTTCGACACTGACACCCATCGTTTAACACAGTTGACCTCTATCGATCTTTAGTTTGACACAGTCGTCAGATCACTGACCAGTTTACGCCTATCATGATAGTAATTTTTTGGCTTTCTCCACTGAGGCACTTAACCATTTGAGATGGAAGTGCAATCGGAGTGGTTCTCCCTTTACACCCTTAGCCGAACAATGCGGAAACGTAAGGGGTAATCACATGAGCTGGGCAACCCAACTATTAACCAAAGACATGATTCAAAACTCATGCATATAACACGATATCCAAGACGCTGAATACTTTTATGTGAGTATCAGAGCAGTTAGCTGGGCAAAGGTTGAATCCGAGCCCCTGGTCTAGGACCGATGTGTTTATAAGGATAATGTATTGTGATGGTTATCTTTGGCTCAAAGGCAGGATGAAAGAAAACTGACACATGAATATGCGTGACGACCGTGAAGGGTCTATTTCTTTAACTTATATGGACAAACTATACATGCCGAGATTTATCAGACACTTTAAATACATAGAAAAAATAAGGAGGAGGTGTTATACAGGAAGTTAAAGTCAGGGTTTAAGCATCCTATGTTAGCCCTGCCACACGTCTGCGCCTCCATGTTGTTTATCAGCTTTACCTTGTCTATTACAAGGTTTTACAAACTTTGTGTGCTACAACGCCCTCCCTATGCTTGACGCATTCAATCAACGGATCCTTTGAAGAGGTTGTACTACGCAGCCGCAAGGATGACAGATTAATGCTACTTTGTAGGACTATTCCCGGTCGGCTTTTAATAGTGTCGCAGATAAGGCCAGGATACAGTTAGGCCACTGCTTGGTTGAGTCGAGCAGTGTGTAATTGTTATGCTCCATGGCCCCAATGGAATTTTAAAGTGCAAAGTTGTGTACCCGAGGTATGTAATTATCAACTAGGAGTAGGGAGCCTTAGAGGGTGCCCCCCTATTTGTGGGCACGATCTGGCCGCTGAGAGGCTAAGGGAACTCCTCAGGTACGCTTTGAAGAGCCTTGTTCCTTTGAGCCAACGAGGATCTTAGATGCCTCCTCGACTGCTGGGCTTCGGCCTCGAGGGCTGCGGTCTGCTCCTCGGTGCGAAGGGAGCGGTCGGTGTTATCATTAACTGTAATAACACCTTTGGTCCTGACATCTTGAGCTTCAGGTATGTGTAATGCGGGACCGTGTTAAATCAGGCGAACATGGTTCATTCGAGCAGTGCATGACAGCCACTCCAGAATGGAACGATATCGAAGATCAAGTCTTCACTCCAAAAAAATTCGGGAGAGACGAAGACTACCTCTGGTATGAAACCCTTGAATGCGGTGTTGCTGGGTTTGATCCTTGATGGGTCAATGACCATCTTCCTAATCGTATCAGCATAGATCAAGTTAAGGCTATTGCCTCCATCCATAAGAACTCATGTCAAGTGAAACGCATCTATAATGGGATTGAGAACTAGGGCTGCCTACCCTCCATGACGGATACCGGTCAGATGGTCGCACTTGTCAAAGGTGATCGGGCAAGCTGACCATGGATTGTACTTCGAGGCTACATGCTCCAGGGCGTAGACTTCCCAAAGTGCGCACTTCCTCTCCTTCCTAGGGATGTGTGAGTAGCATATATCATGTTCACCTCCTTTACCTCAAGAGGGAATTGTTTCCGGGCTCCATTATTAGGCCACCGAGGTTCATCCTCGTCCTTGCTACGAGACTAGCTCTTGCTGTGTCCTTCGACTGCAATCTTCCCAGCCTGCTTGATAACCCAGCAGTGTCAGTTTGTGTGGTTTGGAGGTTTATGTGAAGTACCATGTATTTGGCAAGGCTTGTCGAGGATATTATTGAGTGTAGTAGGACCATTCTTGTTCCCTTTAAAGGGCTTATATTTAGGACTTGTCCTTGGGTTTTTGAACCCAGCGTTGACCGTTGCGTCCTCGACGTCACTACCACTATTTTCATGCTGGCGCTTGTTCTTTTTGCACCGAGGTCTGCCGTTGCCATCGCGCACCTCTAATGTGCCGACTTCGTTGCCATGAGTGCTACGAGCAAGACAACTATCCTCGCCTGCACAAAAGTGGGTCATAAGACAGGTAAGGGCCCCTCATGGTTCTCAGCTTATCTTGTTTGAGCTATCACGCCAGCCACTCGTCCCGGATACTATGCTAGAAAGGAGCGATCGCTTCTGCGTCAGGACAGTCTACTATTTGGTTCTTTTTGGTTAAGAACCGATTCCAGAATTTCCTGGCTGAGTCGCCATGTTGTTGAATGATGTGGCTAAGGTCATCGGTGTTCGGAGGCTGAAGGTATGTTCGCTCGAAGTTAACCCTAAAGGCATCTTCAAGTTGTTCCCAGCTCCCAATAGAGCCTTTGGGTAGGCTATTGAGCCAATGCCTCGCCAATCCTTTGAGTTTCAATGGTAGATACTTAATGGCGTGGAGATCATCTCCCTGAGCCATATGAATGTGGAGAAGGAAATCCTCAATTCACACTGCCAGGTCAGTAGTTCCGTCGTAAGCTTCGACATTTACAGGTTTAAACCCTTCGTGGAACTAATGTTCCATGACCTTGTCTATAAAACATATTGGTGTACATGCCCTCGAAAAGGAGCTGCATCGTGCTTGACATCGACTGGCATCCCAGGATATGCTTGCTCCCGAGCGTTATCATGCATGTCTAACCAGGCTTCATAGCCGACCCCACCACTAGGTGTGTGTCCTCACAATCCGTAGATTGATCTTGCAGGGACTGGTTTTGCGTTTCATTGCACTCGCAAGTCGTACGACTCAGGGTAGGGGACTGGGTCCTTGCCTTCAAGACGAGGTATGCGATGGGGGTTCTGTTTTCGGCCATTGGCCTGTCGCGTCCCCTGACACGTCTCCAACGTATCTATAATTTTTTATTGTCCATACTATTATATTATCTATTTTGGATGTTTTATATGCATTAATATGCTATTTTATATTATTTCTAGGACTAACCTATTAACATAGTGCCCAATGCCACTTACTATTTTTTCCCTTGTTTTTGGATTTTTTAGAAAAGAATATCAAACAAAGTCCAAACGGAATAAAACTTTCGCAATGATTTTTCTTGGACCAGAAGACACCCGTAGGCTTGGAGATGATGTCAGAGGAGTCCCAAGGCGACGACAAGCCTTAGGGGCACGCCCTAGGGGGGGCCCTGGCTTGTGGGTCCCTCAGAGGTCCTCCAACCCTAATCTTCGGCCTATAAATTCAGAAGTATTCCCAAACCACCAGAAGCATCCACCACAATAATTTTCTGCCGCTGTAACCTTCTGTTCCCATGAGATCCCATCTTGGGGCCTTTTCCGACACTCTGCCGGAGGGGAATTCTATCATGGAGGGCTTCTACATCAACTCTATTGCCCTTCGGATGAAGTGTGATTAGTTTACCACAGACCTACGGGTCCATAGCTAGTAGCTAGATGGCTTCTTCTCTCTCTCTCTCTGATCTTCAATACAATGTTCTACTCGATGTTCTTGGAGTTCTACGCGATGTAATCTTCTTTTGCGGTGTATTTGTCGAGATCCCATGAATTGTGGATTTATGATCAGATTATCTATGAATATTATTTGAGTCTCTTCTGAATTCTTATATGCATGATTTGATATCTTTGTATTGCTCTTCGAATTATCGGTTTGCTTTGGCCAACTAGATTGGTTCTTCTTGCAATGGGAGAGGTGCTTAGTTTTGGGTTCAATCTTGCGGTGTCCTCAGCAGTTGACAAAGTAGGGGTAGCGAGGCACGTATTGTATTGTTGCCATCAAGGGTAAAAAGATGGGGTTTTCATCATACTGCTTGAGTTTATCCCTATACATCATGTCATCTTACTTAAGGCATTACTCTGTTCTTATGAACGTAATACTCTAGATGCATCTTGGATAGCGGTTGATGTGTGGAGTAATAGTTGAAGATGCAGGCAGGAGTCGATCTACTTGACACGGACGTGATGCCTATATTCATAATCATTGCTTTGGATATCATCATAATGTCAGGACCCCGACTCAATGCCACATCGATCTAGCATGTAACACCTCATATCACTTTGCGGCCTCACACACGGTATTCCCACGGGTGTTGCGTTACCTTTGCCCGGGACCGTTTGCGCCTTTTGGCACACGTATATGATAGTGTCGCTAGCATCCATATGATAAGGAGCCCGGGCTAACATGGCTAGTCGTAAACCCAAAGTGGCACAGACTTATAGGGACAGGCATCCATGACCCAGCATCGAACGTGTCGGTCATCAGCGAGTGAATCCAGGCTGTAGCATTGGGCTAGCAGGACTCCGGTGAACCGGGCTGTAGCGGGCTAACAGGACTCCGGTATTCATCGCGTGACATTTCCCCGAAGGGACAGACACAGGAACGAAGAAGGACACATGCCGGCCAGCCTAAGTGTTCCGGAGCAGTAGCAAGCTACCATGGCTCAGTGGAAGCACTAGGAGACATTTCCCGGTAAGAGAGGCTACCAAGGATAAACAACTAGATAGTAAGATCCCACACATACCAAGCATTTCAATAACATACACACAATATGCTCGATATGTGCAAATACAACATGGCATCACAACATGACTCTACGACTCAAGTATTTATTCATTAGGCTCCGAGGAGTGAGATATTACAAACATGGGTCTCACGATCCAACATTCATAGCATACAAGTCAAAGCACAAGCGGAAGCTAACATGTCTGAGTACAGACATCTACAAATGAAAAAGGCTTAGAAGCTTGACTATCTACCAGATCCTGCTGAGGGCACAAGATCGTAGCTGAGGTAACAAGCTAAACGTCGAAGTCCATGCGGAACTACTAGTGAGACCGAAGTCTATCTGCAAAAACATAAAATAGGCAAACGTGAGTACAAATGTACCCAGCAAGACTTACATCAGAACTAACTACATATGCATCATTATCAACAAAGGGGATGGTGGGGTTTAACTGCAGCAAGCCAGCTTTGACTCGGTGGCTATCCTGAACTACGACTACAAGTAACTCTTTTGAGGTGGCGCACACGAGTCCACATATTCACCAACCAATACACCACTATGGATCCACTCCCGTCTCCCTACGAGAACGCCATCCATAGCACTCACGCTTATCTTGCGCATTTTAAAGTATCCACTTTCACTTGTCTATGAACTGTACAGGCAACCCAGAAGTCCTTTTCCGCGGACACGGCTATTCGAATAGATGATGTTAACCCTGCAGGGGTGTACTTCTTCACACACGCTCTCACCACTTACCGCCGTTTACACGACATGTACTCGACAACCTTCAAGCGGAAGCCCAACGTGGGTGTCGGCCATGGCCTACCTAAACACTCAAGTCTCTAGTCCAGGTTTGTCGCCTATTCGGGTTCCATCCGCGAGGAGATCTGGCCGGAGTTTTGCTCACAGCCCCAAACGATGTGTGCAGGGTTCCCGAGACACCAAACGGGCGCCCGATACACCGTGCCACATGCCTACCGCATCACATCCCACCCCTCCGGCCAGCGCTGCGCATGGTCTCCAGCATACTACAAACACCAGAAACTACTTGCAACTCCTGGACAGAGGACAAGGGTGATTAAGAAGCCGAGAGGGTCCATTGGTACCAGGCCCAATGCGTGGTAGTATCTGTTTCATGGATCACAAACACAGAACTCAGTTCCTGAGGACGGCTGCAATGAGACAACCCACCATGTACTCCTACATGGCCTCTCACCGCTACCTTTACCAAATCGTGTTCACACACTTAGCTCACACATAGTAGGACATGTTCACACACCTCTGATTCATCCCCGATGAATCAGACCTGACTCAACTCTAAGCAGTAGCAGGCATGACAAACAAGCATGAATGAGTAGGCACAACAGGGCTCAAACAACTCCTACTCATGCTAGTGGGTTTCATCTATTTACTGTGGCAATGACAGGTCATGCAGAGGATAAAGGGGTTCAGCTACTGCAGCAACTAATAGATGAATTGTTGTTGTCCTAATGCATTAAAAGAGAGCAGGAGCGAGAGAGTAGGATTGTATCGGAATGAACAAGGGGGTTTTGCTTGCCTGGCACTTCTGAAGATAGTATATTTCTTCATTGGTGTCATCGATCACATCGTCGGTACACGTCTTACTGAGAGGGGACAAGCACCGACAAACAAAGAAGAAGCACAATCAATGCAATGCACAATGTGATGCATGATCATGGCATGGCAACATGATGTGGTTTGAGCTAATGCAACTAGCAGCAAGTTAAATGAAGTTGGTTTGAACCCTAGGTTCAAATTCAAACTCCACATGAGGCATTTCAAATGCCATTTATTCAAATTGTTGTATACAGCAGATTTAAGTTGTTCAAACATGCATGAAAATGGTATAGATGGATAGATTGGATTTTTCTGATCATTTTTCATATATAATTTATTTGATTTGGAGCTACGGTTGATTTTCTATGATTTTTAGAAGTTTAGGCAATTTTTTGGATTTTCCTGTATTAAAATAAACCCAGAAAATAGCTTATTGCATCGCATGACATCAGTGTGACATCAGCAGGTCAACACGCCAGGTCCAGGTCAAACCTGACCAGTGGGACCCATACGTCAGTGTCTCAGGCTGGTTTAGGTGGATGACAAGTGGGACCGGTCAACGGCCACGTCAGCGAGGTCAACGCCGACGCGTGGGGCCACTGTGTTTAGATTAATCTTAGTCTATTCTTATTAGCTGGTTAGTTAGGCAGCGGGGCCCGCATGTCAGTGTGAGTGTGGGTTAATTAGCGGAGTCATTAACTGCTAATGACGGTGCCACATCGACGGCTAAACGCCGGTGCTAAGCACAGGACGACGGTGTCGCCCGTCCGGCCAACTCCGGCGACGAGAGATCGCGCGGCCGGGCGTGTTGGATCGCCCGTAGCTGGGCGCATCTGATGGTGGTGGTGGCTAGACCAGGGGTGGTCTGTGGCGGCGCCGGCGATGACAACAGCGGCGGCCGGAGTTCGGGATAGCGCGGGCGCGGGGCTGCAGTGCTCGGGCGAGCTAACGGAGTGGCTAGGCAGCCTCCTGGAGGCGCCAGGAGCATATCAGTACCCCTAGAGCGAGCAGGAGAAGCTCGGGAGCGTGGGCTCGCCGGTCATGGCGGACAGCGGCCTCGGGTGATCTCAGGGCTGCGGCTAGAGGGCGAAAATGACGCGGGGAGTAGAAGGAAAAAGCGGCGGAGCTCATAGGGAGGTCGTTGAGCAGATCAGTGGGCTCGGGGGCGACCGGAGCGAGGCGAATCGACGAATGGCGTCTGGCGGGTACCGAGGTTGAAGACGACCAGATGGTGGCGATGCGGGGACTCCGGCGAAGCGTGGCTCGGTGGGAAGGGCGAGGGCGTCGCGGCGGAGGTCTTGGACAGCACGGGGAGGCGAGGGGAGAACGGTGGACGCGGTGGCAGTGAACGGCGGCGACGGCTTCGCTCTGCTTCGGGAGAGAGAGCGAGGGAGGCGAGGCAGGGGGGCGAATGAGGGGTCCAGGGGGTCGGGGCAGCGACGTGGAGATCACCCAGGTGTCCAGGGGCGTGGGCGGCAAGCAGGTGGCATCGTGGCGAGCTCGGGCACGCAGGCGCTCACCTCTCTGCCCGCCTGGCGAGAGGAAGCAGCTGCCTGGCATGGGCCAGCATAGTGCTGGGCCTGCCAGGTGGGCTACGGCCAGGTAAGTGGCCCAGGTAGGTGTTCTCTCTCTCTCTTTTCTAAATTGTTTTCTCTTTTCTATTTTTCTGTAACTTTGTGGCTTTTCTAAAAATACTTAGGCACTTTCAAAAATCACCAAACTGCTCATGGCCACTAAATGGAATATATCCAGCATGGAACATTTTAGTTTGGGATTATTTGGACATTTAAAATATGTACTAGCATTTAAATGCCCAAATTCAAATACTATATGATTTAATTCAGAGCGCAAATATGTCATGGAAAAATGTGCAACACCTTTGGTTATTGTTTCCAACATTATCCAGAAATGATGAACATTTTTAAAAGCCATTTGGAAACACTGAGAAATTTTTAGTTAAACCTAGTGAATTCTTTTGATGCTAGGGTTTAGGCAATCCCCATTTCAGGTTTAACTGAAATTTAGACATGATGCAACACCAGATGCTAGCACTAGGCATTAATAGAACTAGGGATGTGACAACTCACCCCCACTAAACAAGAATCTCGTCCCGAGATTCAAGCGTAGGGTAAGATGAAAGGGGAGCGCAAACTAACACAATCTTCACGATCCAGGTTGCACTTCAAATGAACGTTGATTCGATCACCATCATTGTCTTGATGTCTTGCTCCAGGAACTTCAACCAACATGACAACGGGAGGAAAGGAAAAACTCTAGAGGGATCGATCTTCTCGAAGATCGAACAACTCAGGATCAGCTCACGGAGTGAGTCATAGCAACATCTTTCGAGCTGAGACACGAAGCACACATCCATAGGAATGGAGTGAAGCAGATGACGAAGGTTCACTAGGTAGACATCAATTTCACGCTTAGAAAGGTGGTGAACGGTTGTCAACGTAGCGAGGAGTTGGGTTACCATGATACCATAACAAGACATCTTGGAGGAGGGTGACTTGTAGAAATATCCCCTTAAGTGGCAAAAGAATTACCTTTGATATAGAGATTACTGAAACTCTCTATACGAGCCTAAGGCAAATCTCGAGCGATCGTTCGAGGAAGTTCGGTAGAATGGCATACTCGGACTAGTATGGATGATGTGGATTACCTTGTTGAAGACAACGCAAAGGATGATTTTAGTAACTGGGGAGAAGCTCAACAGTAGAGAGTGAGTCCACTGTTTGAAAAGTTATAGCATAACCGAGGAAACTGAGAGCAATCCCAGTTAGTGCCGATGGTAACACCTAGTGCTTGTGCGTGCTCTCAAGAACTTGAGCATTTCCATAATCATCAAGGTTTTACCAACATCCATGTCAAGGGTGCTGACAACACAACATACTACCATGATGAATAGCGATGGACGATGCAGATGCAAAGGAGGATAACGCTTTCTCAGATTTCACCTTAGCGAGGCCAAGGGGACGAAATCTGGATGATCGACCGAGAGACATTTAGCACTCCGCTTCTAATGTTCTCCTTGATGTGCTAGCATAACCCATTCATAGATATGGTTTGATATCTAGAACATCAAGTAAAAAGGTCGGACTTCGGGAGCACAAAAATCTATAAGGAACAACTACTGGAATAAGTTCTACGAGATCCTTATGGGGAGGTGGCCAACTTCTTCAATCAAGATACTACAATAATAGGTCTTCTAGCGGGGTGTGTTGGCCACGACATCCACTTTACCGGTTATCGCGAGACCAATATTATAGTTCTTGGGAAATGTTCCAACCATCACATCTGCCTGAGATTCAGATCTGGTTGGTGTCAGAATAATTCATACTCATCGAGTCTAGAAAGAAAAATGAAAGTTTGCAACACAAATCGACGAGATGATGTTGCGAGATTCTCGGGGAGTGAACTACGATAGCAAGCTCAAAAATATGAGCTGGTTCTGCTACAAACATGTGAACACGTTGTCCCAGACAAACATGATCCCATGGTAGTCTTACAAGAAAACACTACCGAGTTCCGGTGGGGAACCATCATCGAGGATATCGAAGTCCTTGCATAAGTCTTGCTCTTAAGAAGGAACTTCTTCTCCTTGAACAAATCAATCAGTGGCTTGGTGTACTAGGGGATACATGTGGAATGGAGGTAGCGAGCCTGTCAAACCATAGCATACTTCGCACATGCATGACTGACTTGGGATGATTCCAGAGGAGGCAACATTGACTTTCTCGAATCCACGGCGGCAACTTGCATCAAATGCACATGAACTAGAGGAAGTCACTTCTCACATCCGAACATATGCTTCATGAGCTAGCATGAACAAATGCTTTCAAAAGTTTCCAACACTAGCTTAATGTTCAACAAAATTATGGAGAAAACAAGGATGTTGTTGATGGGTTCAACAGCAATTCATCCAGACTTCCATGGAGATGGAATTCCATAACTATGTGAACAAGGTGATAGTATTGGTCAGACCCAGAAGATATAATGGTGTATGCTCGAGGAAAATCCACGAGTAAGACAACATTACGAACATCGTTGGTTCTGATTTGATTTGAGGATAGCCCATACTCAAATCAAAGTTTCAGCAAGACAATAGGTCACGAGGATCAATCGATGAAGATACCATCTTTCTTCAACACACACACAAAAACATCCCTTTGGGATGAGCTAAGTCGGACAAGCTTTTATCTTCCAACTCTCCAAGTTGTTATTCAGCTTAACAACTAGCTCAGGGGTATCCAACACGGATTCTTGGAGAAGGGGTGATTTATAAGAAAACCCATTTAATCACGAACTCAACATAGCGGTCAGGTGACAACCAGGTAATACTTCCGAGAAGATCTTCGGAAAATCACGATCCACCGATATGTTACTAAGCTCGAGAACGACCTCGCTTCTCAGGGCAAGATGATATGATCAAAGAAGCGAGGATTTGAAATAATCCTAACTCATCAATCAAAGAGTGCACCAGGAAAATGGACTAGGTAGCACGAACAACCTTAGGATGGAAATTTAATAACCAACACGCTAAGAATGAGAATACTATCCATTTACTACCAAGCAACAGAGTTGCTAGCAGTATTGATTTCACACACCATGATTCACTTGTCGGCATTCCGGTTACCATAACACAGAAACCGAGGAATGAACAATGATGGCAAGAAGTATTACTGTACCAAGAGTTCATAGGATGGTGTGTAATTCCCATGATATTCTTAATATAAAGATAATAATACTCCAAGGTAGAGCAGAACAAAAGATGGATTAGCAATTTGATCTGCGGAGCACAACTTCTTTGACCCAATCCTAGATATGGATCAGGTTCTGGAGTTTGTTTCTCCTAGTCATTCCAGAATAGAATGGCTTGACGGACCACAAGAGTAATAGGCATCGATAAACGAACGCACGCATACTCTTGACTATCAATTGATAGACGAAGCTCAGAAGACAACTAAGAGGGACAACTCAAAGGAACATATATTTTTCTGAGTTGTGGATGCATGGGCTAGCATGTCGAACGAGTTCAACATATTTCTTCTGGATAATCCATGCAGAAAGGTTGAGCTGGCAGAGTCACAATTATGAATGGAGAACTCCTCAGGAGTACTCTGATTGTGATCCTTCGGTTCAGCGAGGAACTTCTGCCATAAGCGCTTCATAGTATTTGGAAGAAGGGAATACCACGGACCTCGAGGACTATCGCAAAGGTTACTAATAACCTAAAGTAACGAGCAAACACTATCATCATGAAGTGAGTAGGGTGAATATTGCGTTCAAAACCCAGGAGTAGAATACCTACTAACTAAATTTCATCATGGGATGCTTTGGAGAATGGTGGCCAGAATCATCACACTGGGGAGACAAAGCATGGCTAAGATTACTAGTGACACTCTAGGACACCTAGGGTCATAATAATAACTCCAACATATATGTCAAGGCAACAGAGTACCTCAACTCACCGATTAGTGTGGTTAATATGGCCCAAAGAGACATCGAAACTGGAAAAAATAATTTTGCAAATGCACCAGACTATTTAGAAACCTGGGATGACTCGGACAGCATAACGGCTGTAAATGCTTCAAAAGATTGGAGACATGCTACAAAAATGGTGGCATAGCCACTTAATATCACAACATCAAGGTTCTGAGACCAACTATGAACATGCGGAAGTAGTAAAAGCTGAACTGACATTTGAAACTAACAATTCTATAAGTCTATGGATTAGTAACACGTCATCCTGATAGATAGATGAGAAGGCCTAGTTCTTAATCCCCGTAGAAGAGAAGAGGATGACTCAGATCAGAAGGCCATGAGGTATAAGGAGTAAAAAGAGCCTTACATTCCATCCCACAATCAATTCCCTTATATAACTAAAGAATTTCTAGACTCAACTTTGACCAGTTTGGCTTGGTAATCCTACAGGCAGTCAGGCTCTGATACCAAAGCTGTCAGGACCCCGACTCAATGCCACATCGATCTAGCATGTAACACCTCATATCACTTTGCGGCCTCACGCACGGTATTCCCACGGGTGGTCTACCTTACCTTTGCCCGGGACCGTTTGCGCTTTTTCGCACACGTATATGATAGTGTCGCTAGCATCCATATGATAAGGAGCCCGGGCTGACATGGCTAGTCGTAAACCCAAAGTGGCACAGACTTACAGGGACAGGCATCCATGACCCAGCATCGAACGTTTCGGTCATCAGCGAGTGAATCCAGGCTGTAGCACTGGGCTAGCAGGACTCCGGTGAACCGGGCTGTAGCGGGCTAATAGGACTCCGGTATTCATCGCGTGACATTTCCCCGAAGGGACAGACACAGGAACGAAGAAGGACACATGCCGGCCAGCCTAAGTGTTCCGGAGCAGTAGCAAGCTACCATGGCTCAGTGGAAGCACTAGGAGACATTTCCCGGTAAGAGAGGCTACCAAGGATAAACAACTAGATAGTCAGATCCCACACATACCAATCATTTCAATAACATAGACACAATATGCTCGATATGTGCAAATACAACATGGCATCACAACATGACTCTACGACTCAAGTATTTATTCATTAGGCTCCGAGGAGCGAGATTTACAAACATGGGTCTCACGACCCAACATTCAGAGCATACAAGTCAAAGCACAAGTGGAAGCTAACATGTCTGAGTACAGACATCTACAAATGAAAAAGGCTTAGAAGCCTGACTATCTACCAGATCCTGCCGAGGGCACAAGATCGTAGCTGAGGTAACAAGCTAAACGTCGAAGTCCACGCGGAACTACTAGTGAGGCTGAAGTCTCTCTGCAAAAACATAAAATAGGCAAACGTGAGTACAAATGTACCCAGCAAGACTTACATCAGAACTAACTACATATGCATCATTATCAACAAAGGGGATGGTGGGGTTTAACTGCAGCAAGCCAGCTTTGACTCGGTGGCTATCCTAAACTACGACATGCAAGTAACTCTTTTGAGGTGGCGCACACGAGTCCACATATTCACCAACCAATACACCACTATGGATCCACTCCCGTCTCCCTACGAGAACGCCATCCATAGCACTCACGCTTATCTTGCGCATTTTAAAGTATCCACTTTCACTTGTCTATAAACTGTACAGGCAACCCAGAAGTCCTTTTCCGCGGACACGGCTATTCGAATAGATGATGTTAACCCTGCAGGGGTGTACTTCTTCACACACGCTCTCACCACTTACCGCCGTTTACACGACATGTACTCGGCAACCTTCAAGCGGAAGCCCAACGTGGGTGTCGGCCACGGCCTACCTAAACACTCAAGTCTCTAGTCCAGGTTTGTCGCCTATTCGGGTTCCATCCGCGAGGAGTTCTGGTCGGAGTTTCGCTCACAACCCCAAACGATGTGTGCAGGGTTCCCGAGACACCAAACGAGCGCCCGGTACACCGTGCCACGTGCCTACCGCATCACAGCCCACCCCTCCGGTCAGCGCTGCGCACGGCGTCCAGCATACAACAAACACCAGAAACTACTTGCAACTCCTGGACAGAGGACAAGGGTGATTAAGAAGCCGAGAGGGTCCATTGGTTTCGGGCCCAATGCGTGGTAGTATCTGTTTCATGGATCACAAACACAGAACTCAGTTCCTGAGGACGGCTGCAATGAGACAACCCACCATGTACTCCTACATGGCCTCTCACCGCTACCTTTACCAAATCGTGTTCACCCACTTAGCTCACACATAGTAGGACATGTTCACACACCTCTGGTTCATCCTCGATGAATCAGACCTGAGTCAACTCTAAGTAGTAGCAGACATGACAAACAAGCATGAATGAGTAGGCACAACAGGGCTCAAACAACTCCTACTCATGCTAGTGGGTTTCATCTATTTACTGTGGCAATGACAGGTCATGTAGAGGATAAAGGGGTTCAGCTACCGCAGCAAGTAACAGATGAATCGTTGTTGTCCTAATGCATTAAAAGAGAGCAGGAGCGAGAGAGTAGGATTGTATCAGAATGAACAAGGGGTTTTTGCTTGCCTGGCATTTCTGAAGATAGTATATTTCTTCATTGGTGTCATCGATCACATCGTCGGTACACGTCTTACTGAGAGGGGACAAGCACCGACAAACAAAGAAGAAGCACAATCAATGCAATGCACAATATGATGCATGATCATGGCATGGCAACATGATGTGGTTTGAGCTAATGCAACTAGCAGCAAGTTAAATGAAGTTGGTTTGAACCCTAGGTTCAAATTCAAACTCCACATGAGGCATTTCAAATGCCATTTATTCAAATTGTTGTATACAGCAGATTTAAGTTGTTAAAACATGCATGAAAATGGTACAGATGGATAGATTGGATTTTTCTGATCATTTTTCATATATAATTTATTTGATTTGGAGCTACGGTTGATTTTCTATGATTTTTAGAAGTTTAGGCATTTTTTTGGATTTTCCTGTATTAAAATAAACCCAAAAAATAGCTTATTGCGTCGGCATGACATCAGTGTGACATCAGCAGGTCAACACGCCAGGTCCAGGTCAAACCTGACCAGTGGGACCCATACGTCAGTGTCTCAGGCTGGTTTAGGTGGATGACAAGTGGGACCGGTCAACGGCCACGTCAGCGAGGTCAACGCCGACGCGTGGGGCCACTGTGTTTAGATTAATCTTAGTCTATTCTTATTAGCTGGTTAGTTAGGCAGTAGGGCCCGCATGTCAGTGTGAGTGTGGGTTAATTAGCGGAGTCATCAACTGCTAATGACGGTGCCACGTCAACGGCTAAACGCCGGTGCTAAGCACAGCACGACGGTGTCGCCCGTCCGGCCAACTCCGGCGACGAGAGATCGCGCGGCCGGGCGCGTTGGACCGCCCGTAGCTGGGCGCATCTGATGGTGGTGGTGGCTGGACCAGGGGTGGTCTGTGGCGGCACCGACGATGACAACAGCGGCAGCCGGAGTTTGGGATAGCGCGGGCGCGGGGCTGCAGTGCTCGGGCGAGCTAACGGAGTGGCTAGGCAGCCTCCTGGAGGCGCCAGGAGCATATCAGTACCCCTAGAGCGAGGAGGAGAAGCTCGGGAGCATGTCGCCGGTCATGGCGGACAGCGGCCTCGGGTGATCTCAGGGCTGCGGCTAGAGGGTGAAAATCGCGGGGAGGAGAGGGAAAAAGCGGCGGAGCTCACAGGGAGGTCGTTGAGCAGATCAGTAGGCTCGGGGGCGACTGGAGCGAGGCGAATCGATGAACGGCGTCCGGCGGGTACCGAGGTTGAAGACGACCAGATGGTGGCGATGCGGGGACTCCGGCGAAGCGTGGCTCGGTGGGAAGGGCGAGGGCGTCGCGGCGGAGGTCTTGGACAGCACGGGGAGGCGAGGGGAGAACGGTGGACGCGGTGGCAGTGAACGGCGGCGACGGCTTCGCTCTGCTTCAGGAGAGAGAGCAAGGGAGGCGAGGCAGGGGGGTGAATGAGGGGTCCACAGGGTCGGGGCGGCGACGTGGAGATCACCCAGGTGTCCAGGGGCGTGGGCGGCAAGCAGGTGGCATCGTGGCATGCTCGGGCACGCAGGCGCTCACCTCTCTGCCTGCCTGGCGAGAGGAAGCAGCTGCCTGGCATGGGCCAGCATAGTGCTGAGCCTGCCAGGTGGGCTGCGACCAGGTAAGTGGCCCAGGTAGGTGTTCTCTCTCTCTGTTTTCTAAATTGTTTTCTCTTTTCTATTTTTCTGTAACTTTGTGGCTTTTCTAAAAATACTTAGGCACTTTCAAAAATCACCAAACTGCTCATGGCCACTAAATGGAATATATCCAGCATGGAACATTTTAGTTTGGGATTATTTGGACATTTAAAATATGTACTAGCATTTAAATGCCCAAATTCAAATACTATATGATTTAATTCAGAGCCCAAATATGTCATGGAAAAATGTGCAACACCTCTGGTTATTGTTTCCAACATTATCCAGAAATGATGAACATTTTTAAAAGCCATTTGGAAACACTGAGAAAATTTTAGTTAAACATAGTGAATTCTTTTGATGCTAGGGTTTAGGCAATCCCCATTTCAGGTTTAACTAAAATTTAAACATGATGCAACACCAGATGCTAGCACTAGGCATTAATAGAACTAGGGATGTGACACATAACTTTGCGCTTTTATATCAATTGCTCGACAATAATTTGTTGACCCACCGTATTATTTTCTTTCAAGAGAGAAGCCTCTAGTGAAACCTATGGCCCGAGGGTCTATTTTCCCTCAAATATTTTCAGATCTATAAAACCAAAAAACTTAAAAATACCTTGATGCAATTTATTTACTTTTATTTTGTTTTACATTTTAGTAATCTTTTATATATATCCCTATCAGATCTCACCTTTGCAAGTGACGTGAAGGGATTAACAACCCCTTTATCGCGTTGGGTGCAAGTGTTTGACTGTTTGTGCAGGTGCATAGATTGAAGACTTGCGTGTACCTCCTAATGGATTGATACCTTGGTTCTTAACTGATGGAAATACTTATCTCTACTTTGCTGCATCACCCTTTCCTCTTCAAGCGAAAAACCAACGCAAGCTCAAGAAGTAGCAGGAAGAATTTCTAGTGCCGTTGTCGGGGAGGTTCTACATCAAGCCTACCAAGTACCCACCATAAACTCTCATCTCTTGCATTACATTATTTGCCATTTGCCTCTTGTTTTCCTCTCCCCCACTTCTGAAACATTTTAAAAAAACACAAAAAAATTGCCTTTTTATTTTCCCTTCTCCCGTTCGTCTTTTCATTTGCTTCTTGTTTGCTCGTGTGTTAGATTGCTTGCCTTGTCACGATGTCTCAAGAAAATACCAAGTTGTGTGATTTTTCCAATACTAATAATAATGATTTTATTAGTACTACAATTGCTCCTGCCACTAGTGCAGAATCTTATGAAATTAATGCCACTTTGTTGAATCTTGGTACGAAAGATCAATTTTCTGGCATTCCTAGTGAAGATGTCATATCCCATCTAAATATTTCCATTGAACTGTGTGATATGCAAAAGAAAAAATATGTGGATAATGATATTGTTAAATTGAAGTTATTTCCATTCTCACTATGAGATCGTGCCAAAACTTGGTTTTCATCTTTGCCTAAAAATAGTATTGATTCATGGAACAAGTGTAAAGATGCTTTTATTTCCAAGTATTTTCCTCCCGCTAAGATCATCTCCCTTAGGAACGATATAATGAATTTTAAGCAAATTGATCATGAACATGTTGCACAATCTTGGGAGAGGATGAAATTGATGATAAGAAACTGCCCTACTCAAGGTTTAAGTTTATGGATGATCATACAAAAAATTTATGCCGGATTGAATTTTGTATCTAGAAATCTTTTAGATTTTGCTGCGGGAGGTACTTTTATGGAAATCACTTTAGTATAAGCTATTAAACTCCTAGATAATATTATGTCTAATTATTCTCAATGGCATACCGAAAGATCTTCCACTAGTAAAAAAGTGCATGCGATTGAAGAAATTAATACTTTGAGTGGAAAGATGGATGAACTTATGAAATTGTTTGCTAGTAAGAGTGCTCCTATTGATCCTAATGATATTCCTTTGTCTACTTTGATTGATAATAATAATGAATCTATGGATGTGAATTTTTTTGGTAGGAACAATTTTGGTAGTAACGCGTATAGAGGTAATTTCAACCCTAGACCGTTTCCTAGTAATTTCTCTAATAATTATGGTACTTCCTACAAAAATTCTCATGGAAATTATAATAATTTACCCTCTGATCTTGAGAACAATATTAAATATTGCATTAGTTCTCAAAAGAATTTCAATGCTTTGGTTGAAGAAAAATTGCTTAAGATTGATGATTTGGCTAGGAACATTGATAGAATTTCTATTGAGATTGATTCTTTGAAAATTAGGTCTAGGACACCCAAGCATGATAATGAATCTCAGAAAGCTATTAAAATTTCTATTGATGAGTGTAAAGAAAGAACCGCTAGGATGCATGCTAAGCGAGATTGGTTTGTAAAAGCGTGTTCTTCTAGTTTTTTGTGAAAATAATGATGAAGATCTTAAAGTGATTGGTGTGACTCCTATTGAATCTTTGTTTACTAATATAAATCTTGATAAAGATGGGACTGGAGATGAGTCAACTTTAACTAGAAGGCGTCCCAATGATTCGGAGTTTAAAGATCTTAATGCAAAAATTGATAAAAGTGGGATTGGAGAGGTCAAAACTTTAAGTAGCAATGAGCCCACTCTTTGGGATTTCAAGGAATTTAATTATGATAATTTTTATTTTATATATTGTATTTCCTTGTTGCAATCCATGTTAAATTCTCCTCATGCTTATAATCAAAATAAATCTTTTACTAAACATATCATTGATTGTTAGGACCCCGACTCAATGGCACACCGATCTAGCATGTAACACCTCATATCACTTTGCGGCCTCATGCACGGTATTCCCACGGGTGTTGCCTTACCAGGCCCGGGACCGTTTGCGCCTTTTGGCACACATATATGATAGTGTCGCTAGCATCCATATGACAAGGAGCCCGGGCTGACATGGCTAGTCGTGAACCCAAAGTGGCACTAACTTACAGGGACATGCATACATGAACCAACAATGAACGTGTCGGTCAACAGCGAGTGAATCCAGGTTGTAGCAACTGGGCTAGCAGGACTCCGGTAAACCGGGCTGTAGCAGGCTAACAGGACTCCGGTAGACATCGCGTGACATTTCCCCGAAGGGACAGACACAGGAACGAAGAAGGACACATGCTGGCCAGCCTAAGTGTTCTGGAGCAGTAGCAAGCTACCAAGGCTCAGTGGAAGCACTAGGAGACATTTCCCGGTAAGAGAGGTTACCAAGGATAAACGACTAGATAGTCAGATCCCACACATACCAAGCATTTCAATAACATACACATAATATGCTCGATATGTGCAAATACAACATGGCATCACAACATGACTCTACAACTCAAGTATTTTATTCAATAGGCTCCGAGGAGTGACATATTAAATACATGGGTCTCATGACCCAGCATTCAGAGCACACAAGTCAAGCATAAGCGGAAGCTTAACATGTCTGAGTACAGACATCTACAAATGAAAAAGGCTGAGAAGCATGACTATTTACTAGATCCTGCCGAGGGCACAAGATCGTATCTGAGGTAACAAGCTAAACGTCGAAGTCCACGCAGTACTACTAGTGAGACTGAGGTCTCTCTGCAAAAACATAAAATAGGCAAACGTGAGTACAAATGTATCCAGAAAGACTTACATCAGAACTAACTACATATGCATCATAATCAACAAAGGGGATGGTGGGGTTTAAATGCAGCAAGCTAGCTTTGACTCGGTGGCTATCCTGAACTACGACTGCAAGTAACTCTTTGAGGTGGCGCACACGAGTCCACATATTCACCAATCAATACAGCACTATGGATCCGCTCCCGTCTACCTAGGAGAACGCCATCCATAGCACTCACGCTTATCTTGCGCATTTTAGAGTATCCACTTCAAGTTATCTATGAATTGTACAAGCAACCCAGAAGTCTTTATCGCGGACACGGCTATTCGAATATATAATGTTAACCCTGTAGGGGTGTACTTCTTCACACACGCTCTCACCACTTATCGCCGTTTACACGTCATGTACTCGGCAACCTTCAAGGGGAAGCCCAGCGAGGGTGTCAGCCATGACCTGACTAACCACACAAGTCTCTCGTCCAGGTTTATCGCCTATTCGGGTTCCATCCGCAAGGAGATCCAGTTGGGGTGTCGCTCACGGCCCCAAACAATGTGAGCAGGGTCCCAAGCCCACCATCCGGGTGCCACTTGGTACACCATGCCACTGCACCTAGTCTGTCCTAAGCCCACCTGTACTGGGTGCCACTTGGTAGACTACTAGCACTACTTACAAACACCAGAAACTAGTTGCAACTCCTGGACACAGATCGAGTTGATTAATAAGTCGAGAGAGCTTGGAGTGCCCGGAGCCCAATGCGTGGTAGTAACTATTCATGGATCACAAACACAGAACTCAGTTCCTGAGGACGGCTTCAATGAGACAACCCACCATGTACTCCTACATGGCCTCTCACCGCTACCTTTACCAAATCGTGTTCACACACTTAGCTCTCAACCGTAGGACATGTTCCACAACATTCCAATTCATCCCCAATGAATCAGACCCGACTCAACTCTAAGCATTAGTAGGCATGACAAACAAGCATGAATGAGTAGGCACATCAGGGCTCAAACAACTCCTACTCATGCTAGTGGGTTTCATCTATTTACTGTGGCAATGACAGGTCATGCAGAGGATAAGGGGTTCAACTACTGCAGAAAGTAATAGATGAATCGTTGTTGTCCTAATGCAGTAAAAGAGAGCAGAAGCGAGAGAGTGGGATTGTATCAGAATGAACAAGGGGGTTTTGCTTGCCTGGCACTTTTGAAGATAGTATAGTTCTTCATCGGTGTCATCGATCACATCGTAGGAACCACGTCTATCGAGAGGGGACAAACACCAGCAAACAAGGGAGAACATAATCAAAGCAATGCACAATATGATGCATGATCATGACATGTTAATATGCTGTGATTTGGGCTAATGCAACTAGCAACATGTTAAATGAAGCTGGTTTGAATCCAAGATTCAAATTCAAACTCCATACGTGGATATCCAAATGACATTCATATGATTTGTACTAAACAACAGCTATAAGTTGTTCTAACATGCATGAAAATGATATAGATGGATAGATTGGATTTTTCTGATCATTTTTCCTATATAAATCTTTTTATTTGGAGTTATAGATAATTTTCTATGGATTTTAGAAGTTTTTGCCTATTTTCTAACATTTCCTTAATTAATAAAATCCAGAAAATGATTAACTGCATCAGCATTACGTCAGGGTGACGTCAGCATGGTCAACAGGGTTGGTCCAGGTCAAACCTGGCTAGTGGGTCCCACTGGTCAGTGTCACGGTGCTGTCTAGGGTCGCTGCCGTGTGGGCCCAGTCAACAGCCACGTCAGCATGGTCAAAACTGACGCATGGGGCCATCGTGGTTAGGTTAAAGCTAAACAGGGGTTTACCCTTTAGTTAATTAGCATGGTGGGGCCGGTCTGTCAGCGTCTGTCAGGGAGGGATTAGTGGTGATTAGCCCTAATTAAGCGACCACGTCAGTGGTTGATGCCGGCGACCAAAAGCACGGCGGTGGCTCGCCGGAGATGCTCGGGTTTGAGCTACGGGCGGCCAAACGAAGCACGGATGGGCTCGCTGGAACCCCCGCGGAGCGGCGCATCCAGCGGTGGTAGCGGTTTGCACGGGGGTGGGCTCTAGCAGCGGCGGCAACGAAGTCAGCGGCGGACGGAGCTCAGGTGCTCGCGGATTTGGCGCTACGACATGCGGTCGAGCAAGTAGCAGGCTAGGGAGGTACTACGCGTTGCTGTGAGTGCAACGGGCACACGCACGGGACCAACTGGTCACTGAAGCGTGTCCGGCGACGAGCTCGTGCGGCGGCGCGATTTGGTCTTCAAGGGGGCGATGGCTACAACGAGAAATCAAGGCGGGGAGGAGGAGGTTTCGGTCCGTGAACTCACAAAGGGGGCGATGGGATGGTCAGCATGCTCGGGGGAGGCCTGGAGGCGACGAAACAACGGCGAAGATCTCCGGCATCGGGAGGTTGAAGATGATGTCGATGGCGGCGATACAGCGCGTCCCGGGTTGGTTGGCTGGTCGAGGGCGTAGAAGAAGTTGTTGCGGAGCTTTCGGGCACGGTGAGAGGTCGAGGGGGAGGGGGTGGCCGCGGCGATGCTCCTCGGTGCTCTCGGCTGCGCTCTGTTCTTGCGAGAGAGAGGGCCAGAGGGGGATGTGAGAGGGGAGAGAGACAAAGGGAAACGAGGGCATCTCTGTGGCGCAGTTGGAAGCGCCGAGACGCCGTGAGGTGGCAAGCAGGAGCTGGCGCGGCTCGGCTGTGCGTCGGGCACGCAGCTGCTTCTCCTCCTGGCAGGAGGAAGAAGACAGTCCTGCCCCTGGTGGGCTGGGCCTGCAGCTGGGCTGCTGCTACAGGTAAGCTACCCAGGTGGGTTTTCTCCTTTTTCTGTTTCCCTTTTCTATTTTTCTTTCTCTGTTCTAGTTTAGTTTAGGCACTAAACCATTTTTTATAAATTCTGAAATTATTTGTGGGAGCTCTCTGCAATATACAAGTGACCCACAATTATTTTCAAAATATTTGGAGCTATAAAATTATATATAGCTTTTATTTGCTCCAACCCAAATACAATATGGATTAATTCAAAAATCCAAAATGTCCTAGAAATATACTCATCATTTTTGGTAGAGGTTTCCACCTTAACCAGAAATCATGAGCATTTTTAAAGGCATTTTGGGATCATTGAAAAAGATTTTATTTGATCCTATTTGAAGTCATTTGGTGCTAGGGTTTGAATCAATCCCCATTTCAAGATTAAGAGCAAAATAAACATGATGCAACACATGACTAGCTAGCCGAGAGCAGATCAGAACTAGGGATGTGACAACTCTCCTCCACTAAACAAGAATCTCGTCCCAAGATTCAAGCGTAGGGTAGGATGAAGGGAGGACACAAACTAACACAATCTTCACGATCTAGATTGCACTTCATAAGAACGTTGATTCGAGCATCATCTTGATCTTGACATCTTTGCTTTCGAGATCTTCATCCAACACGACGACAGAAATAAACTCTACAGGATTCAATCTTCTCGAAGATCGAGCAACTCAAGATCAACTCATGGAGTGACACATAGCAATATCTCTTGAGCTGAGACACAAAACATACATCCATAAAGAGAAACTTTTAGAGTAAGTCATAGAAAAATCCTCATGGGGAAGTGACCAAATTGCTTTATCAAGAAACTACAATAATAGTTCTTCCGGCTAGGTGCGTCCACTTTACCGGAACCTACATCATAGCTCTTGGGAGAAGTACCAACCATCACACCTGCCTGAGATTCGGGTCTAGTTGGTAACAGGATATTTCAGACAACATGTCTGGAAAAGAAAGTTTGCAACACAAACCGACGAGATGATGTTGCGAGATTCTTAGGTAATGAACTACAATAGCAAGCTCCAAAACATGAGCTGATTCTGCTACAACCATGTGAACACGTTGTCCCAGACAAGCATGACCACATTGTAGACTTATAATAAAACACTACCGAGTTCAGGTGGGGAACCATCAACAAGGATATCGAAGTCCTTGCATAAGTCTAGCTCTTAAGAAGGAACTTCTTCTCCTTGAACAAATCAATCAGTGGCTTGGTGTGCTAGGGACACATATAGAATGAAGGTTGCAAGTCTCCAAACCACAGAATACTTCGCACGTATGCATGACTAATTTGGAATGTTCCAAAGGAAGCAACATTGATTTTCTCGAGTTCACGGCGGCAACTTGCACCCAGGTGCACGTGAACCAGAGGAAGTCACTCCTTTCAGCCGATCATATGCTTCATGAGCGGAACATGAAGATAATGCTTATAAAAGTTTCCAATACTAGCTGTATGTTCAACAAAATCATGGGGAGATAAGGATGTTATCGATGGGCTCAACAACAATTCATACAGGTTTCCATGAAGATGGAATTCCATAATTATGTGAACAAGTGATAGAATTGGTCAGACCAAAAGATGTAATGGTGTATGCTCGAGGGATCAACCACGAGTAAGACAACATTACGAACATCGTTAGTTCTGATCTGATTTGATAATAGCCCACACGAATAAGACCATAGCTCCAACAATTGATCACGAGGATCAATTGATGAAAATATCATCTTTCTTCAACACGCACAACACAAGGATATCCCTTTGAAAATGAACTAGGTCAGGAAGCTTTTATCTCCCAACTCCCCAAGTTGTTGTTTAGCTTAACCAACTAGCTCAGGGTTATCCAACACAGAATCTTGGAGAATGGGTGGTTTACAAGAAACCAACTTGATCATGAACTCAACACAGCGGTCAGGTGAAAACCTGGTGATACCTCCGAGAAGATATTCAGAAAATCACGAACCACCGGTATGTTTCTAAGCTCGAGAACAATCTTGCTTTTCAGGGCAAGATGATATGATCAAAGAGCGAGGGATTGACACAATCCTAACTCATTGATCAGGACTGCACCGAAAATAAGGACTAGGTAGCACGATCAACCTTAGGGTGACGATTCAATAATCAACATTCTAAGGATGAGGTTATTATCCATTTAACTACCAAGCAACAGAGTTGCTAGGAGTATAGATTTCACACATCACGATTCACTTGTCGGCATTCCGGTTGCAACAACACGGGGACCGAGGAATGAATAACGATGGCGAGAGGTATCACTGTATCAAGAGTTCATAGGATGGTGTGCAATTTCCATGAAATTCTTGACATAAAGTGGGTAATACTTCAGAGTAGAACAGACCAAAAGCTGGATTGGCATTTTGATTTGCGGATTACAACTGCTTTGACCCAATCCTGGATGTGGATGGGGTTCTGGAGTTTGTTTCTCCTAGTCATTCCAGAATAGAATGAGTTGACGGACCACAAGAGTAAAAGGTATCGATGAATGAATGCATGCATATTCTTGACTATCAATTGATAGACGAGGGCCAGAAAACAACTAAAGAGGGGCGACCCAAAAGAACATATGATTTTCTGAGTTGTGGATGCATGGATTGGCATGTCAAACGTGTTCAACATATTTCTCCCAGATAACCCATGCAGAAAGGTAGATCTGGCAGAGTCATAACATAGAATCGAGAACTCGTCAAGAGCACTCTGGTTGTGATCTTTTGGTTCAACGAGGAACTTTTGCCATAAGTAGTTCATGGTATTTGGAAGAGGAAAATACCACGGACCTCGAGGACTATCACAAAGGTTACTAATATCCTAAAGGAACGACCAAACACTATCAACATGAGGTAAGTAGGGTGAATCTCGGGTTCAAGAACCCAGGAATAGAATACCTACTAATTAAATTGCATCACGGGATGCTTTTGAGAATGATGGCCAGAATGATCACACTGGGAACACAAAATATGGCTGGATTACTAGGTGATCCTCTAAGACACCTAGGGTCATAATAGTAGCTCCAACATATATGTCGAGGAAGCAGAGTACCTCAACTCACCGATTAGCATGGTTAATCTGGCCCAAAGAAACATCGGGAAGGGAAAGGGGGATTTGCAAATGCATCAGACTATTTAGGAACCTGGGATGACTCGGACAGCATAACGGCTGTAAATGCTCAAAAGATTTGAGACATCCTGCAAAAATGGTGGCATAACCACTCAGAAGCACAATAACAAGGTTCCGAGACCAACTATGAACACACAGAGGTATTAGAAACTGAACTGGGGCTTAAATCCAACAATCTTATAAGTCTACAGATTAGTAACATGTGATCCTGATAGAAAGAAGAGAGAGCCTAGTTCCTTAACCCCGTAGGAAAGATAGGATAACTCAGATCAGAAGGGCATAAGGTAAAGGAGTAAAAAGAGCCTTACATTCCCGTCCACAATCAATTCCCTTATATAACTAAAGAATTTCTAGACTCAACTTCGACCATTTTGGCTTGGTAATCCTGGAGGCAGTCAGGCTCTGATACCAAAGCTGTCAGGACCCCGACTCAATGGCACACCGATCTAGCATGTAACACCTCATATCACTTTGCCGCCTCACGCATGGTATTCCCACGGGTGTCGCCTTACCAGGCCCGGGACCGTTTGCGCCTTTTGGCACACATATATGATAGTGTCGCTAGCATCCGTATGACAAGGAGCCCGGACTGACATGGCTAGTCGTGAACCCAAAGTGGCACTAACTTACAGGGACAGGCATACATGACCCACCAATGAACGTGTTGGTCAACAACGAGTGAATCCGGGCTATAGCAACTGGGCTAGCAGGACTCCGGTAAACCGAGTTGTAGCTGGCTAACAGGACTCCGGTAGACATCGCGTGGCATTTCCCTGAAGGGACAAACACAGGAACAAAGAAGGACACATGCCGGCCAGCCTAAGTGTTCTGGAGCAGTAGCAAGCTACCAAGGCTCAGTGGAAGCACTAGGAGACATTTCCCGGTAAGAGAGGCTACCAAGGATAAACAATTAGATAGTCAGATCCCACACATACCAAGCATTTCAATAACATACACATAATATGCTCGATATGTGCAAATACAACATGGCATCACAACATGGCTCTACAACTCAAGTATTTTATTCAATAGGCTCCGAGGAGTGAGATATTACAAACATGGGTCTCATGACCCAGCATTCAAATCACACAAGTCAAGCACAAGCGGAAGCTTAACATGTCTTAGTACGGACATGTACAAATGAAAAAGGCTGAGAAGCCTGACTATCTACCAGATCCTGCCGAGGGCACAAGATCGTAGCTCAGGTAACAAGCTAAACGTCAAATTCCACGCGGTACTACTAGTAAGACTGAACTCTCTCTACAAAAACATAAAATAGGCAAACGTGGGTACAAATGTACCCAAGAAGACTTACATCAGAACTAACTACATATGCATCATTATCAACAAAGGGGATGGTGGGGTTTAACTGCAGCAAGCCAGCTTTGACTCGGTGGCTATCCTGAACTACGACTGCAAGTAACTCTTTGAGGTGGCGCACACGAGTCCACATATTCACCAATCAATACACCACTATGAATCCGCTCCCGTCTACCTACGAGAACGCCATCCATAGCACTCACGCTTATCTTGCGCATTTTAGAGTATACACTTCAAGTTATCTATGAACAATACAGGCAACCTAGAAGTCCTTTACCGCGGGCACGACTATTCGAATAGATAATGTTAACCCTGCAGGGGTGTACTTCTTCACACACGCTCTCACCACTTATCGCCGTTTACACGTCATGTACTCGGCAACCTTCAAGAGGAAGCCCAGCGAGGGTGTCGGTCGCGACCTGACTAACCACACAAGTCTCTCGTCCAGGTTTATCGCCTATTCGGGTTCCATCCGCAAGGAGATCCGGCCGTTGTGTCGCTCACGGCCCCAAACGATGTGAGCAGGGTTCCCAAGCTCACCATCCGGGTGCCACTTGGTACACCGTGCCACTGCACCTAGTCTGTCCCAAGCCCACCTATACCGGGTGCCACTTGGTAGACTACTAGCACTACCTACAAACACCGTAAACTAGTTGCAACTCCTGGACAGGGATCGAGTTGATTAATAAGTCGAGAGAGCTTGGAGTGCCCGGAGCCCAATGTGTGGTAGTAACTGTTCATGGATCACAAACACAACACTCAGTTCCTGAGGACGGCTTCAATGAGACAACCCACCATGTACTCCTACATGGCCTCTCACCGCTACCTTTACCAAATCGTGTTCACACACTTAGATCTCAACTGTAGGACATGTTCCACAACATTTGTGATGCCCCCGATTCAAGCGTACACTAATCATACACGCAAATGTGTACGATCAAGATCAGGGACTCACGGAAAGATATCACAACACAACTCTAGACACAAATCAAAATAATACAAGCTTTATATTACAAGCCAGGGGCCTCGAGGGCTCGAATAAAAGCTCGATACACAAGAGTCAGCGGAAGCAACAATATCTGAGTACAGACATAAGTTAAACAAGGATGCCTTAAGAAGGCTAGCACAAAAGCAACAATGATCGAAGAGGCAAGGCCTCCTGCCTGGGACCTCCTAACTACTCCTGGTCGTCGGCGGTCTTCACGTAGCAGCATCCATCGGCGGCGGCATCTGGCTCCAGGGATCCACCATCTGGTTGCATCAACCGGAAAGAAGAAAGAAGGGGGAAAAGGGGTAGCAAAGCAACCGTGAGTACTCATCCAAAGTACTCGCAAGCATCAGATCTATACAAGTATGCACTGGTATCAAATGGAAGGTTTGTATATGTGGACTGAACTGCAGAATGACAGAATAGGGGGGAAGACCTAGCCTATCGAAGACTAGCATCTTCACGCAGCTCCGAGTATCTTGCAGCATGTAGAAGAGTAAAGAATAGCAGTTTATATTTAACAAGCATGTTGTAACATTAATGCCCAGAGATCCTTCCTCGACTCCCTGCGAGAAAGCAATCCCGGAGCCACATATCTCAAGTATCCATTTGTAGTTGTATAAGATCAGGATATAAGTCTGAACGTCCATTACCGTGGACACGGTATTCGAATATATAACTTCCCTGCAGGGGTGCACCACGTTACCCAACACGCTCGATCACTCTGGCCGCACACACCTTTCTGGGGTCAATGCCCGCCCTCGGAAGATCAACACGTCGCAGCCCGACCTAGGCTCAACAGAGAGGTCCCCGCCGGTCTACATCCTAAGCACTCCGGGGTCTTGGGCCCATCGCCCGCAGCACTCCGGGTCGTTGCGCGCAGGGTGAATACCAGCACCGCCTCGGATGGCCAGCACGATCCGACCATGCCGCATTGCTGAACTAGACGTCTGACAAAGCTTCGGCTGATACTGCGACGTCGAGGCCCATATCTATTCTGGCGTGGTGGTTAGTGCGCAAAGGCCAGAGGCCAACTCAGAACAAATACCCAAACCATAGTGTATTATTAGCTTGCGGAGGCGAGCAGAGACTCACGATCGAAAGTGACCCCGTCGCCCCGTCTCATGGACTTACGACAAGGGCTCAAAATGCCCGGCCGTGCCACGTCATTATCTTGCGGGTGCTCTCTAGGCTTGCCCGACTTTCACCAAGGTCCCAAGTAAAGTCATGGTAACCGTGTGTCCAAACATCAAGGGGAAAACCCGAGGAATCACCCCCGGAGGATTCCACTCAATGTAATCATCAAGGTGTAGGTAAGAGGGACCACCCTCGAGGTTCACACTTGAGGTGTTGAACGACAGAGCCATATCGGGAATGGTGAAAGAGGAAATCACCCTCGATGACCACGACCGAATAGCTACACTACAGAATTATCATCAGGAGTGCGTTATGAGGGATCACCCTCGGCACTCGATAGTATCTCTACAAAGTCGAGCAACTAAAGGGGCGTGATGTGATGTGAGGTGTCGGGCTCTGGTCGTCGATCACGTTGATCGGGTCGTCGATGATGAAGCAGGGGCAACAAGGACAAGTGGGGGTCACTGATGGATCACTAGCCAACCTATACTAAGCAGTTTAGGATAAGCAGGTAGGTAACAATAGCAGGTACAAAAGCAGGCTATGCATCAGAATAGGAGCAAACAATAACAGTAGCAAAATCTAATGCAAGCATGAGAGTATAGAATGGGCGATATCAGGATGATCAAAGGGGGGTGGGCTTGCCTGGTTGCTCAGATAGGAAGGAGGGTCGTCGTCGACGTAGTCGATCACAGTGGCATCAACAGTGGTCTCGGGGTCTATCGGAGAGAAGAGGGGGGAGAAACAGTAAATACACGTAAACATAAGCATAGCAAGATAAGAAGCGGTGCTAGAGGTGTTCTAACGCAGTGCTAGGCGATAATGGCAAAGGGGGAAACATCCGGGAAAGTATTCCCGGTTCCGGACGTCTGTCAGGCAGATGAACCAGAGGGGAAAAGTTGCATGTTTGCTATACTAGGGATGTGCGGCGGACAAACGGACCACTTATTCGGATTCGTCTCGTCGTTCTGAGCAACTTTCATGTACAAAGTTTTTCCATTCGAGTTACAGTTTATTTTATATGAATTTCTAAAGTTTTAGCAATATTCTAGAATTATTATTAAATCGAAAATAAATGGATAAATTGCTATGGTTACACAGAGAGTGTACCCAGCACTGGCATGGAGAGGCTGACATGTGGGCCTGGTCAACTGCTAACTCAGCAATTGACTGGTCAATGTGTTGACTGGTCAAGGTGTTGACTGGGTCCACCTACCATAGACTGATATTTTAACCAAAGTGCTAAAAAGGTTTATTTACAAGGGGACCCACAAGACATACTCTAATTAGCATCTAAAGTTACCACTAATACCTAATAATTAGATTAATTGAACGGCCAACCACATGTGGTAGTGGCACAACCGGCTATGCCCACGGCTGTGTTGCCATGGCCATCACGCACTTTGTGCACACACATGCACCAACACACAGGCACACAGCCATGGCCAGCACGCACACGAGGTGCATGGAGAGCAGCGAGGATGCACTGGCACGGGCAACATGGAGCAGCAGAGGCAGCAGCTAGGAATAGCAGCAAAGCAGTAGCAAGACGCGACGCAGCAGCAGGCAAGCAGCAACGACAGTAGCGGCAGTGCGAGCAGCGGCAAAGCTGCAGTAGCAGAGAAGCAGGAGAGAAGAGCAGCTGCGACACGGGTAGCAGTAAGCAGTAGCAGCGAGCACAAACAGCAGCGGCAACAACACTCAAGCACGCATGTATGCGGGAGCTCAAACGAACTCGGGGACGGCGACTACGGCAACGAATCGAGTGGGAAAGGCGGGGGATCAGCGCTGCTCACCGCGAGAGGGCCGATGGTGAGCTTGTACGGGGCCAGGGTGGTCGAGAAGACGCGGATCGAAGGCGAGGAGGCGGCGTCCGTGGCGGAGGAAGATGACTCGATCCGGAGCTGTTGTTGCTCCCTTGCTTGTCCACGAGGGCGTAGTCGATGAAGAGGAAGGAGACGAGTGTTGGAGAACATTGCAGAAAATAAAAATTTTCCTACAGTTTCACCAAGATCCATCTATGAGTTCATCTAAGCAACGAGTGAAAGGAGAGATGCATCTACATACCACTTTGTAGATTGCGAGCGGAAGCGTTCAAAAGAACGGGGTTGAGGTAGTCGTTCTCGTCGTGATCCTATCACCGGAGATCCTAGCGCCGAACGGACGGCACCTCCGCGTTCAACACACGTATGGTCAGCGTGACGTCTCCTCCGTCTTGATCCAGCAAGGGGGAAGGAGAGGTTGATGATGATCCAGCAGCACGACAGCATGGTGGTGGATGCAGCAGAACTCCGGCAGGGCTTCGCCAAGCTGCTGCGGGAGGAGGACGAGGTGTAGCAGGGGGAGGGAGGCGCCAAGACACAGGGTGCGGCTGCCCTCCCCCCTGCCCTCCTTTATATAGGCCCCCAGGGGGGCGGCCCTGGGAAATGCAATCTCCCAAGGGGGGCGGCGGCCAGGGGGGTTGGAGTACCCCCCCAAGGCAAGTGGTGCGCCTCCCCCCTAGGGTTTTCAACCCTAGGCGCAGGGGAGGCCCAAGGGGGGGCGCACCAGCCCACTAGGGGCTGGTTGCCCTCCCACTTCAGCCCACGGGGCCCTCCGGGATAGGTGGCCCCACCCGGTGGACCCCCGGGACCCTTCCGGTGGTCCCGGTACAATACCGGGTGACCCCGAAACTTTCCCGATGGCCGAAACAACACTTCCTATATATAATTCTTTACCTCCGGACCATTCCGAAACTCCTCGTGACGTCCGGGATCTCATCCGGGACTCCGAACAACATTCGTTTTGCTGCATACTCATATTCATACAACCCTAGCGTCACCGAACCTTAAGTGTGTAGACCCTACGGGTTCGCGAGACATGCAGACATGACCGAGACGGCTCTCCGGTCAATAACCAACAGCGGGATCTAGATACCCATGTTGGCTCCCACATACTCCTCGATGATCTCATCGGATGAACCACGATGTCGAGGATTCAAGCAACCCCGTATACTATTCCCTTTGTCAGACGGTATGTTATTTGCCCGAGACTCGATCGTCTGTATCCCAATACCTCGTTCAGTCTCGTTACCGGCAAGTCACTTTACTCGTACCGTAATGCATGATCCCGTGACCAGACACTTGGTCACTTTGAGCTCATTATGATGATGCACTACCGAGTGGGCCCAGTGATACCTCTCCGTAATACGGAGTGACAAATCCCAGTCTCTATCCGTGTCAACCCAACAGACACTTTCGGAGATACCTGTAGTGCACCTTTATAGTCACCCAGTTACGTTGTGACGTTTGGTACACCCAAAGCACTCCTACGGTATCCAGGAGTTACATGATCTCATGGTCTAAGGAAAAAGATACTTGACATTGGAAAAGCTCTAGCAAAATGAACTACACGATCTTGTGCTATGCTTAGGATTGGGTCTTTGTCCATCACATCATTCTCCTAATGATGTGATCCCGTTATCAACGACATCTAATGTCCATAGTCAGGAAACCATGACTATCTGTTGATCAACGAGCTAGTCAACTAGAGGCTTACTAGGGACATATTATGGTCTATGTATTCACACGTGTATTACGATTTCCGGATAATACAATTATAGCATGAATAAAAACAATTATCATGAACAAGGAGATATAATAATAATCCTTTTATTATTTCCTCTAGGGCATATTTCCAACAGTCTCCCACTTGCACTAGAGTCAATAATCTAGTTACATTGTGATGAATCGAACACCCATAGAATTCTGGTGTTGATCATGTTTTGCTCGCGAGAGAGGTTTAGTCAACGGATCTGCGACATTCAGATCCGTATGTACTTTGCAAATATCTATGTCTCCATCTTGAACATTTTCACGGATGGAGTTGAAACGACGCTTGATGTGCCTGGTCTTCTTGTGAAACCTGGGCTCCTTGGCAAGGGCAATAGCTCCAGTGTTGTCACAGAAGAGTTTGATCGGCCCCGACGCATTGGGTATGACTCCTAGGTCGGTGATGAACTCCTTCACCCATATTGCTTCATGCGCTGCCTCCGAGGCTGCCATGTACTCCGCTTCACATGTAGATCCCGCCACGACGCTCTGCTTGCAGCTGCACCAGCTTACTGCTCCACCATTCAACATATACACGTATCCGGTTTGTGACTTAGAGTCATCCAGATCTGTGTCGAAGCTAGCGTTGACGTAACCCTTTACGGCGAGCTCTTTGTCACCTCCATAAACGAGAAACATGTCCTTTGTCCTTTTCAGGTACTTCAGGATATTCTTGACCGTTGTCCAGTGTTCCTTGCCGGGATTACTTTGGTACGTTCCTACCAAACTTACGGCAAGGTTTACATCAGGTCTGGTACACAGCATGGCATACATAATAGATCCTATGGCTGAAGCATAGGGGATGACACTCATCTCTTCTTTATCTTTTGCCGTGGTCGGGCATTGAGCTGAGCTCAATATCACACCTTGCAATACAGGCAAGAACCCTTTCTTGGACTGATCCATTTTGAACTTCTTCAAAATCTTATCAAGGTATGTGCTTTGTGAAAGACCTATGAGGTGTCTCGATCTATCCCTATAGATCTTGATGCCTAATATGTAAGCAGCTTCTCCAAGGTCCTTCATTGAAAAACACTTATTCAAGTAGGCCTTAATGTTGTCCAAAAGTTCTATATCATTTCCCATCAAAAGTATGTCATCTACATATAATATGAGAAATGCTACAGAGCTCCCACAAACTTTCTTGTAAATGCAGGCTTCTCCATAAGTCTGCATAAACCCAAACGCTTTGATCATCTCATCAAAGCGAATGTTCCAACTCTGAGATGCTTGCACCAGCCCATAAATGGATCGCTGGAGCTTGCATACTTTGTTAGCATTCTTAGGATCGACAAAACCCTCCGGCTGCATCATATACAGTTCTTCCTTAAGATGCCCGTTAAGGAATGCCGTTTTGACGTCCATCTGCCATATCTCATAATCATAGTATGCGGCAATTGCTAACATGATTCGGACGGACTTCAGCTTCGCTACGGGAGAGAATGTCTCATCGTAGTCAACCCCTTGAACTTGTCAATAACCCTTAGCGACAAGTCGAGCTTTATAGATGGTAATATTACCATCCACGTCCTTCTTCTTCTTAAAGATCCATTTGTTTTCTATCGCTCGCCGATCATCGGGCAAGTCTGTCAAAGTCCATACTTTGTTTTCATACATGGATTCTATCTCGGATTGCATGGCTTCAAGCCATTTGTTGGAATCTGGGCCCGCCATCACTTCTTCATAGTTCGAAGGTTCACCATTGTCTAACAACATGATTTCCAGGACAGGGTTGCCATACCACTCTGGTGTGGAACGTGTCCTTGTGGACCTACATGGTTCAGTAGCAACTTGATCCGAAGTACCTTGATCATAATCATTAATTTCCTCTCCAGTTGGTATAGGCACCACAGGAACATTTTCCTGGGCTGCACTACTTTTCGGTTCAAGAGGTAGTACTTCATCGAGTTCTACTTTCCTCCCACTTCTTTCGAGAGAAACTCTTTTTCCAGAAAGGATCGGTTCTTGGAAACAAAGGTCTTGCCCTCGGATCTTAAGTAGAAGGTATACCCAATGGTTTCCTTAGGGTATCCTATGAAGACGCATTTTTCCGACTTGGGTTCGAGCTTTTCAGGTTGTAGTTTCTTGACATAAGCATCGCATCCCCAAACTTTTAGAAATGACAGCTTAGGTTTCTTTCCAAACCATAATTCATACGGTGTCGTCTCAACGGATTTAGAAGGTGCCCTATTTAAAGTGAATGTAGCTGTCTCTAGAGCGTATCCCCAAAATGATAGCGGTAAACCGGTAAGAGACATCATAGATCACACCATATCCAATAGAGTGCGATTACGACATTCAGACACACCGTTACGCTGAGGTGTTCCAGGCGGCGTGAGTTGTGAAATGATTCCACATTTCCTTAAGTGTGTACCAAATTCGTGACTTAAGTATTCTCCTCCATGATCTGATCGTAGGAACTTTATCTTTTGGTCATGTTGATTCTCTACCTCATTCTGAAATTCCTTGAACTTTTCAAAGGTTTCAGACTTGTGTTTCATTAAGTAGACATACCCATATCTACTCAAGTCATCAGTGAGAGTGAGAACATAACGATATCCTCCACGAGCCTCAACACTCATTGGACCGCACACATCGGTATGTATGATTTCCAACAAGTTGGTTGCTCGCTCCATTGTTCCGGAGAACGGAGTCTTGGTCATTTTGCCCATGAGGCATGGTTCGCATGTGTCAAATGATTCATAATCTAGAGACTTTAAAAGTCCATCAGCATGGAGCTTCTTCATGCGCTTGACACCAATGTGACCAAGGCGGCAGTGCCACAAGTATGTGGGACTATCGTTATCAACTTTACATCTTTTGGTATTCACACTATGAATATGTGTAATATTATGTTCGAGATTCATTAGGAATAAACCATTGACCATCGGGGCATGACCATAAAACATATTTCTCATATAAATAGAACAACCATTATTCTCGGATTTAAATGAGTAACCATCTCGTATTAAACGAGATCCAGATACAATGTTCATGCTCAAACTTGGCACTAAATAACAATTATTGAGGTTCATAACTAATCCCGTAGGTAAATGTAGAGGTAGCGTGCCGACGGCGATCACATCGACCTTGGAACCATTCCCGACGCGCATCGTCACCTCGTCCTTCGCAAGTCTCCGCTTATTCCGCAGCTCTTGCTGTGAGTTACAAATGTGAGCAATGGCACCGGTATCAAATACCCAGGAGTTACTACGAGTACTGGTAAGGTACACATCAATTATATGTATATCAAATATACCTTTAGTGTTGCCGGCCTTCTTGTCCGCTAAGTATTTGGGGTAGTTCCGCTTCCAGTGACCCTTCCCCTTGCAATAAAAGCACTCAGTCTCAGGCTTGGGTCCATTCTTTGACTTCTTCCCGGCAACTGGCTTACCGGGCGCGGCAACATCTTTGCCGTCCTTCCTGAAGTTCTTCTTACCCTTGCCCTCTTGAACTTAGTGGTCTTATTGACCATCAACACTTGATGTTCTTTCTTGATTTCAACCTCTGCTGACTTCAGCATTGAAAATACTTCAGGAATGGTCTTCACCATCCCCTGCATATTGTAGTTCAACACAAAGCTCTTGTAGCTCGGTGGGAGCGACTGAAGGATTCTGTCAATGACCGCCTCGTCCTGGAGGTTGATCTCCAGCTGGGACAGGCGGTTGTGCAACCCAGACATTTTGAGTATGTGCTCACTGGCAGAACTGTTTTCCTCCATCTTACAACTATAGAACTTGTCGGAGACTTCATATCTCTCGACCCGGGCATGAGCTTGGAAAACCATTTTCAGCTCCTCGAACATCTCATATGCTCCATGTTTCTCAAAACGCTTTTGGAGCCCCGGTTCTAAGCTGTAAAGCATGCCGCACTGAACGAGGGAGTAATCATCAGCACGTGACTGCCAAGCGTTCATAACGTCTTGGTTCTCTGGGATGGGTGCTTCACCTAGCGGTTCATCTAGGACATATGCTTTCTTGGCTGCTATGAGGATGATCCTCAGGTTCCGGACCCAGTCCAAATAGTTGCTGCCATCATCTTTCAGCTTGGTTTTCTCTAGGAATGAATTGAAGTTCATGTTGACATGAGCGTTAGCCATTTGATCTACAAGACATGTTTTGCAAAAAATTTAGACTAAGTTCATGATAATTAAGTTCATTTAATCAAATTATTGAATGAACTCCCACTCAGATTAGACATCCCTCTAGTCATCTAAGTGTTACACGATCCGAGTCGACTAGGTCGTGTCCGATCATCACGTGAGACGGACTAGTCATCATCGGTGAACATCTCCATGTTGATCGTATCTTCCATACGACTCATGTTCGACCTTTTTGTCTCTTGTATTCCGAGGCCATGTCTGTACATGCTAGGCTCGTCAAGTTAACCCTAAGTGTTCTGCATGTGTAAAACTGTCTTACACCCATTGTATGTGAACGTAAGGATCTATCACACCCGATCATCACGTGGTGCTTCGAAACGACGAACTTTAGCAACGGTGCACAGTTAGGGGGAACTCTTTCTTGAAATTATTGTAAGGGATCATCTTATTTACTACCGCCGTTCTAAGTAAACAAGATGCATAAAACATAATAAACATCACATGCAATTATATAAAGTAGTGACATGATATGGCCAATATCATATAGCTCCTTCGATCTCCATCTTCGGGGCTCCATGATCATCTTTGTCACCGGCATGACACCATGATCTCCATCATCATGATCTCCATCATTGTGTCTTCATGAAGTTGTCACGCCAACGACTACTTCTACTTCTATGGCTAACGCATTTAGCAATAAAGTAAAGTAGTTTACATGGCGTTCTTCAATGACACGCAGGTCATACAAAAAATAAAGACAACTCCTATGGCTCCTGCCAGTTGTCATACTCATCAACATGCAAGTCGTGATTCCTATTACAAGAACATGATCTCATACATCACAATATATCAATCATCATTCATCACAACTTCTGGCCATATCACATCACATGACAATTGCTGCAAAACAAGTTAGACGTCCTCTAATTGTTGTTGCATCTTTTACGTGGCTGCAATTTGGTTCTAGCAAGAACATTTTCTTACCTACGAATAACCACAACGTGATTTTGTCAACTTCTATTTACCCTTCATAAGGACCCTTTTCGTCGAATCTGCTCCAACTAAAGTACGAGAGACAGACACCCGCTAGCCACCTTATGCAACTAGTGCATGTCAGTCGGTGGAACCTGTCTCACGTAAGCATACGTGTAAGGTCGGTCCGGGCTGCTTCATCCCACAATACTGCTGAATCAAGAAAAGACTAGTAGCGGCAAGCAAGTTGACAAGATCTACGCCCACAACAAAATTGTGTTCTACTCGTGCAATAGAGAACTACGCATAAACCTGGCTCATGATGCCACTGTTGGAGAACGTTGCAGAAAAAAAAAATTCCTACGGTTTCACCAAGATCCATCTATGAGTTCATCTAAGCAACGAGTGAAAGGAGATATGCATCTACATACCACTTTGTAGATCACGAGCGGAAGCATTCAAAAGAACGGGGTTGAGGTAGTCGTTCTCGTCGTGATCCTATCACTGGAAATCCTAGCGCCGAACGGACGGCACCTCCGCGTTCAACACACGTACGGTCAGCGTGACGTCTCCTCCGTCTTGATCCAGCAAGGGGGAAGGAGAGGTTGATGATGATCCAGCAGCACGACGGCGTGATGGTGGATGCAGCAGAACTCCGGCAGGGCTTCTCCAAGCTGCTGCGGGAGGAGGACGAGGTGTAGCAGGGGGAGGGAGGCGCCAAGACACAGGGTGCGGCTGCCCTCCCCCCTGCCCTCCTTTATATAGGCCCCCAGGGGGGGCTCCGGCCCTGGGAGATGCAATCTCCCAAGGGGGGCGGCGGCTAGGGGGGTTGGAGTACCCCCCAAGGCAAGTGGTGCGCCTCCCCCCCTAGGGTTTTCAACCCTAGGCGCAGGGGAGGCCCAAGGGGGGGGGGGGCGCACCAGCCCACTAGGGGCTGGTTCCCCTCCCACTTCATCCCACGGGGCCCTCCGGGATAGGTGGCCCCACCCGGTGGACCCCTGGGACCCTTCCGGTGGTCCCGGTACAATACCGGGTGACCCCGAAACTTTCCCGATGGCCGAAACAGCACTTCCTATATATAATTCTTTACCTCCAGACCATTCTGAAACTCCTCGTGACGTCCGGGATCTCATCCGGGACTCCGAACAACATTCGGTTTGCTGCATACTCATATTCATACAACCCTAGCGTCACCGAACCTTAAGTGTGTAGACCCTACGGGTTCGGGAGACATGCAGACATGACCGATACGGCTCTCCGGTCAATAACCAACAGCGGGATCTGGATACCCATGTTGGCTCCCACATACTGCTCGATGATCTCATCGGATGAACCATGATGTCGAGGATTCAAGCAACCCCGTATACTATTCCCTTTGTCAGACGGTATGTTACTTGCCCGAGACTCGATCGTCGGTATCCCAATACCTCGTTCAGTCTCGTTATCGGCAAGTCACTTTACTCGTACCGTAATGCATGATCTCTTGACCAGACACTTGGTCACCTTGAGCTCATTATGATGATGCACTACCGAGTGGGCCCAATGATACCTCTCCATAATACGGAGTGACAAATCCCAGTCTCGATCTGTGTCAACCCAACAGACACTTTTGGAGATACCTGTAGTGCACCTTTATAGTCACCCAGTTACGTTGTGACGTTTGGTACACCCAAAGCACTCCTACGGTATCCGGGAGTTACACGATCTCATGGTCTAAGGAAAAAGATACTTGACATTGGAAAAGCTCTAGCAAAATGAACTACACGATCTTGTGCTATGCTTAGGATTGGGTCTTTGTCCATCACATCATTCTCCTAATGATGTGATCATGTTATCAACGACATCTAATGTCCATAGTCCGGAAACCATGACTATCTGTTGATCAACAAGCTAGTCAACTAGAGGCTTACTAGGGACATATTATGGTCTATGTATACACACGTGTATTACGATTTCCGGATAATACAATTATAGCATGAATAAATACAATTATCATGAACAAGGAAATATAATAATAATCCTTTTATTATTGCCTCTAGGGCATATTTCCAACAACGAGGCGCCTAGGCACACAGCTAGCCGGCGGGGAGCTCGATGGCCGCGAGAACGGGGATGGCCATGGGGGGCGGAGCTCGAGCGTGAGCGGGAGAAAGTGCGGCGGCGTGGGGGAACGGGAGAGATCGATTTAGGGTTTCGAGAGGGTGAGGGGGTCTTGTAGGTGTCGGGGGGTGCGGGATGGCCGCCACGCACGACCACGGCCGGCGGATGGCCGCCACGGCCCCCTGCCGCAGTGTAGCGAGAGGAAGGGGATGAGGGGATGGCTGGTCTAGTTTTGCTAGATGGGCCAAGTGGCCCAGTAGATTAGGTCTCTTATTTTCCACTTTTCCCTTTTTTTTGTTTTCTTATCTAGCTATTATTTGTAATTTATTTTTGCATCGAATTACTTTTGTAAAATGTGAAACCTTGCCATATAATTACTATGCATTATTTTGCACTGCCACAAAAGGTTTGGGCCCAAAATAATCTATTATATTTGAGTTTATTCTTAACTGGGATAAAAAGGTACTATTGGTCCACTTTTTTATGTCCAGGGGCACTTTACCTTCTAAAAAAGGCTAATTCTCACATGACAATTGGTTAGTGAAAATTTGGAACCCAACGAACATTTTCACTTGACAGTTTGTAGAAATAAAAATTTGACATGTTTTTTTTGAAATTTGAATTTGACCCACTTTTGAATCTAAGAGAGGTTAGCATTAGTAACAGTGGTGACGTGGCATCATTATGAGAGGATTACTATAGCTTAGTTATCCGGGCGTTACAATTCTCCTCCACTATAAGAAATCTCGTCCCGAGATTTAAGGCGTGTAATAAGGGGGAAGCTATAAGGATGGACGTCTGAAAGGATCGACATCCGGTAGTTATCTCAAGGAAGAAGATTTTAGAAGCACCAGGAACGTATCGAGAGTGCTATAAGAAGGTATAACAAGTTTCAACCAGGTATGCATTCAGCTGATGCATAAAACAGGTGATGAATGGGTTCAGAGCAATGGAAAAAAGTATTGCGGCTGATACCAGAACAGATCGCTAGGAAGGTGGCTCGTGATTTACATACGAAGCCAAGTGCGAGGAATAACTTAGAAAACTGGGATGTACATGAGAGTCAGGTTTCGATCATGTGGAACTGTGGGTTATGGGCCCACCATGTGGGTTAATACCAGGAAGGCGCTAATCATTTTGCACGATCATGATAGCAAGGCAGGTCAGAGGATAGCCTGTCAATTATGTTGGCAATAATGTTGGTACCAAGGGCGAGGGACGAAGAGAACCATTTTCCTGCTCGTGAAGACGAGGCGGACCAATAGGCAAAATTCTCGTCCATCGGTGGCTACCGAAATGTCATCAACAATAGTAACAAGGTCTTACTGACAGAGTTCTACATTGAGGCATTTACATAAGCGGCGAATTATCACTGCTCATATATGTTACGTTACAAGAAAGTTTAAACAAGGCAATGGAGACTTGAATCAGTTATCGGTGTTCTCGAGCGTCTAACAACTCAGAACCCATGGAAAATTTGAATCGGCAAGAATAATAGTTGATGAAAAACTCATAAGAAGTTATGTAGTTCCATGATAATCTCGAGATACCAGAGGGTAATACTCGAGGGTATAGCAGAACAGAGGTTGGATGGGTGAAATGATCTACAGAAGACAAGTACTTCCATTTGTCCGAGAAATGGGATCAAAGAAGAACAATATGGCCGAAAACACGGTTGCGGAGGACCAAACATAGATACAAGATGAAATTACCACAAGGGGATTATTATCATTACAAGAAGCTCCCATGATAAGATCTACATCGTTTCCATGGGCATGAACACAAAGTTCAAGGTCGACTCCCACTTCTACAATGCATAACTTTCCATTAACCTCTCGCGTTTGAAGAAGTTGTAGAACTGAAAATTTATCTGAAGAAACACCAGTAGATATAACTCGCATTATCTTCGGGTTCACACGGATTTAGGTAAGACAAAGATTCAACCCATATGGGCATCTTAAGAACATATACCACCACTTCACGAGTAAAAGCCCGGAAGAAGGGTATGGTTGACAAGAGCGGGGGATACAATTTACCAAAGACATTATGTATCCCAGGGAAGGCTTACAAGGTTACTGTATATGAAGGACGATGTCGGATTGAATCCCACAAAGGATCTGGTGGTTCACAAGGGATCTGATGTGAGCATCAGTACTCAACCAGAGGTAGAAAGAATGCAAGGATATCATATTATAGAAGCAACTGACTAATTCAGAGTTCAAATGCAAAGGAATTACGATTTTCAAAATCAAGGGATCAGAAGCAAACGCTCTGACCAAGGATGGTTAAGTTGAATAGACTTAGGGCTCAATCGATGGCAATCTGATTGGCCGAGAACCATCTCATGTTCGAGAAGACGTCTGAGCCGGAAATATAACCTATAAGGATCAACTGATGATTGCGACACAGACATATCAAATCGAAAGACTCAAGATGATAATGACATAGGACGTCAATGGATACTGCTAGGCACATGGAATTAACCAGAGTGTAGGCATGTAAGACCTTCTAGAGCAATAGGCGATAGAGGTCATCAAAAGCTTGGATTGTATTTAAAAGTATCTTATGAAGCATAAGAATAACTGGGGATGAATGGATACTCTATAAGAGCGAGTAATTATCCGTAGGGGTATTCATGCGTCAAGGACTGTAGGGCAGTAAGCATAAAGGATCCTCGGAACATCGAAGAGTATTTCAGGACATCTTGTAATAACAAGAGCAACTAGGGATGAAGGTATGAATGACAACGTAGGTAGTTACGCATAAGGATTTATAGGTGGTAGGGATTGCAACGGCGAAGGGCACAAGGATCTCGAGAAAGCATCGGAGAGTATCTTCAGAATCTTCTGGTGAAGCAACCCATCATTTGGAATGAAGGGGCTCTCTGGGAGAAGTATTTACGAGAACCTAGAGTTATAGTTTGCAAAAACCATTTAACCCGAATGGGAGAGAGATCAGATTCCCAGAGTATAGACGAGGAATAAAATATCCTAATACCACCCAATTGGCGATGTGGGCCCGTAAGCCACACAGCCATGTTAGTAAAACAAGTTTTAAAAGACTAGACTCAACTTCGGCCAAGGAGTTGAAAAGAGAGATCCTACAGGCAGTCGGCTCTGATACCAACTTGTGATGCCCTCGATTCAAGGGTACACTAATCATGCATGCAAATGTGTACGATCAAGATCAGGGACTCACGGAAAGATTTCACAACACAACTCTAGACACAAATCAAAATAATACAAGCTTTATATTACAAGCCAGGGGCCTCGAGGGCTCGAATACAAGCTCGATACACAAGAGTCAGCGGAAGCAACAATATCTGAGTACAGACATAAGTTAAACAAGGATGCCTTAAGAAGGCTAGCACAAAAGCAACAACGATCGAAGAGGCAAGGCCTCCTGCCTGGGACCTCCTAACTACTCCTGGTCATCGGTGGTCTTCACGTAGCAGCATCGATCGGCGGCGGCATCTGGCTCCAGGGATCCACCATCTGGTTGCATCAACCGGAAAGAAGAAAGAAGGGGGAAAGGGGTAGCAAAGCAACCGTGAGTACTCATCCAAAGTACTCGCAAGCATCAGATCTATACTAAGTATGCACTGGTATCAAATGGAAGGTTTGTATATGTGGACTGAACTGCAGAATGACAGAATAGGGGGGAAGACCTAGCCTATCGAAGACTAGCATCTTCACGCAGCTCCGAGCATCTTGAAGCATGTAGAAGAGTGTAGCAGCTTATTTAACAACCATGTTGTAACATTAATGCCTAGAGATCCTTCCTCGACTCCCTGCGAGAAAGCAATCCCGGAGCCACATATCTCAAGTATCCATTTGTAGTTGTATAAGATCAGGATATAAGTCTGAACGTCCATTACCGTGGACACGATATTCGAATATATAACTTCCCTGCAGGGGTGCACCAAGTTACCCAACACGCTCGATCACTCTGGCCGGACACACCTTTCTGGGGTCAATGCCCGCCCTCGGAAGATCAACACGTCGCAGCCCAACCTAGGCTCAGTAGAGAGGTCCCCGCCGGTCTACCTCCTAAGCACTCCGGGGTCTTGGGCCCATCGCCCGCAGCACTCCGGGTCGTTGCGCGCAGGGTGAATACCAGCACCGCCTCGGATGGCCAGCACGATCCGACCGTGCCGCACTGCTGAACTGGACATCTGACAAAGCTTCGGCTGATACTGCGACGTTGAGGCCCATATCTATTCTGGCGTGGTGGTTAGTGCGTAAAGGCCAGAGGCCAACTCAGAAAAAATACCCAAACCATAGTGTATTATTAGCTTGCGGAGACGAGCAGAGACTCACGATCGAAAGTGACCCCGTCGCCCCGTTTCATGGACTTACGACAAGGGCTCAGAATGCCCGGCCGTGCCATGACATTATCTTGCGGGTGCTCTCCGGGCCCGCCCGACTTTCACCAAGGTCTCAAGTAAAGTCATGGTAACCGTGTGTCCAAACATCAAGGGGAAAACCCGAGGAATCACCCCCGGAGGATTCCACTCAATGTAATCATCAAGGTGAACGTAAGAGGGACCACCCTTGAGGTTCACACTTGAGGTGTTGAACGACATAGCCGTATCGGGAATGGTGAAAGAGGAAATCACCCTCGATGACCACGACCGAATAGCTACACTACAGAATTATCATCAGGAGTGCGTTATAAGGGATCACCCTCGGCACTCGATAGTAGCTCTGCAGAGTCGAGCAACTAAAGGGGCGTGATGTGATGTGAGGTGTCGGGCTCTGGTCGTCGATCACATTGATCGGGTCGTCGATGATGAATCAGGGGCAACAAGGTCAAGTCGGGCTTGCCTGGTTGCTCAGACAGGAAGGAGGGTCGTTGTCGACGTAGTTGATCACAGTGGCATCAACAGCGGTCTCGGGGTCTACCGGAGAGAAGAGGGGGGAGAAACAGTAAATACACGTAAACATAAGCATAGCAAGATAACAAGCGGTGTTAGAGGTGTTCTAACGCAGTGCTAGGCGATAATGGCAAAGGGGGAAACATCCGGGAAAGTATTCCCGGTTCCGGACGTTTGTCAGACAGATGAACCGGAGGGGAAAAGTTGCATGTTTGCTATGCTAGGTATGTGCGGCGGACAAACGGACCACGGATTCGGATTCGTCTCATCGTTCTGAGCAACTTTCATGTACAAAGTTTTTCCATCCGAGTTACGGTTTATTTTATATGAATTTCTAAAGTTTTAGCAATATTCTAGAATTATTATTAAATCGAAAATAAACGGATAAATTGCTATGGTTACACAGAGAGTGTACACAACACTGGCATGGAGAGGCTGACATGTGGGCCTGGTCAACTGCTAACTCAGCAATTGACTGGTCAATGTGTTGACTGGTCAAGGTGTTGACTGGGTCCACCTACCATAGACTGATATTTTAACCAAAGTGCTAAAATGGTTTATTTACAAGGGGACCCACAAGACATATTCTAATTAGCATCTAAAGTTACCACTAATACCTAATAATTAGATTAATCAAACGGCCAACCACATGTGGTAGTGGCACAACCGGCTATGCCCACGACTGTGTTGCCATGGCCATCACGCACTTTGTGCACACACATGCACCAACACACAGGCACACGGCCATGGCCAGCACGCACACGAGGTGCATGGACAGCAGCGAGGATGTGCTGGCGCGGGCAACATGGAGCAGCAGAGGCAGCAGCTAGGAATAGCAGCAAAGCAGTAGCAAGACGCGACGCAGTAGCAGGCAAGCAGCAACGGCAGTAGCAGCGGTGCCAGCAGCGGCAAAGCTGCATTAGCAGAGAAGCAGGAGAGAAGAGCAGCTGCGACACAGGTAGCAGTAAGCAGCAGCAGCGAGCACAAACAGCAGCGGCAGCAACACTCAAGCACGCACTGTTCGAGATCTACCCGTTCCGGGCCGACGACGTCACGGAGCTCATCTCCGCCTTGGTGCGCGCCGCGCTTGAGGCGCCGCTCAACTACGCTAGGAACTACCTCGTCTTCGCGGGCCGCCGCCGCGCGCCCTGCTACTTCAACATCGGCATCATGGTCATCGACCTCCGGCGCTGGTGCTCGGGGAACTACCGCCACTGTGAGCAGTGGATGGAGTTGCAGAAGGAGAAGCGAATCTACGAGCTATCCAGCTTTCGTGGACTTCGATTGAGGGCCGGCGGCGCTCGGCGCACACATGGGCATGCCCGTCGACGACTCGCGCTGCCGGAAGCACCCGCCCGTGCCATGCGGCGGTGTGTGCCCGCACTGCCTCTGCGACCGCCTCCTTCGCCTCTGCCCCAACTGCGCGCGGACACGCCCCTGCCCCTGCTCCTATTGCTTGCTAGCCGCGTTGCTGCTTCGTGGCTTGACCGCTGCGCTGCTACTGCTGGCGCCTGCTGCCGTAGCCGGCCGCTACTGTTGCCTGATACTGCTGCTCCTTGCTGATGTCGTCGCCGCTGCCTGTGCGCGCCGGTGCCCACTCTGGCCCGTGCTTGCTGGCCGCGACCCGCGCGCCATGCCCATTGTTGTTCCGTCCGCCCCTGGTGTGCTCCCCTTGTGCCCACCTCTGCCCCGACTGCCTGCTAGGTGTTCGAAGAAACGACGAGGACGGACAGCTGGTGAGATGGGGTGAAAATGGGTAAATAGCGCTGGGTGCATCGAGTTTGTCCGGCCTCTGTCCGGTGTTTGTTGTCCCTATTTCAACCCCATACGGACAAAATCCGGACAAAATAGGGTAAAATTTAGGGTCGTGCGGTGGAGTTGGCCTCACGCACTTTGTGCACTCACATGCACCAACACACAGGCACACGGCCATGGCCAGCACGCACACGAGGTGCATGGACAGCAGCGAGGATGCGCTGGCGCGGGCAACATGGAGCAGCAGAGGCAGCAGCTAGGTATAGCAGCAAAGCAGTAGCAAGACGCGATGCAGCAGCAGGCAAGCAGCAACGGCAGTAGCGGCAGTGCCAGCAGTGGCAAAGCTGCAGTAGCAGAGAAGCAGGAGAGAAGAGCAGATGCGGCACGGGTAGCAGTAAGCAGCAGCAGCGAGCACAAATAGCAGCGGCAGCAACACTCAAGCACGCACGTACGCGGGAGCTCAAACGAACTCGGGGGCGGCGACTACGGCAACGAATCGAGTGGGAAAGGCGGGGGATCGGTGCTGCTCACCGCGGGAGGGCTGATGGTGAGCTCGTACGGGGCCGGGGTGGTCGAGAAGACACGGATCGACGGCGAGGAGGCGGCGGCCGTGGCGGAGGAAGATGACTCGATCCGGAGCTGTTGTTGCTCCCTTGCTTGTCCACGAGGGTGTAGTCGATGCAGGGGAAGGAGACGAGGCACACAGGCACACAACTAGCCGGCGGGGAGCTCGATGGCCGCGAGAACGGGGATGGCCATGGGGGGCGGAGCTCAAGCGTGAGCGAGAGAGAGTGCGGCGGCATGGGGGAACGGGAGAGATCGATTTAGGGTTTCGAGAGGGCGAGGGGGTCTTGTATGTGTCGGGGGGGCGCGGGATGGCCGCCACGCACGGCCACGGCCGGCGGATGGCCGCCACGCCCCCCTGCCGCACTGTAGCGAGAGGAAGGGGATGAGGGGATGGCTGGTCCAGTTTTGCTAGATGGGCCAAGTGGCCCAGTAGATTAGGTCTCTTATTTTCCACTTTTCCCTTTTTTTGTTTTCTTATCTAGCTATTATTTGTAATTTATTTTTGCATCAAATTACTTTTGTAAAATGTGAAACCTTGCCATATAATTGCTATGCATTATTTTGCACTACCACAAAAGGTTTGGGCCCAAAATAATCTATTATATTTGAGTTTATTCTTAACTGGGATAAAAAGGTACTATTGGTCCACTGTTTTAATGTCCAGGGGCATTTTACCTTCTAAAAAAGGTCAATTCTCACATGACAATTGGTTAGTGAAAATTTGGAACCCAACGAACATTTTCACTTGACAGTTTGTAGAAATAAAAATTTGACATGTTTTTTTTTGAAATTTGAATTTGACCCACTTTTGAATCTAAGAGAGGTTAGCATCAGTAACAGTGGTGACGTGGCATCATTATGAGAGGATTACTGTAGCTTAGTTATCCGGGCGTTACAACGTTCCAATTCATCCCCGATGAATCACACCCGACTCAACCCTAAGCATTAGTAGGCATGACAAACAAGCATGAATGAGTAGGCACATCAGGGCTCAAACAACTCCTACTCATGCTAGTGGGTTTCATCTATTTACCGTGGCAATGACAGGTCATGCAGAGGATAAGGGGTTCAACTATTGCAGCAAGTAACAAATGAATCGTTGTTGTCCTAATGCAATAAAAGAGAGCAGAAGCGAGAGAGTGGGATTGTATCAGAATGAACAAGGGGGTTTTGCTTGCCTGGCATTTCTGAAGATAGTATAGTTCTTCATCGGTGTCATCGATCACATCATCGGGACCATGTCTATCGAGAGGGGAGAAACACCGGCAAACAAGGAAGAAAACAATGAAAGCAATGCACAATATGATGCATGATCATGACATGTTAATATGGTGTGATTTGGGCTAATGCAACTAGCAACAGGTTAAATGAAGCTGGTTTGAATCCAAGATTCAAATTCAAACTCCATACATGGATATCCAAATGCCATTCATATGATTTGTACTACACAACAGCTATAAGTTGTTCTAACATGCATCAAAATGATACAGATGGATAGATTGGATTTTTCTGATCATTTTTCATATATAAATCTTTTTATTTGGAGTTATAGATAATTTTCTATGGATTTTAGAAGTTTTGCCTATTTTCTAACATTCCCTGAATTAATAAAATCCAGAAAATGATTAACTGCATCAGCATTGCATCAGGGTGACGTCAGCATGGTCAACAGGGTCGGTCCAGGTCAAACCTGGCTAGTGGGTCCCACTGGTCAGTGTCACGGTGGTGTCTAGGGTCGCTGCCGTGTGGGCCGAGTCAACGACCACGCCAGCATGGTCAAAACTGACACGTGGGGCCACCGTAGTTAGGTTAAATCTAAACAAGGGTTTACCCTTTAGTTAATTAGCATGGTGGGGCCGGTCCGTCAGCGTCTGTCAGGGAGGGATTAGTGGTGATTAGCCCTAATCAAGCAACCACGTCAGCGGCTAACGCTGGCGACCAAAAGCACGACGGTGGCTCGCCGGAGATGCTTGGGTTTGAGCTACGGGCGGCCAAATGAAGCGCGGAAGGGCTCACTGGAACGCCCTTGGAGCGGCGCATCCAACGATGGTAGCGATTTACGCGGGGGTGGGCTCTAGCGGCGGCGGCAACGAAGTCAGTGGCGGCCGAAGCTCGGGTGCTCGCGGATTTGGCGCTACGGCCTGCGTTCGAGCAAGTAGCAGGCTAGGGAGGTACTACACGTTGCTGTGAGTGCAACGGGCACATGCATGGGACCAACTGGTCACTGAAGCGTGGCCGGCGACGAGCTCGTACGGCGGTGTGATTCGGTCTTCAAGGGGGCGACGCTACGGCGAGAAATCGAGGCGTGGAGGAGGGGGTTTCGGTTCGTGAACTCACAAAGGGGGCAATGGGATGGTCAGCGTGCTCGGGGGAGGCCTGGAGGCGACGAAACGACTGCGAAGATCGCCGGCGGCGGGAGGTTGAAGATGATGTCGATGGCGGCGATACAGCGCGTCCCCGGTTGGTTGGCTGGTCGAGGGCATAGAAGACGTCGTTGCGGAGCTTCAGTGAGAGGTCGAGGGGGAGGCGGTGGATGCGGCGATGCTCGTAGGTGCTCTCGGCTATGCTCTGTTCTTGCGAGAGAGAGGGCCAGAGGGGGATGTGAGAGGGGAGAGAGACAGAGGGAAACGAGGGCATCTCCATGGCGCGGTTGGAAGCGCCGATACGCCGTGAGGTGGCAAGCAGGAACTGGCGCGGCTCGGCTGTGCGCCGGGCACGCAGCTGCTTCTCCTCCTGGCAGGAGGAAGAAGACAGTGCTGCCCCTGGTGGGCTGGGCCTACAGCTGGGCTGCTGCTACAGGTAAGCTACCCAGGTGGGTTTTCTCCTTTTTCTGTTTCGCTTTTCTATTTTTCATTCTCTGTTCTAGTTTAGTTTAGGCACTAAACCATTTTTTATAAATTTTGAAATTATTTGTGGGAGCTCTCTGCAATATACAAGTGACCCACAATTATTTTCAAAATATCTGGAGCTATAAAATTATGTATAGCTTTTATTTGCTCCAACTCAAATATAATATGGATTAATTCAAAAATCCAAAATGTCCTAGAAATATACTCATCATTTTTGGCAGAGGTTTCCACCTTAAGCAGAAATCATGAGCATTTTTAAAGGCATTTTGGGATCATTGAAAAAGATTTTATTTGATCCTATTTGAAGTCATTTGGTGCTAGGGTTTGAATCAATCCCCATTTCAAGATTAAGAGCCAAATAAACATGATGCAACACATGACTAGCTAGCCGAGAGCAGATCAGAACAAGGGGATGTGACATTGATGTTATGATGAAATCTTTTGAAGAAATACTTGTGTTGGAAGTTTCTATCCCTAGAAAGCTTTATGATGAGTGGGAACCTACTATTAAGAGTAAGATTAAATATTATGAGTGCCTTGCTTTGTGTGATTTGGATGCTAGTGTTTCCACGATTCCCAAACCATTATGTGATGTGCTAGGTTTTCGTGAATTTGATGATTGTTCTTTGAAGTGGCATCTTGCTGATTCCACTATTAAGAAACCTATGGGAAGAATTAATAATGTTCTTATTGTTTCAAATAGGAATTATATGCCCTTAGATTTCATTTTTATTGATATAGATTGCAATCCTACGTGTCCTATTATTCTTGGCAGACTTTTCCTTAGAACGATTGGTGCAGTTATTGATATGAAAGAAGTAAACATTAGATTTCAATTAACGTTAAGGAAGGGCATGGATCACTTTCCAAGAAATAAATTTGAGTTGCCATATGAATCTATTATGATGGCTACTTATGGATTGTATACCAAAGATGACAACACCTAGATCTATGTTTTATGCCTAGCTAGGGGCATTAAACAATAGCGCTTGTTGGGAGGCAACCCAATTTTTTTTAAAAAAATTGGTTCTATTTTTCAATAAATACACATTATTATTTCTGTAATAATTGTGTTTCTGTGTTTCAATTAGTGTTTGAGCCAAGTAAGACCTTTGGGATGGCTTACGGTGATAGTTGTTTTGATCTTGATGAAAAACAAAAACTTTTGCACCCAGTATATTTTTTGAGAAATTACAGAAGCATGATTTTGAGCTGAATTATTTACACAAGATTTATATACAAATTTCCCAGGTTTTCTTATTTTTTCAGAATTTTTGGAGTTACATAAGTATACGAAGTTTATAGATTGCTACAGACTGTTCTGTTTTTGACAAATTATGTTTTGTATGTGTTGTTTGCTTATTTTGATGAATCTATGGGTAGTATCGGGGGGTATGAACCATGGAGAAGTTGGAATACAGTAGATATGACACAAATATAAATAAATAATTGTTTCACAACAGTACCTAAAAGTGGTGATTTATTTTCTTATAATAACGGATCTCATGAGGTTTTCTGTTGAGTTTTGTGTTGTGAAGTTTTCAAGTTTTGGGTAGAGATTTGATGGACTATGGAATAAGGAATCGCAAGAGCTTAAGCTTGGGGATTCTCAAGGTAATATTAAAGGACAGCCAATCATATAAGCTTGGCGATTCCCCAGATGGCATCCCCTCTTTCGTCTTTGTTCATCGGTAAATTTACTTGAGGCTATATTTTTATTCACCACATGATATGTGTTTTGCTTGGAGCATCTTTTATGATATGAGTCTTTGCTTTTTAGTTTGACACAATCATACTTGTTGCACACACCTTTTGAGAGGGACGCATGTGAACCATGATTTATTAGAATACTCTATGTGCTTCACTTATATCTTTTGAGCTAGGCAATTTGCTCTAGTGCTTCACTTATATCTTTTTAGAGCACGATGGTGGCTTTATTTATAGAAATTGTTGAACTTTCATGCTTCACTTATATTATTTTGAGAGTCTCTAAGCAGCATGGTAATTTTCTTAGGTTATGAATTTAGTCCTAATATGATGGGCATCCAAGAGGGATATAATAAAAACTTTCATAAAGAGCATTAGATGTATGAGAAGTTTGATTCCTTCACTTTTTTGAGATATAAAGTGGCGATATTAGAGTCATTCTCGTGAGTAATTGTGGATTGGTAGAAATACTTGTGTTAAGGTCTGTGATTCCCAAATCATGCACGTATGGTGAACCATTATGTGATGAAGTCGGAGCATGATTTATTTATTGATTGTCTTCCTTATGAGTGGCGGGCGGGGACGAGCGATGGTCTTTTCCTACCAATATATCCCCCTAGGATCATGCTTGTAGTACTTTGTTTCAATGACTAATAATTTTTGCAATAAGTATGTGAGTTTATGACTAATGTTGAGTCCATGGATTATACGCACTCTCACCCTTCTACCATTGCTAGCCTCTTTGGTATCACACAATTCTTGCTGGTGCATTACACCCACTATATACCTTCCTAAAACAGCCACCATACCTACCTATTATGGCATTTCCATAGCCATTACAAGATATATTGCCATGCAACTTCCACCGCTCCTTTCACCATGAATTGTAATTCTTGAGTTGTAAGTAAATAAAAGTGTGATGATCATCATTATTAGAGCATTGTCCCATGTGAGCAAAGGATGATGGAAGCTATGATTCCCTCACAAAGTGGGACGAGTCTCCAGACTTCATAAAAATAAAATAGGCCAAAGAGTCCAAACAAAAAAATGAGAGAAAAGAGAGAAGGGACAATGTTACTCTCCTTTTTCCACACTTATGCTTCAAAGTAGCACCATGATCTTAATGATAGAGTCTTCTATTTTGTCACTTTCATATACTAGTGGGAATTTTTCATTATAGAACTTGGCTTGTATATTCCAGTGATGGGCTTCCTCAATTTTCCCTAGGTCTTCGTGAGCAAGCAAGTTGGATGCACACCCACTTAGTTTCTTTTTGAGCTTTCATACACTTATAGCTCTAGTGCATCCGTTGTATGGCAATCCCTACTAACTCACATTGATATCTATTGATGGGCATCTCCATAGCCCGTTAATACGCCTAGTTGGTGTGAGACTTTCTCCTTCTTTTTGTCTTCTCGACAACCACCATATTTTATTCCACCTATAGTGCTATATCCATGGCTCACGCTCATGTATTGCATGAAAGTTGAAAAAGTTTGAGAACATCAAAAGTATGAAACAATTGCTTGGCTTGTCATCGGGGTTGTGCATGATTTAATACTTTGTGTGATGAAGATGGAGCATAGCCAGACTATATGATTTTGTAGGGATAACTTTCTTTGGCCATGTTATTTTGAGAAGACATGATTGCTTTATTAGTATGCTTGAAGTATTATTGTTTCTATGTCAATATTAAACTTTTGTTTTGAATCTTACAGATCTGAATATTCATGCCACAATAAAGAAAATTACATGGATAGATATGTTAGGTAGCATACCACATCAAAAATTCTGTTTTATCATTTACCTACTCGAGGACGAGTAGGAATTAAGCTTGGGGATGCTTGATACGTCTCCAACTTATCTATAAGTTTTGATTGTTCTATGCTATTATATTATATGTTTTGGATGTTTTATATGCATCAATATGCTATGCTATATTATTTTTGGGACTAACCTATTAACCTAGTGCCCAGTGCCAGTTGTTGTTATTTTCCTTGTTTTTGGCTTTTTCAGAAAGGAATATCAAACAGAGTCCAAACGGAATAAAACTTTCGCAATGATTTTTCTTGGACCAGAAGACACCCATAGGACTTGGAGATGAAGTCGGAGGAGTCCCGAGGCGACAACAAGCCTCGGGGGCACGCCCTAGGGGGGTGCCCCCTGGCTTGTGGGTCCCTCGAAGGTCCTCCAACCCTAATCTTTGGCTATAAATTCAGAAATATTCCCAAACCACCAGAAGCGTCCACCAAAATACTTTTCCGCCGCTGTAACCTTCTATTCCCGTGAGATCCCATCTTGGGGCCTTTTCCAGCACTCTGCTAGAGGGGGATTCGATCATGGAGAGCTTCTACATCAACTCTATTACCCTTCCAATGAAGTGTGAGTAGTTTACCACAGACCTACGGGTCCATAGCTAGTAGCTAGATGGCTTCTTCTTAATACAATGTTCTCCTCAATGTTCTTGTAGTTCTATCTGATGTAATCTTCTTTTGCGGTGTGTTTGTCGAGATCCGATGAATTGTGGATTTATGATAAGATTATCTATGAATATTATTTGAGTCTCTTCTGAAATATCCATGATTTGATATCTTTGTATTTCTCTTTGAATTATCAATTTTGTTTTGCCATCTAGATTGGTTCTTCTTGCAATGGGAGAGGTGCTTAGTTTTGGATTCAATCTTGCGGTGTCCTCACCCAGTGACAAAGTAGGGGTAGCGAGGCACGCATTGTATTGTTGCTATCAAGGGTTAAAAGATGGGGTTTTCATCATGTTGCTTGAGTTTATCGCTCTACATCATGTCATCTTACTTAAGGCGTTACTTTGTTCTTATGAACTTAGTACTCTAGATGCATGCTGGATAGCGGTCGATGTGTGGAGTAATAGTAGTAGATGCACGCAGGAGTTGGTCTACTTGACACGGAAGTGATGCCTATGTTCATAATCATTGCTTTCGATATCATCATAACTTTGCGCTTTTAAATCAATTGCTCGGCAGTAATTTGTTCACCCACCATATTATTTTCTTTCAAGAGAGAATCCTTTAGTGAAACCTATGGTCCCCGGATCTATTTTCCATGATATATTTTCAGATCTATAAAACCAAAAACCCAAAAATACCGTGTAAAAATTTATTTACTTTTATTTTTTATGTTTTATTAATATTTTATATCTATCCCTATCAGATCTCACCTTTGCAAGTGACCATGAAGGGATTGATAACCCCTTTATCACGTTGGGTGCAAGTGTTTGATTGTTTGTGCAGGTGCATAGATTGGAGACTTGCGTGTACCTCCTACTGGATTGATACCTTGGTTCTCAACTGTGGGAAATACTTATCTCTACTTTGTTGCATCACCCTTTCCTCTCCAAGGGAAAAACCAACTCAAGCTCAAGAAGTAGCATCCCCGAGGAGGGCAGTCGGGTTGATCAGCCGGGCAGTGCCTGAATGGCACATGTTCATCGACTTCTTCATCGAACTTTGGAAGTAGACGCCAGCGTGGGAAGGATTTGGCTTGGGCTTCACACCAGAGTTGTAGATCCTGTTCGGTTTTGAGAACCTCTAGCCATTTCTCGTTGAGGGTGTTTTGGTCAGCTTCAAGCTATCTCTGTTTCTTTTTCATGCTATGAACCATCGCGACGAGGCATTACCGTAACCTTTCTTGTGGTAGAGGTCCTCGAGGATGATAAAATCCTCGGATCCGAGGTTGACATCCTCCTATAACTCAGGGAGGTAGTTACTATCCTCCCCGTGCTTGGGATTATCGAGGTCCTCATTATTAGACATCCCTACAGGATTGTTAGGCTGGCCGGGCGTTGCGTTATTGCCATCGCCCGGGTCCTCAGTGTCGCCGCGACGGTGCGGTTATTGGTGGCACCGATATTGTTTGTTGGCTCTCCTTGGCTCTACCTACACCCTTGGGTCGCCTCTGAGGCGTCGACATTTTGAGGAATATTTTTTCTTATCCTCGTCACCCTTAGGTTTCGTCACATCCTTAGGGGTGTCGACCATGTAGACGTCGTAACTGGAGGTCACGACCCAGGTGTTAGTATGTGGTATGGCCATAGGCGAAGCCGCTTGTGATGTGTCGCTGACATCTTCATCCATGCTGGGCACCCCATCAGAGCCGTAGTTTAGTACGTCGCTTAAGTCTTCGACCTTAGCGACTAGGTGGGTGGTGGGTGGAAAGTAAATTTCCCTATCATAGGCTTTACATCCGATCTTGTCATAAACCGAGGTCTGATCATACGAGATTGAGAGTCTTTGGATGCGATCCAGCATCTCGTTTAGGTGCAGGAGATCCTTGATGTCCATGGCCTGACCATAAGTTGGGCTGATTTGAAGTACATTCTGCAGGTCACTTGCCACAACCTTGGAGTTTGGGTCAACCAGGGTTGGTCCTTGGCTATCTGGCAAACATATCAGATTCGGGCTTAAAGCTGGCTCCGATCTCGGACTCGACTCGAGGTCGAGGTTTGATGGGACAATGTTGGATTCGAGTTTGATGATGTACAAGTGATCAAGTCCATACTCAAGGTCGGGCCTGATGCGAGATCTGGTCCGACGTTTGAATCAGAGGCCGTTCCCAGGGTTATGGCTGCGGTGCCTGAAGAATCCTCAAGCCGATCGGGCCTCCAGCCAGAGAGGGAGAGATCACCGCATGAGTCGACGGTGTATTCCAAGCTTATGAACATGATGATTTGGTTCGAGATGAAGCTTTCGATGCAGTCTAGATAGCTAGTCGAGTTGGTGTGCAGGACGACGCTTCCAAAAGCGAAGAGTTTGCCGGGGGCAAAGATACCACCGCAGCTGATGTCGTAGTTGATCTTTTGGTGAGCCATTGATCCTTTTTCGACCGCATAGCGGAACTCTCAATGAAAGCACCAATGTCGGAACTAAAACCAACAGATCTTGGGTAGGGGGTCCCGAGCTGTGGATCTTGGATCAATGGTTAACAAGAGACAGAAGGCACGATGTTTACCCAGGATCGGACCCTCCCAAAGAGTTAAAACCCTACATCCTACTTGATTATATTGATGATGGAGTATCGAGTACAGGGTGATCTACCTCGAGATCGTATGTAGTATTCCAAACCCTAAGGTAGGTAATTGTGATTGTGTCTCTACGGACAAAACACACCGGCTTATATAGGCACTAGGGGTATCTAGGGTTACACATAGTCGGTTGCCAACTAGGAATAAACATGCCGATAGATGGAGTAGTCCTTAAAGTACACGCCAAGTCTTTGGCTGAGTCCGTCTTGATCACACTTGAGTTCGAGGCTTCCGGAGTCCTTCCTTATGAGATCAGTGGGCTATAGGCTCGGCCCATGGATGGTGGGCCAAGTAGGTTGGTGCTACTTCTTGAGCTTGCATTGGTTTTTCCCTTCAAGATGAAAGGGTGATGCAGCAAAGTAGAGATAAGTATTTCCCTCGGTTTGAGAAAAAGGTATCAATCCAGTAGGAGACAATGCACAAATCACCGAATACCTGCACAAACAATCAAACAAAATTGCACCCAACGCGATAAAGGGGTTGTCAATCCCTTCACGTCTACTTGCAAAAGTGAGATCTGATAGAGATAGATAAACAATAAAGTAAATATTTTTGGTAATTTGGTTTATAGATCAAAAGTAAAAGATTTCAAGAATAGTAGATCAGAAACTAATATTGTAGATCGGAAGCTTGTTGCTACCTCTTGAGCATGCGTTGGTTTTTCCCTTGAAGAGGAAAGGGTGATGCAGCAAAGTAGCATAAGTATTTCCCTCAGTTTTTGAGAACCAAGGTATCAATCTAGTAGGAGGCTCCTCAAAAGTCCCACGCACCTACACAAACAAACAAGAACCTTGCAACCAACGTGATAAAGGGGTTGTCAATCCCTTCACGGTAACTTGCAAAAGTGAGATCTGATAGAGATAATAAGATAAGATAAATATTTTTGGTATTTCTATGATATATATTGGAAAATAAAATATGCAAATAAAAGTAGATGAGGAACTTATATGATAAAAGATAGACCCAGGGGCCATAGGTTTCACTAGTGGCTTCTCTCAAGATAGCATAAGTATTACAGTGGGTGAACAAATTACTGTCGAGTAATTGATAGAAAAGTGCATAGTTATGAGAGTATCTCGGCATGATCATGTATATAGGCATCACGTCCGTGATAAGTAGATTGAAATGATTCTGCATCTACTACTATTACTCCACACATCGACCGACTCCTGCCTGCATCTAGAGTATTAAGTTCATAAGAACAGAGTAACGCATTAAGAAAGATGACATGATGTAGAGGGATAAACTCATGCAATGTGATATAAACCCCATCTTTTTATCCTCGATGGCAACAATACAATACATGCGTTGCTGCCCCTACTGTCACTCGAAAAGGACACTACAAGATTGAACCCAAAGCTAAGCACTTCTCCTATTGCAAGAAAGATCAATGTAGTAGGCCAAACCAAACTGATAATTCGAAGAGACTTACAAAGATAACCAATCACACATAAAAGAATTCAGAGGAGATTCAATTATTTCTCATAGATAAACTTGATCATAAACCCACAATTCATCGGATCTCGACAAACACACCGCAAAAAGAGTTACATCGAATAGATCTCCAAGAAGATCGAGGAGAACTTTGTATTGAGATTCAAAGAGAGAGAAGAAGACATCTAGCTAATAACTATGGACCTGAAGGTCTGTGGTAAACTACTCACAACCCATCAGGGAGGCCTTGGAGATGATGTAGAGGCCCTCCATGGTCGATTCCCCCTCCGACAGAGCACCGGCGAAGGCTCCAAGATGGGATCTTGCGGATACAGAAGGTTGCGGCGGTGGAAATAGTTTTTTGTGGTGCTCCTGGATGTTTTCGGGGTACGTAGATATATATAGGCGAAGGAGGTAGGTCAGGGGAGCCATGAGGGGCCCACAAGGGTGGGGGGCACGCCGGGCACCCTCGTGGCCACCTCGGTTACTTCTTGACGTCCACTCCAAGTCTCCTGGATTGCGTTTGTTCCAAAAAGATCGCTCCTGAAGGTTTCATTCTGTTTGGACTCTGTTTGATACTCCTTTTCTTCGAAACACTGAAAATAGGCAAAAACAGCAATTCGGGTTGGGCCTCCGGTTAAAAATGATATAAAAGTGTATAGTAAAGCCCATAAAATCCAAAATGCGTAATATAATAGCATGGAACAATCAAAAATTATAGACATGTTGGAGACGTATCACTTGTATGATGGAAAATAGACCCGGGGGCCATAGGTTTCATTAGAGGCTTCTCTCAAGATAGCAAATAATACGATGGGTGAATAAATTACTGCCGAGCAGTTGATAGAAAAGTGCAAAGTTATGACGATATCTAAGGCAATGATCATGAACATAGGCATCATGTCCGTGTCAAGTAGACCGAAACGATTCTGCATCTACTACTATTACTCCACACATCGACCGCTATCCAGCATGCATCTAGAGTATTAAGTTCATAAAGAACAGAGTAATGCATTAAGCAAGATGACATGATGTAGAGGAATTAACTCAAGCAATATGATTAAAACCCCATCTTTTTATCCCGGTGGCAACAATACAATACAATACGTGCCTTGTTGCCCCTACTGTCACTAGGAAAGGACACTACAAGATTGAACCCAGTGCTAAGCACTTCTCCCATTGCAAGAAAAACCAATCTAGTTGGCCAAACCGAACCGATAGTTTGAAGAGAATTATAAAGATATCAAATCATGCATATAAGAATGCAGAGAAGATTCAAATAATATTCATAGATAAGATGATCATAAATCCATAATTCATCGGATCTCGGCAAACACACCGCAAAAAGTATTACATCGAATAGATCTCTAAGAACATTGAGGAGAACATGGTATTGAGAATCAAAGAGAGAGAGAAGAAGACACCTAGCTACTAGCTATGGACCCGTAGGTCTGTGGTAAACTACTCACGCTTCATCGGAAGGGAAATAGAGTTGATGTAGAAGCCCTCCGTGATCGAATCCCCCTCCGGCAGGACGACGAAAAAGGTCCCAAGATGGGATCTCAGGGTACAGAAGATTGTGGCGGTGGAATAGTGTTTTCGTGGATGCCTCTGTTGGTTTGGGGATATATGGGAATATATAGGTGAAAGAATTAGGTCAGGAGGGTCACGGGAGGGCCCACAAGGGTGGGGGGCGCGCCCTACCCCCCTGGGCGCACCCTCCATCCTTGTGGCCGCCTCGTGGCTCCTCCGACTTCATCTCCAAGTCTCTTGGTTGTCTTCTGGTCCATGAAAAATCATCGCGAAGGTTTCATTCCGTTTGGACTCTATTTGGTATTCCTTTTCTACGAAACTCAAAAACAAGGAAAAAATAGGAACTGGCACTGGGCTCTAGGTTAATAGGTTAGTCCCAAAAATAATAAAAAATAGCATATTAATGCATATAAAACATCCGAAACAGATAATATAATAGCATGGAACAATAAAAAATTATAGATACATTGGAGACGTATCAGTTGGTATCCCTTAGTCTAGGACACCATCACAGAGGATCGGCTCCTTGCGACGGTCTTCCGTCGATCCCTCGCCTTGGTGGAGATTAACGCATGGTGGCTCCATCGCAAAAATGCCAAAGCCTTCTAGCTCGCCATCGATCTGTCAGAGTGTGAGGTGGTGGCCAGAGCGAACACCTCCCTACTGGCAAAGGTGTAGGCGCGTGCAGTCTGGAGGATGGCCAACGTCATATCCTCCTTCGGTGACTCCGACAGCTCCAGCTTCGCTGACTCTGCCCTTCCCGTCGTCGACACCTACACAGAGGGGTACAACTACACCGGCGGCCATAAAGGGAAGGGCTAGCGAGGAAATCATGATTTCTTCTGCCCTTCTCCATCTCTGTTTTGTCTGGTATTTTTAGTATGAATTAGTACTGTCCGACGATGAACAATGAGATCTATGCCTGTCTACTAGTATGTGAATTATGTTCGTTTGTTGCTAAGTGTATTGAACTATGTAACTACTAGTATGTTGCATGGGTTGCATGATTTTGAGGGATGGGATATCACGGGAACAGTGCGAAGGCAGCAAAATGAGGGGTGACTAGTCACTCTCTGCGAAAAACTTCCACGGTAGTTGTGGTATCAGCAGGCGTAGGTGAAAAAAATTCATGATGTGGGCTAAGTCACACACTAGCAAAGAATATAGTGAGTAGTCCTCCTTGCGTTTCATAGTGGAGGTGGCCCTTCTCTGAGAGGATTTGTAATAATGCTTCTAAAAACTCTTTCCCCCCTCTATCAATACAAAGTCGTGTGTTCTTGAAAAACTGTCTACGGGTGCGTTCAGACGTGTCCGTGAATATTTGAGGGGTCGAATTAGCTAGGTGCGGCTATAGATACTCTTACAACAGCTTCGACGGAAACGCAAACAACCTTTTCCAGAAAATTACCTGCCAACCACTTAATGTTTGGGGATGGCAGGCAGGCAAAGTAGTGGCGGCTGATGGCAGCGATGATTTTTGACGATTCCATTCATCTTGTTGGTGGTTTTACTTTAGCTAGGTTTGAACACTGTAATAGAAATGTAAATAGTGTTTCTCGCGAGCTTGCTAGATTGCCTAGATTTTCTTTGCCATTAGATTGGCATGAGAAAACTTCAATTGAAATTGTAACTGTCCTCATAAATGATGCAGTTGTTTCTTCCAATAAATAAAGTCTTGGATGTATTGTTTTTAAGAAGTAAAACTACTGATAGTTGATTCCTGCTCCAATTAATTAGCTCGCCCTGGTTTGGTAGGACAATCCTGGGCGTAAACCAAACAGCTCCTAAGAGCAACTCCAATGCGCCAACGCAACCAGACGTGATTTTTGTTTGCTTTTTGTTAGTTTGGGTTGGCGTTTTGGGTGGCATCCGCACCCGTCCGCATTTGGATTGTCTGTGTACCCAACAGGATGACACATTTTTGTCTGCGCGATCATTTTTTACAACTTGTTTTGCATACATATCAAAAGCATTCCCAAAGTTCGTATAATTCATATCCAAGAAAAAATACCATAGTTATTACAACTTAATAAAAATCTCATAGTTTACAAATCAAATGAAATTTAAATTGTCACAAATACATTAGAAAGAAAAGAAGGCGATGCATCTATTGGTTGCCAAGGTGATCCAACATATGCTCAACCAAGTCATTTTGGAGTTGAATGTGAGTTGCCCAATTATGCATTTCATGATGAAATTGGGTGAACTGTGCAAATGTTGCCGCTCTTCCATGCTCAGGCACAACATTTTCACCCTGATACTGAAACCCTTGGTCCATGATTTCGTCCTCATGCTTATCATCTACGATCATGTTGTGCATGGTCACACAAGCAATCATCACCTCCCATGACTTCTTGATGCTTCAAGTTCTAGCAGGATACCAAACGATGCCCCATCAAGATTCAAGAACACCAAAAGCATGCTCCACATCTTCCCTAGTACTCTCTTGTGCTTGGGAAAATCTCTGCCTCTTCTCTCCTATCGGGTTGGGGATTGTGCACACAAGAGTAGTCCACTAAGGATAGATACCATCAGCTAGGTAGTATCCTTTGTTGTATTGGTGGCCATTGATCTCAACATTGACCTCTGTGCAGTTGCCTTTTTCAAGCCTTACAAACACCAAAAAATGCCAAAGTGCGTTGATGTCATTGTGAGAGTCGGTCATGCCGAACATAGAGTGCCAAATCTAGGGTTCTTGTGAAGCAACAACCTCAAGCATGATAATGCAAGATTTCACATGGCCCCTATACTGCCCCTGCTAATCAGATGGATAGTTCTTTCACTTTTAGTGCATACAATCTAAACTACCAAGCATCCCCGAAAAGCCCTTATCTGCATTGATTGCCAAAAACCAGGTTGTATCTGCAACATTTGGCTCTTTCAAGTACTCCAGGACAAACACTGCTACCACAGACTTGCAGAACATGTATATGTATTATACATAGGTGACCTCACTCATGTGGACATATTCATCAATCAGATCACCAGGTATTTCGTATGTAAGCATCCGAATAGGTGTAGTGCATTTATGATGAGAAGAGAAACCAACCTTTCCTAGGGAATCCTCCTTGCATACGAAAGAATTATTATACGCCACAACCCCCTCCTGAATATGATTGAACACATGTTGAGCCACCCGGAAGCAGCGCAGGAATAGCTTGTGTCTGAAGAGTGGGGAAGAAGTAGTCTTCCTAGAGTAGGCAATGTGATGTAGGGTGGAACCTCAATGTGATGATCTTTTCACACTTGCATGGGGAAAAGCGGAAAACCAACAAGAGCAACAAGAGGAATCACTCAAACAAACCCAAATCACACATCCAGTAGAGTAGAATACATGAGATCCACAAGCATAACATGAACAATCAAGGGAAAGTGGCACAAAGGTAAGGTTCTTTCCACTCCAAAGGAGATGAGATCTTGATGATAGTCTTCTCCACAAGGGAGGTCTTGATATCCACTTGGGGATCTTCTCCTAAGAGGTCTTGATCTCCAAGAGGAGGGGTGGGTGAGCAAAGATCTCTCTAGAATATCTCAATATACTTTGCTAACCCTAGTTCGTCCAAGTGAAGGGGTATATATTATATAGGGGAGAGAGGGGGATACATGGGTCGAAACCTGAGTGGCTGTGCACATACATGCGTCGGATGTCCGGAGGTTAGCGGTCATTTGATGTCTCACGGGCGTCCGGTTGTTTGGTAGACATCGGACATCTGACGATTTGGCTATGGACATGAGGCGTCGGATTTCCGGCGGACGTCGAACGTCCGGAGGCTCAGACGTCCGGAAAGCTTCGGCCTTTCGCTATTTTTGTACTGGACTTGTGGCACCGGATTTTCGGAGGACGTTGGTCGTCCAGTCGCTGGAGTGTGTCGGTCATCCGGTACTTGCCGATCGTCTGGCCACTGTAGCATTCATCGGCTGGGCCTTCTGGTTGGCTGAGCCGCGGGGCTGTGGACGTCCGGTAAGGACTGGTCGTTTGGTGGTTGTAGCTTGCCGGTAGATCACCCTCTTTCCTCTCGCGCTTGGAGTCCTCGCCATCTTGTCCATTGCTCGCAGCAGCTCCATGGACTTCCTCCAAGTACCTGGTCACACGCAATGTCTCCGCTTGAGGTAGTAGCCATGTCTCGCATGTAGATTGTGTAAGTTCCGAGGAGCGAGTTCACCTCGTTTTTGATGGCCCTTGCAGGAGCTCTAGTCATTACTCCACTTGGTGTCTTGGGAGACGAAGGTACTGACGAGGATATAGACCTGGGGTAGGGTCATAGGCTCGACCCATACGACCTACCCAACGTCACTACCCTGGAAGATGAAAAGACCAAGAGTCAACAGAAGAGCACCAGTCTTATACGTCGAGTGCAATCCACTCGATGGTCACATCACTTGACGGTCGTTACCTATCGTCACTCGACCACGAGGAAGATCACTCGACCATATAGAAGACCAGTAGTCAGGAAAGCACATAACGGCCAGATATTTACTCCCTAGTCTTCATGAGCATTAAGAGTACTTAATGCTGGCGTTACCAGTAACACCCCTTACTTCATGTACATTAGTTCCCTTGTAATGGAGGCGGGCAGGGGTCCTGGCGCACTCTATATAAGCCACCCCCTCCTCTGGCACAGGGGTTCGGACCCTCTGTAATCCAACACGTATAATCCAATCGACCTCCTCCGGGCACCGAGACGTAGGGATATTACTTCATCCGAGAAGGGCCTGAACTCGTAAACACCGTGTGTACATCTTCACCACAGCTAAGATCTTGCCTCTCCATACCTACCCCCCTTTCTACTGTCAGACTTAGAACCACGACAGTTGGCGCCCACCGTGGGTCTAGTGTCTTAGCGACTTATCGGTGAAGTTGCAAGTTTTTCCGACCATCATCATGGTTTCCGGCAGCGAGATGGTTCAGGGCCGCGAGATCCGTCTCGGCGCGCTCGTTTTCATCGTCGACGACTCGACGTGGCTTCAGGAAGCTCTGCTCGACGTCGAAGCGCTCCCCATTCGAGGGGCGACGCACTTTCGCGCGTGAGTTCGCGGCGTCCTTCTCCGGCAGCCGTCGACTCAGTATCAGTCGGCTCCGACGATGTCTTCTCTCCCCGCTGTTCGCCGCCATAAGCGATCCGGTCGATCGCGGCTTCAGCGCTGGGTGAAACACGTGGTGGCTCGACGCTCGGCCACCCATGAAGTCGCGGCAATCGAGCCCGACGAAACCCTCCATGGCCTGTTCGATCTGTCGATTGGCTCCGTGGAGACTGCATCCGAGTGTGATAGCAGCGATCCTGCGGCCGAAGTCCTGATGGTCGATGGCCCTCACAGTCCTCCTGGGTTCCGTCGCGAGGGCGACGGAGACGGAGGCGGTAATACCTCACACGTCCATGAGGAGTACTGACCCGAGCCCCTCTCTTCGCAGCAGAGGGAGGACCTTCGACGCTGCAACATGGATGCACTCCACAAGCCCATTGTTGGGGAAACCCCCGAAGCTCGGGCCTTGGAAGAGGTGCGCCTAGCCAACTTGGCTGAGCGCACTCGACTGGACAACCTTCAGCGCGCCCTCGACGAGCGCACCCAGGAGCAGATCCATGAATCCAGTCGACGACAGCTTTTCCCGCCCCCACCCAAGGTATACCGCACTCCGATTCAGAATCTCACAGCTGCAGCCCGGATAGCAGAGTCGATCCAACCTTCCCAGTCGGAAGCTGGCAGAGGGCTGATGCAGATCCGAGCCTTGCTCAGGGCAGTAGGAGAGTAGAATACAGCAGTATCTCAGTCGCGGAATAGGATTCATAGCAGATCCGTTGCAACGGACACGGTTCAGTCAGCCCACAGCCCGAGATCGCCTCTGCGGCATGAAGGCCATGGGTGGTATGATCTTCCACTCGACCGTGACAATCATCGTCGAGGACCCACGCCTCCTTCGAGGAGCGCATCATATGTGCCTCGGCGGAACGATGATATGCGCCGTCACAGTGGTGAGCGCAGGAATTTAGTCGATCCAAGAGAACCGGGCTTTGATGCGAGGTCTATCCTCGTTCAAGGCCTGGTCGACCGGAACAGAGCACACAGAGAAGACCCTGGCAGAGATCATCCAAGTGGCAACCGAGTGCATGTTTCTGGTCCCGAGTGTTTTAGCAGGGCCATCAGGGCAGTAGTGATACCTCCTAACTTCAGGCTGGCAACTGGAGTCAGTAAGTTCACCGGTGAGTCTAAGCCTGAAACTTGGCTTGAATATTACCGAGTGGCTGTGCAGATCAGAGGCGGCAACGACGAGATTGCTATGAAGCATCTCCCACTCATGTTGGAAGGGTCGGCCAGAGCATGGCTGACTCAGTTGGCTCCGAACAGTATTTACAGTTGGGAAGAGTTGTCCTGAGTGTTCATGAGAACTTTCGAGGGCACGTGCAAGCGACCCGGAGGATTGCCCGAGCTACAGCACTGCGTGCATAAGCCGAATGAGACTTTGAGGGAATTCATCCAGAGATGGTCCACTTTGCATCACACCGTCGAGAATGTTTTAGAGCATCAAGATGTGTGCGCCTTCAAGGAAGGCGTCAAATACAGGGAGTTGGTCTTGAAATTTGGTCGGACTGGGGATATGACTCTGGCCCGAATGATGGAGATAGCCACCCGATATGCTAACGGAGAAGAAGAGGATCGACTCTGTAGCGGGAAGAGCAGACCAGTCGGCCAAGAGGCCGGTGGAGGTAACTCCAGTTGGAAGCAGAAACGCAAGGCTGAGCCAATGGCTCCCGGAGAGATTGCAGAAGTGAATCAAGGAAAGTTTAAGGGAAAACCTAAGGGGCCCTGTCCCCCTAAGCAGGTGAAGGATAAGGAAGGAAATGATGTGTTGGATTCGCCATGCCACATCCACATGAAGAAAGATGAAGAAGGTAATCTGATTTACCCGAAGCATACGACCCGGCAGTGTCGACTCCTTATCCAACAGTTCCGAGAGAAACAACCCAATGAGAAAGAGAAAGAGTCAGATCAAGGTGAAGATGATGAGGAATATGATGAGGAAGATGATGGTTATCCCAAAGTCAATTCTACTCTGATGATATTTGCCGATGTTGAAAGCAAGAGTCGATTGAAGGTCATCAACAGGGAGGTGAACATGGTCGCTCCGGCGGCGATGACCACCTACCTTAGATGGTCTCAAACATCCATTACGTTCGACCAGTTTGATCACCTTGCTCATGTGGCCACCCCCGGGAGGCAAGCTCTGGTAGTCGACCCCGTGGTTGGAGGCACTCGACTGACCAATGTACTGATGGATGGTGGCAGTGGTCTGAACATCCTCTACGCTGAGACCTTGAAAGGGATGGGCATTCTGATGTCCAAGCTTAGTGAGAGTAATATGAGTTTCCATGGTGTTATTCCTGGGAAGAAGGCTGAATCACTCGACCAGATCTCCCTCGACGTGGTTTTCGGTGATTCAAAGCATTACCGTAAGGAGAAGTTGACATTTGAAGTCGTGGATTTCCAGAGTGCCTATCATGCCATTTTGGGTAGGCTAGCCTATGCGCGCTTTATGGCTCGACCATGCTATGTGTACCTCAAACTGAAGATGCCTGGCCCCAAAGGCGTGATCACAGTTACAGGCATTCGTCAGAAGGCTGAGGAGTGTTTCCAGAAAGGCTCCAAGATCGCCGATGAACAAATGACAGCAGTCGAATTACAAGAATATCAGAAGAATGCGGATCCGAGTGATTTGCTCAGAGCCAAGAAACCCACCATAGATTCTGCATTTCAATCGACCGGTGAGACGAAGCTAGTTCATGTTCACCCGACGGATCCCAATGCTACACCGACTCACATATCAACAACACTCGACAACAAATAGGAAGAAGCGCTCGTGCAGTTCCTCCGTGAGAACTAGGACATCTTTGCATGGAAACCTTCTGACATGCCTGGTGTGCCTAGGGGACTGGCCGAGCACCGTTTGCGTGTCGACCCCAAAATAAAACCCGTCAAAGAACACCTTCGACGGTCTGCCGTGTAGAAGAGGAAAGCAATTGGCGAAGAAGTGGCTCGATTGTTGGCAGCAGAGTTCATTCGTGAAATCTACCACTCCGAGTGGTTAGCCAATGTAGTCATGGTTCCTAAGAAGGATAATTCACTTCGTATGTGCATTGATTTCAAGCATATCAATCGGGCCTGCCCGAAAGATCACTTCCCTCTCCCTCGCATCGATCAGATTGTTGACTCGACTGCGGGATGTGAGCGCTTGTCTTTCTTAGATGCATATTCCGGATACCACCAGATCCGACTGTATGGTCCTGATGAAATAAAATCAGCCTTCATCACCCCATTCGGGTGCTTTTGCTATGTCACCATGCCTTTTGGTTTGAAAAATGCCGGAGCCACATTCATGAGAATGATTCAGAAGTGCCTGCTCACTCAAATCAGTCGGAATGTGGAAGCATACATGGATGACGTCATGGTCAAGTCTCGCAAAGGTTCTGACCTATTGACTGACCTTGCAGAAACCTTTGCCAACCTGAGAAGGTACGATATCAAGCTTAATCCGTCAAAATGCACGTTCGGAGTTCCAGGAGGAAAGTTACTCGGTTTTCTCATTTCCGAACGAGGGATCGACGCCAATCCAGAGAAAGTTGATACCATCCTCCGAATGAAATGCCCCGTGTGAGTGCATGACGTTCAGAAGTTGACTGGTTGTTTGGCCGCCCTGAGTCGATTCATTTCTTGTCTTGGTGAAAAGGCCTTACCTCTTTACTGATTGATGAAGAAGTCTGATAAGTTCGAGTGGACTGATGAAGCTGAAGCAGCGTTTGCAGAGCTCAAAACCCTGCTGTCCACCCAGCCGGTGCTCGCTGCGCCAATCAGCAAAAAGCCTTTACTGCTCTAGATTGCAGCCACTGGACAAGTTGTTAGTACAGTACTCACGGTCGAACGGGAGGAAGAAGGAAAAGCCTACAAGGTTCAACGCCCAGTCTATTATCTCTTTGAAGTTTTGACTCCGTCCAAGCAGCGATACCCGCATTATCAGAAGCTTGTCTATGGAATATACATGACCATGAAGAAGGTTGCGCATTACTTCTCTGACCACTCCATCACAGTCGTCAGCGATGCGCCACTATCCGAAATTTTGAACAACAGAGATGCGACTGGTCGAGTGGCCAAATGGGAGATCGAACTCCTCCCTTTGGATATCAAGTTCGAGGCAAAGAAGGCCATCAAGTCCCAAGCAATTGCAGATTTTCTGGCCGAGTGGATTGAGCAGCAATTGCCAACTCAAGTTCACTCGGAGCATTGGACTATGTTTTTTGATGGCTCCAAGATGCTGAATGGTTCAAGCGCTGGGGTAGTTTTGATATCCCCCCGCGGAGACAGGCTTAATTACGTTCTCCAGATTCATTTTGATTCCTCCAATAACGAAGCCGAATATGAAGCACTTCTACACGGGTTGTGTATGGCCATTTCACTCGGCGTCCATCGTCTTATGGTCTACGGTGACTCAGATTTGGTGGTTAATCAAGTGATGAAGGAATGGGATGTCAGGAGTCCAGCCATGACAGGTTATTGCAATGCAGTGAGAAAGCTCGAGAAGAGGTTTGAAGGTTTGGAATTCCACCATGTGCCCCGGCTGAAAAATCAAGCTACAGATGAGCTGGCCAAGATAGGTTCCAAGAGAGAGGCTATTCCCGGAAATGTGTTTCTGGAACATATCCATTCACCTTCGGTTCAGGAAGACCCTTTCACCGAAGAGTCACCACAACCCAAGAGTGCCACGGATCTGACTGAAGTCGAAGTCCCAGCCGTGGTCGACTTATATGGAGGTTTTGGTCATTACGCCCGACTGGACAGTGCCATACATTGCATACATCCTTATGAAGGAACTGCCAGAGGATGAAGAAGAGGCTCGACAGATCGTCCAACGGTCTAAGACCTTCACTGTGATAAGGGGACAGTTGTTCTGGGAAAGTGTAACTGGAGCCTGCCAGAAGTGCATCACGCCAGAAGAAGGCCGAATGATCCTCAACGATATTCACTCGGGGACCTGTGGTCACCATGCGTCCTCTTGGACCATCGTAACCAAAGCATACCGAGCTGGGTTTTACTGGCCACACGCCAACGAGATGGCAAAGGAAATAGTGGACAAGTGTGAAGGCTGTCAGTTTTATTCCAACATGTCCCACAAACCTGCATCAACTCTGAAGACTATTCCACTCGCCTGGCCTTTCGCCGTTTGGGGACTGGACATGGTTGGACCTCTAAGGACAGGCGGAAGTGGGTTTACTCATGTGCTGGTAGCAGTCGACAAGTTCACCAAATGGATTGAAGCCAAGCCCATCAAGAGCCTTGAAGCAAGCACATCCGTGAGTTTCATCAGAGAGCTTATATTCAGATATGGCATCCCACACAGCATCATCATGGATAATGGTTCGAATTTCGATTCGGAAGAGTTCAAAGCTTTTTGCGCCTCCCAAGGCACGAGGGTCGATTACGCTTCAGTCGCCCATCCCCAGTCGAATGGACAGGCGGAACGAGCGAATGGATTGATTCTCAAAGGACTGAAGCCTCGGTTAATGCGTGACCTCAAGCACGCAGCAGGGGCTTGGGTCGACAAACTTCCATCGGTGCTTTGGGGACTGAGGAAAACCCCCAATCGGTCGACTGGACGGACTCCATTCTTTCCAGTCTACGGAGCCGAAGCCGCTTTGCCGAGCGATTTGCTCCACAACGCTCCCCGAGTCGAACTCTTCTCAGAAGAGGAGGCAGAGCAAGCTTGACAAGATGCAGTCAACCTCTTGGAGGAAGAAAGAGAGATGGCCTTGATCCGGTCGACCATTTATAAGCAAGACTTACGTCGATTCCACGCCAAGAACGTAAGGGGTCGTGCATTCCAGGAGGGGGACTTGGTACTCCGAGTGGATCAGCAAAAGCCACACAAGCTCGCCCTCGCTTGGGAAGGCCCTTTCATCATCACCAAAGTGCTCCACAATGGAGCATATCGCCTCTTCAATGTCGAGCACAACAAAGATGAGCCGCACACCTGGAATGCGGATCTGCTACGCCCTTTCTATTCTTAGATGTTTTTAGACCGATCAGATGTAATAAGGAAAACTTTTAGCTTGACTATCAAAAGACATAATTTACTCCTTCTGAATGGTTGTTGTTTGTTTCTTTTGTGTACATTACCTTAGCTACGAATCTGCTTCTCTTGAAGCAAATCGTTAAAAATCCTACCGAGCTCTCACTCGGAGGCTTAGCTGCAGCTCAGTGCTCGCCTAAGTATTAAAAATCCTACCGAGTGATGAGTCCGCCTCTCACTCGGGGGCTTAGCTGCATCTCAGTGCTCGCCTAAGTATTAAAAATCCTACTGAGTGATGAGTCCGCCTCTCACTCGGGGGCTTAGCTACAGCTCAGTGCTCGCCTAAGTATTAAAAATCCTATCGAGTGATGAGTCCGCCTCTCAATTGGGGGCTTAGCTGCAGCTCAGT
>NC_041383.1:214312456-214318608 GCF_002162155.2 Triticum dicoccoides
AAGTTTGAAAAAAATCCTACTGAGTGGAGAGCGATCCTCCCGCTCGGGGGCTTAGCTGCATTCTCGTACTCACCTAAGTTTCAAAAAATCCCGCCGAGTGGAGAGCGATCCTCCCGCTCGGGGGCTTAGCTGCAGTCTCATACTCGCCTAAGTTTGAAAAAATCCTGCCGAGTGGAGAGCGATCCTCCCGCTCGGGGGCTTAGCTGCAGTCTCGTACTCGCCTAAGTTTGAAGAAATCCTACCGGGCGACGAGCCATCCTCTCACTCGGAGGCTTAGCTGCGGCCCAGTGCTCGCTTAAGTTCTGAAAACCTTACCCGACCTGTCGACTGGAATGTCAAGACCGTTGTTGAGTGCCTTGCTGATGAGCTGATCAATACTATTCAAGGATCACCAGATCGGCCGACTGGAACGTCAAGACCGTTGCTGAGTGCCTTGCCGATGAGCTGATCAATGCTGCTCGCGGATCACCCGACCGGTCGGCTGGAACGTCAAGACCGTTGCTGAGTGCCTTGCCAATGAGCTGATCAACACTATTCAAGGATCACCCAACCGGTCGACTGGAATGTCAAGACCATTGCTAAGTGCCTCGCTGATGAGCTGATCAATACTACTCAAGGATCACCCGATCGGCCAACTGGAACGTCAAGACCATTGCCGAGTGCCTTGCTGATGAGCTGATCAGTGCCACTCAAGTATCACCCGACCGGTCGACTGGAACGTCAAGACCATTGCTGAGTGCCTTGTTGATGAGCTGATCGATGCTACTTGAGGATCACCAGACCGGTCGACTGACCTTCCTTCTCCAGAAGCTGCATTAAGCAAACAGACAATAATTCGAGGGAAAGGCGAATTTCATTCGAAGACAGACGCAATATGTGAGGTGATAAATCCGAAGTTTCTTAAACCGCAAAATAAAGTGCTCGGGCGTCAAGCCCGAAGAAGTTTTAACGATTACAAATCCACTCGGCATCCCGAGGCAAATAAAAGCGGTGGCAGAATGTTTTTTCGTCACTCGGCGGGAGGAGGACTGGCCGGGTCGTACAAGCTGTCAAGATCGATGCTGTCGGCGATGCGCGTGGCTACCTCAAGGAAGGTGTCCATGAAGTCCTGCAAGGAATGCTTCTTGGTGTTCGCCACTTTGAGAGCTGCCAGCTTGTCTTCCCTTGCGTCCTTGCAATGCACTCGGACCAAAGACAAGGCGACGTCAGCACCGCAGTGGGCAAAAGATTTCTTCCACTCTTGCGCTCGGTCTGTGATCTGATTTAGCTGAGTCATCAAAGACTCGAGGTCTTGGGACATCTCCGCTTGAGGCCAGAGTTCAGCATCCACTCGGACCATCACCGCCTTCAGCCGAGCCAGATAGTCGACTGCACCGTCCAAGCGTGATTCCAGCCGAAGCAAGTTCATTGCAACTTCATCTTTCATGGGGTAGTTGATAGGGTCGAGACCTGTCTCGACCCGTCCGGTTTCAACCTCGAAGTCCTGATAGAGTTCTGTTCCACCACAACAAACAATGAATGAGTCGACAGTATTGCAAATCCCAGTCGACGACTGTTATCTAACTGAGTAGACATACCTTCCAGCTTCAGGACAAGCTTTGCCGCGAGTTGTTCCAAATGAGACTCTAGCTTGCCGGCCTTGGTCTTAAGGCCCTCGACTTCAAAGGTCAAACTCTCCTTGTCCTTCTTCAGCTACTCGACTTCATGATTGGCGTCCGAGACAGCCGTCTTCAATGTTGCGTTCTCATTCTGCAACTTGCTGACTGAAGCCAGCTTCTCGTCCGCAAGCCTCGTCTTCTCGCGCGCTTCCTTTTGAGCAGCTGCCAGGTCCAGATCCTTCTGCTCCAGAGCTTCCTTCATCCTCTCTAAAGAAACAAAACTCTTTAGACGAGACTGAAGTTGGCGATTTTCACTACACACATCTGCTTGTGTGAATTCACTCGGTTCAAAGAGACTGAAAGAAAAGCCAATGCCAAGCACAAAGCTACAAAGCAGACAAGGTGGCTGAGTGATTACCTCCCATGATGGCTGTTTCTTCTTGAGCTTTCTTCAGGTTCTTCTTCGCAAGTTCGAGGTCAAGTTCAACATTGATATGCTTCTTCTTCAAGTCGGTGAGCCGAGCTCCAAGATCACAAGACCTCTGTAGCCAGAAAGACAGACATGTCAGTCGACACATACAGTGAAGGAAAAGATTTACTCTAAGACTACTGCCGAATCTAAACATTCAACAGTAGTCTCGGGGACTACACCCAGTGGGTGCACTAAGCGTGCCCCCACTGGATCAGATCAGTACTCAGCAAAGAGTTCAAAAAAAAGAGCGAAGAGACAGAATGATCAACTCTCATCAGACCTCAGTCGACTACTAGCAGTCGACCGTGGTCTCGGGGACTACACCCAGTGGGTGCACTCGACGTGCCCCCACTGATTCGGAAAATGAAAAATCAGAGATTACTCGAGTTCCAAACAGGAGTACACCCAGTGGTTGATCAGATATAAAGCAACTTTCAAAAGTTTAGTCGTAAGTTTACTGACCTGGACATTGGTTTGAAGAGCAGTGCTGGCATTTTAGGCTATCTGGCTAGCTTGATGCATCACTTTCACCTGCTCCATGACAAGATTCGCCTGGCGAAGAGCTTCCCTGGCGGCACTCGGAGAGTCATCCGGAGTTTGATATGTAGCAAAGAGAGATGGCTCCAAAGGGGCCAAAGTAGTGGCTGGGTCAGACGAGTGGAGTTGCACCGGTGCAGCAGGCATCTGTGCAGTCGACCCCGACGGACGATCAGTCATCAACGGGTCAGCAAAGGTGACGTTGGTCCGAGCCATCGCCTCAGGTGCCGATGTCGACTGAGGAATTTGGACTTCGAGTCTCCTCCTGCTCGATCCTCGACTCCTCTTCTTCCTCTCCTGTAGATGTTCTTCTTCTTCGTCGTCATCTGGGAGCACAACGATATCTAGCTGAGCTATGTAGGAAGAGAAGCACCAAATTTTTAGTCAGTCGACCACTCACGCAGTTAAACATAACTGGGTTGAATGGACTTACCAGCTCGTGAGGTGGCTTCTTCTTCTTCTGGTGCCTTATCAACATCCATGTCAGTGGCAGCAGAGGCGGGGCTGAAAGCACACAAGAATTAGTCAGTCGGATCGAGAAAACATTCCGTCGACTTACAGAAACGCAAACAAGATACCTACCCTGAGGAAACGGGGACGTCCATCTTGATTCGCGACAGCGTCTTTCGGGTCTTGGAGGGGGCAACCTTTGGCTGCTTAGCCACCTTCTCCATCGGCTCCGGAGTCGATGTCCGAGCGCGCTTCTAGGTGGTGGCGCTTGGAGTTGCACTCTTCACACAACCTCCAGATGGATCGTGTTGCTGCTTGGATCGACGCTCAGAGCGCGGCGGCGAGTCGACCTCTTCTTCTTCGTCCGACTCCTCGCTCTCCTCATCCTCCTCTCCCGGAGACTCCCATTCGCCACTCTCCTCCGCATTGTCCTCCCCCTCCTGGTCCTGCACCAAGGCCTATTCGCTGTTGGGCATTGAGTACATCTCAGTGAATACCTGCAAAGCAAATTGGTCAAAACAAGAATCAGCCAACACCGAGTGCAGTCGGAACGCAAATGGAAAACAGTCGGAACGGAGAATGTACCTTGTCGGGTGGGTTGTGGCTTCCGAAAGGGACAACTCGCCTGGACCCTCTAGGGTTATCTTGATTGCCCGTCATACCCTTCAACCACAAGGCCACGGTGTCGAGCGGCACTTCTTCTGGATGAACCCGAGTGGTGTCACCTGGTCCAGAATACAACCACATCGGGTGGTCACGGGCCTGGAGAGGCTGGATCCGTCCAGCGAGGAACACCTCTAGCAAGTCCAAGCCAGTGACTCCATCATTGATGAGTTGGACCACTCGGTCCACTAACATCCTCGTCTCCATGGTCTCGGCGGCGGTAACCTTCAGTGGAGTAGGAGTCTGGACACGGTCGAATGAAAAAGGAGGAAGACCGGTCGACTGACCTGGAGTCGCAACATCCTGGCAGTAGAACCAGGACGACTGCCAACCCCTGACAGATTCGGGAAGGGTCACAGTAGGGAAAGCACTCCTATTCCTCTTTTGGATACCCAAGCTCCCGCACATCCGGATCACGTGGGTTTTCGAGTCACTCGACTTCGCCTTCTTAACCGACTGGGAACGAATAGTGAAGATGTGCTTGAAGAGACCCCAGTGCGGTCGGCATCCTAAAAAATTCTCGCACATCGACACGAATGCGGCTAGGTACGTGATGGTATTGTGAGAAAATGGTGGAGCTGTGCCTCGAAAAAGTTCAAGAACCCGCGGAAGAAAGGGTGCGGAGGAAGCGAGAACCCCCGGTCGACATGTGTGGCGAGCAAAACACACTCACCCGGTCGAGTCTGTGGCTCTGTCTCTCCCTTCGGCAGCCTCGCTGCCCTCGCCGTGATCAGCCCGGTCTCCTCCAGCTCGGTCAAATCCTCCTGCCGAATCGAAGACCGGATCCAATCGCCTTGGATCCAGCCCAGCGGCAACCCCGAGCGCGAAGACGATCTGCGGCTTGGTTTCTTGCCCTTCGCCGCCCCCGTCGCCTTCTTGGCGAGCTCTAGCACCGTAGTCTTGTCCTTCACCATGGTGGGGAAGCAGTGGCGTTGGAGGCGGAGGCGCTGGATACGGCGGAGGAGCGGAGGAAGAGGAAGAAGAAGAGGCAGGCGTGCACAGTGCAAACGCCCTGGTCCCGTCGCCTTATAAAGGCTCACTTCCGAGTGACTGACGCATGGGGCCGGGCAATCCCGTCAAATCCTGCTACAGTTGCGCGCAGCAAACATGGCGAAAAAGGCGGCGTGATAATCGAGGCGTCCCGGCCCGTCCGGGTCCCCCTTTTTTCGGCGCCCTCCTACCCGCGCGCGCCTCTGAAACTTCGTATCCCACGGAATCCGGGATTCCCCACAGGCAATCGAGCCCGAGATCTCATGCTCCCACACAACACTCGACACATGAGGATACCAGTTCAGTCGACGACTTTCTGAATGGATCAAGGCAACTGAGTCGACTCCGAAGTATCAACGTAGGCATTCAGTCTAACAGGAAACACTCGCGGAGACACGAGACACAGGATAGGTCCAACGTAATCTTACTTTCCTCTCACACCTTAATCCATTCGGGGGCTACTGATGAGGATACAGACCTGGGGTAGGGTCATAGGCTCGACCCATATGACCTACCCAAGGTCACTACCCTGGAAGATGAAAAGACCAAGAGTCAACAGAAGAGCACCAGTCTTATACGTCGAGTGCAATCCACTCGATGGTCACATCACTCAACGGTCGTTACCTATCGTCACTCGACCACGAGGAAGATCACTCGACCATATCGAAGACCAGTAGTCAGGAAAGCACATAACGGCCAGATATTTACTCCCTATTCTTCATGAGCATTAAGAGTACTTAATGTTGGCGTTACCAGTAACACCCCTTACTTTATGTACATTAGTTCCCTTGTAATGGAGGCGGGCAGGGGTCCTGGTGCACTCTATATAAGCCACCCCTCCTCTGGCACAGGGGTTCGGACCCTCTGTAATCCAACACATATAATCCAATTGACCGCCTCCGGGCACCGAGACATGGGGCTATTACTTCCTCTGAGAAGGGCCTGAACTCGTAAACACCGTGTGTACATCTTCACCATAGCTAAGATCTTTCCTCTCCATGCCTACCCCCCTTTCTACTGTCAGACTTAGAACCACGACATGTACGTCCATGTGGATGATCGTAGGATGCTCCTCGTCACAATGGTTGCTCTCTTTTTTGCAATTCAACGTCAGAGTATGGCTAGGGATCGATCCTTTAAACATTGGCCGCTGCCTAGCAATGTGGTCATTGAAAACCAAAGTAGCAACCACAAAGTCGTCATCATCTCAATCGCAAATGAAGTTGTTGAAAAAGTATTTGTCTCCACTATCCATTTGTACTTTGCGGGGGAAACGTCGAACACTTTGCAGGCATGGTTGAAGAAGTCGGTCGGCGAAGAGCCACACGCCTCTCCCCGACCAGGCAGCAGGCTTGTCAGCGTGGAGGTGTCCGTGACAACGAACGTCAACCGAGGATGCCGGGATTGGAGCGTTGTCGGTGTCGGTGGAATCGAGGGGTGGC
>NC_041383.1:214319066-214381753 GCF_002162155.2 Triticum dicoccoides
GGGGGGAGGGTGAGGGGTTGCTACAACAGCTCGCCGACAAGGGCGGCCGTCGAGAGTAGAGTGTTGCTGGGGGATATTTGTGGGTGTCGGTTGGCGGCCTGGGTAGCGTCCAACCGGACGGAACTGAGCGACGACGGTGGAGGGAGGGTGGCCGGCTGTCTTGGTTATGGACGGGAAAGGGAGGGAGTGACCAATGTGCCACCGATTGGCGGGGCATAAGGACAAGGGTGGTCATCGCTCACGTTTGCACCGATGCAAACCCGGCTGAAATTCGGGCCTGAAATGGATCGTCGACGGACAAAAAATGGACGCGCGTCCGTTTACGTCAGCTCGTTGGGTCGCAGTTTGAATTCATTTCGAGCCAAACCGACGCACGTGAACAGAATGCATCCACGCGTTGGAGTTGCTCAAGTGGGCCCGGCGCCTTGACAATACTCCCTCCATTCCAAAATACAGTGCGGATGGCCGGACTATGACCTTTGGTCGGACTCCCAGACTATGAAGATACAAGATTGAAGACTTTGTCCCGTGTCCGGATAGGGACTTTCCTTGGCGTGGAAGGCAAGCTTGGCGATACGATATGAAGATCTCCTCCCATTGTAACCGACTTTGTGTAACCCTAGCCCTCTCCGGTGTCTATATAAACCGGAGAGTTTTAGTCCGTAGGACAGATAACAATCATACCATAGGCGAGATTCTAGGGTTTAGCCTCTCTGATCTCATGGTAGATCAACTCTTGTAATATCCATATCATCAATATCAATCAAGCAGGAGTAGGGTTTTACCTCCACCGAGAGGGCCCGAACCTGGGTAAAAACATCGTGTCCCTTGTCTCGTGTTACCATCCGCCTAGACGCACAGTTCGGGGCCCCCTACCCGAGATCCGCCGGTTTTGACACCGACATTGGTGCTTTCATTGAGAGTTCCTCTGTGTCGTCACCTTTAGGCCCGATGGCGTCTTCGATCGTCAACCACGACGTAGTCCAGGGTGAGACTTTTCTCCCCGGATAGATCTTCGTATTCGGCGGCTTTGCACTGTGGGCCAACTCGCTTGGCCATCTGGAGCAGATCGGAAGCCACGCCCCTGGCCATCAGGTCAGATTTGGAAGCTTAAACTACACGGCCGACATCCGCGGGGACTTGATCTTCGACGGATTCGAGCCACGGCCGAGCGTGCCGCACTGTCTCGATGGGCATGATCTAGCTCTGCCGCCGGACAGCGCCCAGAGTGCCGCTCAGGTATTTGCTCTGACCATTAGCTCGGAGACGACTGCGCTAGTCGGGGACGGACGGTTGGACGTCGCCCCGGGAGCCACAATCTCTACGGCGATAGAGTCGAATACCAGCCTAGTCCTTTGCAAGGCCCGTGACTCCGAGGTGTCGGACTCCGTTCTGGACTCCGAATATTCCGCGCCCTTGCCGATCGAACCCGATTGGGCTCCGATCATGGAGTTCACCGTGGCGGACATCTTTCAGCACTCGCCCCTTGGCGATATCCTGGATTCACTAAAGTCTCTCTCTTTGTCAGGAGAGCCCTGGCCGGACTATGGTCAGTAGGGTTGGGATACGAACGACGAGGAAATTCGAAACCCACCCACCACCCACTTTGTAGCCACTGCCGATGATCTAACCGACATGCTCGACTACGACTCCGAAGACATCGACGGTATGGACGCCGATGGAGGAGACGACCAAGAACCAGAACCTATAGGGCACTGGAAAGCCACCTCATCATACGATGTATACATGGTGGACACACCTAAGAGAAATGATAACGAGGATCAAAAGGGCGCAACCAGGGATTGCTCCCTCGACAAACAATCAAAGCGGTGACGTAAGCGCCATGCCAAGCCCCAACTCGACAAAGACCCAGCCATAGAGCAGGGCGAATCAACGAAAGACGAACATGCCATCGAGCAACCGTCCAAACAGGGCGGACAATCCGAACAACCAATCTCCGGGAAGGATAATAGTCCAGACGACCTCACGTCGGACGAATCGCTGGAACATCAGAACCTCCACCAAAGGCTCGTTGCCACTGCACGTAGCCTGAAAAAGCAGAAGCGGAGGCTCAAAATAGCGGAAGATGCACTCAGAACGAGATGGGGAAAAGTACTCAATACCGCACACAAGTACGGCAACAGTCGTCACACAAAAAGCTATCCAAAGCGGAAACTACTACCGGAATTTGATGAAGAGGCCATAAAGCCCCCACAGTCAAAAAATAAGGAAGCCACCAGGTCGGATAGACGACCCCACAATCGGTCTCAAGCGACAGAGGGCGCCGCACTCAATTCGACGCGCAATCCGCCTAAGGATTCGCATCAAAAAACTGGCCCAACCACATCCATATATGGGCCAAGAAAGCAAGCTCCGGCGAGCAATGCAATACAAAAATTATCCGAACATCGCGGCACACCTACATACAGGGGCGCCGCACATCCCCTATGTTTTACCGATAAGGTGCTGGATCATGAATTTCCAGCGGGATTCAAGCCCGTGAACATAGAAGCATACGACGAAACAACAGGCCCCGGAGTCTGGATCGAGGATTATATCCTCCACATACACATGGCTAGAGGAGACGACCTTCACGCCATAAAATACTTACCCCTTAAGCTCAAAGGGCCAGCCCAGCATTGGCTTAAAAGCCTTCCCGAAAACACCATAGGAAGTTGGGAAGCGCTCGAGGATGCTTTCCGGGCAAATTTTCAAGGGACCTACGTCCGACCTCCGGACGCAGATGATCTGAGTCATATAACTCAGCAGCCCGGAGAGTCAGCCCGGAAACTATGGAATAGATTCCTTACTAAGAAGAATAAGATAGTCGACTGTCCGGACGCTGAGGCCCTAGCAGCTTTCAAACACAGCGTCCGAGGCGAATGGCTCGCCAGAAACCTCGGCCAAGAAAAGCCAAGAACAATGGCTGCATTAACAAGCCTCATGACCCGCTTTTGCGCTAGAGAGGATAGCTGGTTGGCAAGAAGCAGCACCAGCGACCCGAGTACATCCGAACTCAGAGATGGAAACGAAAAACCGCGCCATAACAAAGAACATTGCTGGATAAAGGATAATAGCCCGATGAGCGCGGCAGTCAACGCCGGATTCAAAAGCTCTCGGCAAAATCAGAAAAAACCGCCACCCAAAGATGACAGGGACGAGCTGTCCAACCTCAACAAAATCCTGGACAAAATATGTCAAATCCACAGTACCCCCGGGAGACCTGCAAACCATACCCACAAAGATTGTTGGGTCTTCAAACAGTCCAGCAAACTCAACGCCGAACACAAGGGGCTCGACACACCAAGCAAGGATGACGACGCACCCCACAAGCAGAACACCGGAGAACAAAAGAAGTTCCCACAGGAAGTCAAAACAGTAAATTCACTTCAGATAACAAAAGGGAAAAACAGAACGGCGCCCACGAAGACACGCACCATGCGGCCCACCCCAGAGGGGCACCGCCACTGGTTGTTACAACCAATCACCTTTGGTTATCAGGACTACTCCAGAGGGACTCGGAACGCAGGCTGGACTGCCTTGATCTTGAATCCGGTTATTGACGGACTACAATTTACAAGAGTCCTTATGGATGGCGGCAGTGACTTAAACCTGTTATATCAGATACGACTTACCATTGGAGGGGGGTTGGCGCGCGAGTACGGCTCCTTGCCGAACTGCCAGTCCTCCCCGAGCTCGCAGTTCGCGATATGGTTCACCATGTTTGCCACCTCTGCACGGGGCATCTCCTTGGTGCTCATCCGACTCGGGTCTTGGTGGCCGCTCATCTGACTGATCAGATGAGGCCGGCCTTGGAGCCGGAGGACTCGGCGTGCCACGAAGGCGGCCAGCAAGTCGGCCCCGACGAGGCCCTCCGACTGCGTCAAGACTCGGAGTCGCACTACGGCGGCGGCTTCGGCGGGAGTCGGCATCTTGACTCGATGAGACCAGCTGGGGAGCCTCCCAGCTGGTGTGCCGGCTTCATAAGGCGGAACATTAACCCAGTCGCCGTCAGGGGTGAGGTTCTTCACGTAGAAGTACGAGCGCTGCCACATCTTCACCGACTTGATCAACGAGATGGAAGGGAAGGGCTTGTCGATCGTTGATCGCCGCATCGCGATGAAGGCACCGCATTGAGCCGGCACGCCGGCGATGTGCGTGCCGAGCTTAGATGAGAAGAATTCTCCCCACAGCTCGATGGTGGGGAGAACACCGAGGAAACCTTCGCACAGAGTGGCGAAGGCGGACAGCAGCACCACCGTGTTCGGGGTGAGGTGGTGCGGCTGGAGCCCGTGAAACTCCAAGAAGGAGCAGAAGAAGCCGCTCACCGGCAGCCCCAGGCCGCGCATGAGGTGCGAGCCGAAGATGACCCGCTCTCCCTCCTCCGGCGCCGGTGATATCTCCCTCGCCGGTGCGGTGCGGGCTCGCATGAGGTGTGCACCAGGGAGGCGGCGCGTCTTGCGGAGGAACTCGATGAGGTCGTCGTCTACCTCCGAGCCGTCCCACGCGCCGGAACGCACGGCCGAAGCCGCGGCGGCGGAGGAAGATCTCATCGCTGATTGGTGCGGTGTGGTTCTGCTCGCCGGCGGCAAGAAGAAGGAGAGGAGGCAAGAGGAGACGGGGAGCGGGGAAGATGGGCGCACATGCTTTGCCGCTCCACTCCCCCCCGCCTACTTATAGCCTTGAAGGCTGAGAAGCCGATGGGGCGGGCGTGGGATTAACTGCGCTCAGAACCCCACGCCGCCCCACGATTTACCCCACGAAGTTACTGCGTGCAGTAACGACGTGAGAAGCCCAACCGTTTGCACGGCCGCAGCGGATCCGTTCGCGTGCCGAGGCACGGTAGTGGCGGGCCCCGCCTGACGGCCTGTCCCATCGCGCGCGTGGGCAAGCAGACTACCCTCGCCGCATGGCGCCGCGCGATAGGACCGCGGCGGGCGGCCGCGGGGAAGCGTATCAGGCACGTTGCCTGGTCTCCCGCCACGACTTTCGAGCTCTTTATAGATCAAGATGGCCCTCTGCGGATCCGACTTCGAATAGTCGGCCCGGAGGAAGACGACAAGCGAAGCCCAGATTCCACCATCGGAAGAATGAAACTGTTGAGGCCCCACAACATGTCACTCTCGGAGCCTCACCAGCTTTGGTGACTACTGTCGGAGTAATGGGCCACGGGTAGGCTAACTCGAGCCCCAGAACCTTTCAAGACATCGGGGCAGGCTGCGCCCCTCAAGCCGAGTCCCAGATGGTGACTCCAAGATAACCCAAGTCCCAGACAACGACTCCAAGATAAGCCGAGTCTCAGGTGGCAACTCCAAGATAAGCCGAGTCTCAGGTAGCGACTCCAAGATAAGCCGAGTCCCAGACGACGACTCCACAATAAGCCGACTCATGGAGGCGACTTTCGGAGGAGCCGGCTATAGAGAGTCGGCCCGCGACTCCACTCTCGTCACGATAAGCGAGGCGGGTACGACCACAGCGTGGCCGTCACCTCCTGCTTACGAGGGGCCGGCATGGCTACAGTGTGCCGTACCGCTGGAGATCTCCGGCGTGGCCCGACACTATTGCCATGCCTGCCCTGACCTCAGCCACAGTGGGCGGCGCACTATGGCCACGACGGCCTACCTGTACGGCTCAGAGACGGCGGACCCGCCTGTCAGTGAGAGCATGGAAGACGGCGGATACGCCCCAAAGGCGGCCCTGCGGGAGTCGGCTCCCTAGAGTCGGGCGGCCTCTCCCATGGGATCCACGCGCCATTAACCAGATAAGACGGGGGGTGGCGATGGTGATCGGCCCGATAGACGGTGGCACTATTGCCACGACCCCATGACCAAGCCTGCGTCATCAGAAGCACGGCTACAGTGCCGGATTCACCGACGGGGCCCGCTGACTCAGCGAAGAAGACAGCGGCCTGACAGACAGACGGCTGGGGCCCGCGCCCAGCCGGATTACCTTTGTACCCCCGGGGGGTAGGCCTATATAAACCCCCCGGAGCACCCATGCAAAGGGTTGGCATCCATTAGCATTAGACCAGATCATATAGGAAGGAGAGAGCTAGCCTTGCCTTCTTCTACCTCCCGAATACAGCTATAGGAGCAACCTTGTAGTCACTACGCCTTAGTGATCATGCGGAGACCCCGCAGAGCAGCAGTAAGGGTGTTATCTCCTCGGAGAGCCCCAAAGCTGGGTAAGATTCACCGGCGTGCATGCCTTCGCCTCATCCCGTTTCCTGGCACCGGCGACGTTCTACTCGCTCGCACCATGATAAGCCATCCTTTGGCATATGTCCCACCCAACCCCCGACAGTGATAGATGCAGGATACACAAGAACAATAGTTTTATGTAAGAACATGGTGTGATAGGCAGATGCAGTGTGTACAAAAAATAGGAAGGCGTGGCATATTCACATGTATAATGTGTAAGCTAAGGAGATACAATTTACCAAATTAGGAGCAATGCAAGCTAGGCACCATATGCAACATGCAAACACATATCACACTACCATGTTAGAGCAAGCACCTAGGGCTGTGGAGTAGGGCAGATGAGTTTTTGAACTTGCACTACAGTAGGAGTAGCAGGAGAATCTGCAGAGATCATCTGTTTCAGTTGCTCTAGAGGACCATCATCCTTTCGTGCCTTCATCCTTTTAGATTTTGCCTTGTCAAGTAAACATTTGCACTTCCAAATTCGTTGATGCATGATACTGACGAACATAACTTTTATGTAAGGCAACAACATTGTAGGAGGATGGAATATGTACGAAAAGCGCTAAGCAGAAGGCATTTCAATAAATTGGAAGCAATGCCATCTAGATACCATATGAAAGATCCAACCAAAATCACTCTACCAAGTTAGATGTGTCTCATTATAAGTGGCACTTCAACAAATTAGAGGCAATACATGTTTGAAATGATATGCAAGATGCAACCATTATTACACTCTTAACTTGAAGGTGTCTCGTCAGAAGTGATTGATGAAAGATACAAAAGAAAAGTAGTATGATGTAAGAACATGGTTAATAGAAATACGTAGTATGTACCAAAAATAGGAAGGTATGTCATATTCACAGGTATAATGTGTTAACTAAGCAGACGCAATTTACCCTAATTAGAAGCATTACAAGGTAGACACCATATACAACATGCAATCACATATCACATTGCCAAGAGCAAGCACCTTCGATGGTGGTGTAGGGGAATTGCGGTCATCAACTAGAGAGCTACGCTGACTATTTTCATTTAGCCTTGCCGTTTCTTGAGAATCATGTGGGGAGGATGACCCTGCACTCTTTAAACGAGTAGCGCGTCTCATAGTAACCCACTGGGGTGACTGTTTCATCATAAGTGCTTGATGAGGGATACAAAAGAGCATTAGTTTGATGTACGAACATGGTTAATAGACATATGTAGTATGTATCAAAAACAGGAAGGCATGTCATTATCAAAGGTATAATGTGTAAAGTAAGCAGATGCAATTTAACCAAACTGGAAGCAATACAAGCTAGACACCATATGCAACATGCAACCACATTTGACAGCGTGAAGTTAAAGCAAGGACCTGGGATGGTTGTGTGTGGAAATTGAGATCATCAACTGCAGAGCTACGTTTACTGTCTCCATCTGCTGACACTACACCCTTTAGAGCGCTGAAGGGCTTAGTGCTTATCTTCTAATTACAATGGAGTGACTTCTTTCTTTTCTTTTGTGTACTCATCAACACTGCGCGAGAGTCTGAAATACCCATGCATAAAAAAATAATAGTGTGAGTACGGGTGAAGTTTGTGCGCAAGTAGTACTGTGTAAAAGTAGCAGATAACAGGTCGGTGAGAAATAAATGACGGGAGACATATGATAGCTCTACAACATGCATGGCACACGAAATTAATAGATTCTAGGATTTTGAAATATGAGCACAAGGATGGCTGGGAAATGCAGATGCTCCTCCTATGAAAATAACAGTCAACTAAAAACAAATAGGTCACTCCATTTTTTATGCACCGTCTGATGTACAAAGAACTATCGCCTTCATCTACCTCCAGCCAGTCAGTGTTGACGATCTTCCTCAAAACGCTAGGGACCACCGGCCCATTCCCCTGCCTCCGCCCTTCCCTCGACCTCACTGCACCGTCGTGCTTGGCACTGCCCCCCGACCATCCCTTCAAGCCCCACCGACCTCCGGATTAGGCTCAAGCAGCTCCTGCACCCCACACCCCTATGATAGACGCCGATGCGCCGCTTCCCCGACGAACATGCAGACTAGGTGCTCCGCGCGCCTAAGCGGGTGCTGCTTCTTTTAATTGCGAATCAATTGACCCTAAATTGAAATCTAGGCGGGCTACTAACCTCTAGCCAAGGTGAAATAGTAAATGGGAGGAAACCTTGTGCATTTAGTATCACAGAGAAGATACAGTAAGAAGCGCTCAACTAGTTTCTTTCATGGGATGAATACGGTGTGAGCAGAGACATAAGATTTGCACGAATAAGGGAAGAGGAGTACCTCTTTCTGCTGGCAGTGTTGTGTCCTCCTTCTGTTTTTCCAGTGATCTTCTTGTGGTTCGCTGGAAACGAGAAGTTGTGGAGGACGATGGAGCCTTGGACGAACCCATGGACAAGTTGTTGATTATGGTGCGGTGGTCATCTCTCGGCAGCGGGGAACTAGATGCGAGGCGGCAAGCGACAACATAGCTGGAACAACTCCGGTGCGGTGGATGGTTGCAACAATGCAGGGGCAGCGGTGAGGCGCAGGATGGCGTGGTCAAAGTGGTTCCGGTATGGCGCACGTCGGCGTTGGCATCGTGCAGGCAGCTCTGCTCAGCTTGAGCTACGAAGTTCTTGAGGGTGTTGCAGTTGTGTTGGATGACGATGTCGGGGTACCGGCTCCGGCGTGATGGAGGAGGGCGGCGGTGAATTGGGCACGATGGGGTGGAGGACGGAGGAGGCTCGGGTTTCTCGGCTGGTGGAGAGGGCGTTTTGGCGCCCACGGAGTATGAAATGGAAAAATGGAGGGACGGGGGACCTAAGGGGGAACAAAGTTTCGGTTTGGGACGCGCTTCTTTGAAATTTGGGGAAAGTTACAAATTTTGCCCCCATCTAAAATTTTGGACATATTGTGGGTCGGGGGTAGGACAGTAATCTCAGGTGTCCCAAATGGTGGGTGGAATAGATGTCGGCTGAGCGCATGGGTGTTTAGGCTCCCACGGCATATGAATGCTTCTCGGAGGCGGTTGAGGATTGCGTCTTGGTGAAGTTACAAACCTACCCTGGTTTAGACGTTTGGACATCGGGCTGATAGGCTACACGGGCCAGAGTCAGCACAGTAATTTCCTGCCACCAAACATTAGTCTCGCGCAGCTTCGGGTGACCAGAGGCTTATTTGGCGCTTCGTTCAATATTTGGGAGCAAAAGCATTAACGTTTTCGGTTCTCTTGAATTGAACTTTCAGGATTTGTCAAACTTCACAAATCTTGACTCTTGAAAATCCTCAAACTACGATTATTTTGGAATGGAGGGGGTACATTTGAATATACATTGTACACGAGTATATATTAAAAAATATGCATCTTACCTCAGTTCATGCATGGTTCTGGATATAATCTCATTGGTTGCCAAAAAATAGTTAGACATGCGTATGAATATATAGCATGTTCAAACACACAACAAAGGTTGATGCCACCTTTTATATCTGATTTACAAATGCCATTATCTCGGATTGAAATAGATGAATGCACATCCTATGAATTCGAATCTTCAAAAACCCCATTATCTTGAATTCAACATGTATTCTATTTCGTAGCTAGCAATTTGGAATGTATCCATGTAAGTGACAAATGTATAAAGTGCTTCACACTAACAACATGGAGTGCACTAATTAATGTGTATATATGAATTGCAGAAGCAATGCATTGTCTGGATTTCAAACCACTCTCACTCTATGGATTGATAATATGAAATAAACACATGCACATGCCAGAATTCAATAGAGTATGGGTGTCTAATAGACCAATGCTCGTTCAAACGCAAATTGCAAAATTCATGATCTCATCCAAAAATAATAGTGCCATTTATATTCTAATTTAAAGCGTAGAACCGCCTTTTACACGTAGATGCACTATGCCTCGGCTCGTTCCCACACACACGCTATATCTCTCTCTATCTAACGCATAAGTGCACACACTTTATATACATCGGCATTTCTCTCTCACACATGCTCACAATCTCTCCCGGGGTGTCGGGGTATCTCACGCACACACTCTCTATATATCTCCCTCTCTCTTTCTTACTACTATGTACCACTCTTTTCACTAATCTCAGTTGGAAAACACTATTTATTTCACATGCATATAAACACACGCACGGTCTCTAGTATCCCTCCATAGGCACATATATGTGTCTACGTGTCTCCCGCACGCAAATTATCTTTAGGCCTCTCTCGCACACATTGCCACCCCCCCCCACACACACACCTCTCTTAGTAGTTGGCAGATATGATTCCATCGGATCACTCGGTAGGACATCCTTGGTTGTTAGGCTGGATGGTAATACGAGGTAATCTTTTACCCAAGTTCGGGCCCTTGTAGTTGAGGAAAAAGCCTACTACGGGTACTGCATATTTGTGATAGGGGTGTGTACAAAGTACACGTGAATACCATGCATTGTGTGTGTGTATACTATCGGCGAACTAGCCCTCGGGCTTCTATAACATACTCAGGGCCTAGGGTTAATAATCATATATTGTCGGCTTATCATCGGTGGGGATAGAGTCCTCCACGACTTTGGAAGCTTTGTTTTGTACGCAGAGTCCTCCACATGGGTCTTCGTATAATGCGTCTCGGTCCAACCTATGTGGAGCAGGATGGAACTGACCCATGAGTCCTCACGTTGACCCACCACAACTAGAAATGATGTGCCCAGCACACCCCACACGCAATCAATCACTAAGAAAATAAGCATATACAATAGTACAGTATTATACATGAAAGTTAATTGCATGGTGCATCCAATAATATTTGTTCTGCATTGTGAATGTTTATATTTCTCCTAAAATATTAGTCATGGGAAAGAGAAACGAAGGGCATATCTCTCCTTGTCTCCACCGGACACCCCCTCTTTCTACACCACTTTCACATATGCACACAAACTATCTCTCGGCCCTCTAAAAGTATGCATGCCCCTGACACATTCATGCGTGATGGTCATTGTATTTTAAGCGAAAGCACTATACGGTCACTAGACTTCAGAATATGCTCATTACGGTCACCATATACATTCTCATGGTGATCATACGGTATCTAGCTCATGATATGTCACTGTATTTTGTTGATGACACTGACGGACATTATATTTGATGCGTGCTCTGTATTTTGTTGACGACACTTACGGTCGTTGTATTTGAAGCAAAAACACGATCTGGTCACTGGACTTCAGAATAAGCTCATCATGGTTACCATATACCTTTTGTGGTGCTAACCAACCTGTGGTTGGATGGTTAGGAGGACAGTGGTTTCCCCAGCCCACCAGGATTAAAGTCATGGTGCGATCATTTATCATGGATTAATTTTAGTATTTTCTGGCAATGTGCGTTCAGTGGGAGGAAACGTTCCCCTCGACTACAAGGCATCTACGGTGACTTCGTAAAATCTCAAGATCATATGCTGGCTCACTCTCTCGAAGGTGCTAATAGGGGTAGGGTCTGCGTGTGTGCGTTTATTTGTGGCGAGTGTTTGCGCATATATATGAGCGATTGCGTCTGTACTGTGTTAAAAAATATATGTCGTGATTATACGGTCACTGGCTCACTCGTACAACTCTGTATTTTTTTGATGACACCATCAATTTACCAGCCAAATTTTCAACATGGCGCAACTAGTGTTGCACCATCAGCACGCGTAACCATGGGGCCCACATGTCAGCGCTTATATGAAAGAAAAAAATGGTAGTTTGAGTGTGTACTGTGCTAATGGAATACATTTTATGGTGATCATACGGTCACTGGCTCACCATGCAGCTCCGTAATTTGTTGACGACACAATCAATTGACCAGTCAAACGGTCCACATTCAGCAGCGCACATTACCATAGTGCCCACCCTTCAGCGCATATATGAAAGACAGAAATGGTAATAAATTAGTGATCAGTGGGGATTCGAAGTCGTGAGACATTTGGTTGGCAGCCCGCACCCCCTAACCATAGCAGACAAGGATCGCCTTGTGATGATATGCTGAGCCGGCCGTTTTAATTGCACGCACGCACGTGCTAATGTGGTGAATACAAACTCATCACACATGCGCACAAACACGCCCGCAACGCCCACATGCATCCATGCAATACTCACACGTACGTACACATGCACGCACGCAACACTCGCACAAACACACGCATGCATGCAGGCATGCAACACTGGCACGTACACATGCACCCACGAACACATGCACGCACACACACATGCATGCAACACTAAAACGTACATAGGCACGCCCGCAACACTCGCACGCCTGCATGCACACAACACACGATGCAAGACTCGCTCAACCTATACGTGCATGCACCCTTTGTGAAGGACATGGATTGTTACGGGTATTAATCATATATGTGATAAGCAAAACATTGATGTTTGCAGCGGTCTTTATGTATCACAACATATCGAATGGGCTATCAACGTATATATGAAAATTTTAAAATTCTCTTACATTATATAGTAGGCTTATCTACACGGAATAGATGACGTCACACCAATGAGCAATCATCGGTTTATGAAATGCCCGCTTCTGACCGCCCTGGCCCATCAAAAGCTCCTCGGCCGTGCGCTGCCTGGGTTGGTTCACTAACTTACAGGCCAGGAACCCAACGATCCCACATGTGTTTGGAAGAAAGGCGCAGTGTTGTACCTCAGGGTCGAGGGCGCTGCTCGCTGCATGCCCGGCTGAACATGCCTCATTGCCGCATTCAAATGCCTCCATGAAACCCGTGTGGAAGCCAAGAATCGCACACCTCCGCTGCTCCCCTATCTCGTCCTTCACCATTTTGTCCACTCTTACAATGGCTTATGAAGAGTAGTTATCCGGCATCCAAGCGGCTGGTTGGCCTGCCGAGCCTGCCGGATACGAGGTATGCAGCTTGCTAATCCACCTTCCTCCCCTTGCCCGACGGAGCCAGTTGCCGCCCCAAGCCGGCGGGCGGTTCACCAACTCGCCGCCCTAGGCCAGCTCGACGAGGAGCGGCAAGCTGCTCCACACCAGCACGTCGGGGAGCACGGGCGTCGTCGCTGCCGTCCACACTGCCGCCTCCCGTATTTGCAACCGTGTCTCCCATTTTTGTGGCCGAGACTCCCATGCCTGCGGCTGCGCCATGCAAGCAGAGACAGAAGTCGGGTGCGCGGAGAGTGACAAGTCGATGGACAGCGCCTCCGCGTCCGCTGCCATCATCAAGGAGAAGTATAATACGGGTGGTTGCCGCCGCTTGGGTCCCATGAAGGCCACCGTGGAGGCAACGCTGGCGTACACAACTGGTGTCTTGCCGGATCCTTTTTCGTGAGGACCTTCGTCGAAGCGGAGAAGCGACCTTTAGACTCCATCTTTGGCATCAGCCGATGATGTCAGTTGAGCGGTGGGGAAGCGAGCCGTCCTTTGCATAGAAGCATATACCTCCGGGGCTCCCGGTAGTCCGGTGATCATGTTGCCGGACATGAGGAAGAGAAATGGCCGGCGGGTGACCATTTAGGCTAGGTATTATTATACCTGTGTTATTCAGGACTAGCACCGCTTAGTTGATTTGAATGTAATGAAATCTGTCATGTTTGCATGAAAATCCGGTATTTTATATGAATTCTGTCATTGTTTATATGAAATATCGCCGTGTTTGCATCAATTTCGTCTGGTTGGTTGAGTTGCTGTCAGAATGTGTGCGGCTACGGTTGGATGGCGTAATTTGCGGGCGCCAGTTGGTCTGTGGCTGGCTTGGGCGGCGTGGTGGGACAAAAAAAGCACAGCTCGTGCGAGCTCGTCTCCAACATGCGCGCTGAAGGATGCATGAGCACCCGAGCTCTTCCTCGTTCATTGGTGGCAAAGGCACGGGTGGACAAAAGGGTCGCCAATATTTTGTCTACCCGGGCAAGATCCAAACAATCCCTCCCAGCCCCACCCCTCCCAGTACATTCAAATCCGTCATTCACTGTGAAATTTTGCCATGCGTTGTTTTCATGGATATTTTGCTGTGTGAAAAAAATATGAATGGATAAATAGGTGTCCGCGGTCTTCTGGCAGGACACAATAGGATGGCCTCATAGTAGTAGTAGTGTAGAGTACTACTAGTACTACTCCTACTAGATAGTGAGTGTTTACTACCTTATCTACGTACTAATTGCAACACATGCATGTGTTATTAGTATAATGACCATGTACGGATTTGATGGTAAGATTTGTGTAAGTTGGATGTCATATTATTGCTCGAACATATGGTCAAAGTTAGCCTCCAAAACGCATTTTATACCCTATATGGATTGAGAGAGTAAATGCATTGCTGAGGTTTCTCTTAACCCTTGCTGTCGGCGTTCTGGGAACAGGGGTCCCCAGACTTGCCTGCCTGCGGCCTGTGGTGTGGCTCAAGTGGTGGCCCAGTACGGCCCATCTGCATCAGCACAAGATTCAAGACCCTCGCGAGGGGCCAAGCCTCGCGGAGCGGACGACGCAAGGCTTCCTCAGGAACGGCATCGCCAGGCAGGCTCGCAAGGAGGCGGAGAGATGAAGGCAGGGTACCTCGCGAGGTGCTCATGACGCAAGCCATGACGATCGAAACCAGGCGGGCGCCAGGCGGGCACCGGCCAGCACAGTGTCCTTGTTTCCTCTTTGTTGCAAAGGGAGCATGCACAGGCGCGGAGTACCAAGGCATCAGGCAAAGGTTGCCATTTCAGTGCAACGAGACCAAGACCAGCGGAGCGGCAGGATGGAGGTCATCATGGAGCCCACGACGGCGTCATCACCAGTGCTTTTGGCAGCTGAAGACCAACTTTAGTCAAGATAACTTGTACTAGATGTTCCCCTTTGAAATGGTCGTTGTTGGCGCCCTTCCCGCTCAATATTTGGGAAGAGGAGGAGGGCCTCTATAAATTGAGCTAGCCACCACAGAGTAGAGGCATCGAATAAGGACTTAGGAAAGACAGAGAGAGAGGGAGGCGATCAAACTCACCCATGCAGTTCACCGCACCAGCTAAAGAACACCTCTCGCGAGGCTGTTCTTCCCTTGTACTGTTCATCATCTGCCCCCGAGGCAATCCACCACACCACACATTGGAGTAGGGTATTACACCACAACGGTGGCCCGAACCAGTATAAATCTTGTGTCCCTCGTGTTGTTCATCATTTCCAGCTTAGATCTCACGAGGCGATCAGACGTAGATCGGTATGGGAGAGATCTTCGTGCGCACCCCAGAGTTCGAACCTTAAGGGTCTGCCGGAACCCAACATCCGACATTTGGCGCGCCAGGTAGGGGTGCACCGGGATCTTCCTTCTTCCGTCCTACGTTCCGCAGTGTCACCGCCTCCATGTCCGGCGACCCGACGGCCAACTCCGACCGCTGGGCGGCAAGGCCTGCCCATGCCGTGCCGCCTGCCCAAGGTGACCTCAACCCCGCACCTCAGGCAGCCCGCGCCCCGCAGAACGCTGCAGGACGCGGGAGGTGCGGTCAGGTGTCCCCTGCCCTCACTCCATGGCAAGTACGATCGGTAGCAAGGGCTTCAAGCCACGCTGCAGCCACGGCACCGCACACCCGACGGGAGCAGGAAAACATGAAGACCGCGCTCACGATGGCGCGAGAGCTGCTGCGGTGCAGACTACAAGAAAGCAGTTGCGACGTGCTGTTGGAACGCGTCGCCGAGCTCCTGGATGCCGCTGCGTCAGGGGCTCCCCCATTCTGTGTCCAGCTTCCACCCCAGGCCCCGGGAGGATTACGGGGCGGGCCAATCCACGCCCACGCGCCCCCAAGCGCGCTTCAAGGCTTCATCAACACCGGCTTGGCCGTCAGCGCCGAGCAGCAGGCTGCAGCGACACCGCCCCTGGTAAGCGAGGGCATGCGCAGCGCTCCCTTTGGTCCCAGCGGACCGCCACCTTACCATCCCCAAGATGGAGCTTCAAGTCGAGCTGCATGGCGTGCAGAGCAGCACGGCGAGGCCTTTGGGGTGGTCGCCCCGGAAGCCTATGTGCCCCACATGGTGGATCGGGGGTACGCGCTCGAGGAAGACCACGACTCGTTCCTCGGGTCAGGCTGGGAGGAAGAGGCGCCAGAAGCCGAGCTCTTTCAGGATCCTCACGGGAGCCTCGACAACTACCGGGTACCGCTAATTCCTCAGGAGCAGGCTTATGCTAACCATGGGTCGCAGGAGGTTCAGGTCACCACAGCGGATGGCTGCCCTAGCGCGACAGTCTCCTTCCCCTTAGGAGGAGGGCACTGGGGGCAGCAGGAGAGGTGTCGGGAGCCAGGCTCCTCTCCGCGGCGTGTGGAGCAAGGAGTTCTTCGAAGGTAGGCCCTCTGCCGGGGAGGTGCCCCAAGGCCTGCCCCGGCAGAGGACCCGTGGTCATCGGGGGAACCGCTGGCGTCCCCTTTTCCCCATTGGCGTCATCCTGGTTTCCGGTTGCCGTCGGTGGGGTCAAGGGTGGTGCAAGGTGGGGCCCTCATCTGGCGATATGAAGCAAGGCCAGTACCTGTGAAGAAGGCCCAGTGCCTGTGAAGCTCACCGCCCGTGACCCTCTCACATAATAATGAGTTGGGGATGTACACGCCCCGGAGTCTCCACAGAACCGCCCTCGGGCCTCGGGGGCTCCCTCCCACGCCCAGTGGCAGCACTTAGCTCCGCGCTGGTGAGAAGACGTCGAAGACTAGACAAGGTGCCGGACGCGGCCATTTGCTCTTGTTTTCTCCTTTCGTGCGAACAAGCTTTCTTGCCTTAGATCTAAGTTGAAGTTGAATTTGTGTTTGTGCATGCGGGAAGGGGTGTTGTGTCTTATTTGCGTGCTTTCTCGTGCTCCTATTTCCGCTCAAGTTGGAGTTCACGCTAGCAGCCTCCCTCTAGTGGGCCCCTCGCGAGTAGGGAAGGGCCCAGCACGTGCGTCCGCCGTCCCGCGGCCGGTGTTCGCTCCAGCCAGGCTTTCGCCGCATGGTCAAATGAGACCCCCATGGACCCTCGGACGTACACCGCAAGCCCACTCGAGGCTCGCCAAGACAAAGGTAAAACCACAACAACCTATTCATGACGACAAACATGACGTCATGCATCCGTCACCAATCATGACCACACATAGGCAACAATCTTCTTACATGAGGGGCTTCCCCTCCCAAAAATGCTCTCAGAACCTTCAGGGCCATGCCCAAGTCTCTTCCTGCGCAGGGCAAGCAGCGGGAGGAAGCGTGGGGTCAATCATTCAAATCACTCGCCGCATCTCCCAGGGCGTCCCCGGAGGCGTCGCTAGCACCACCATCATCGTCGCCAGCCTCTTCATCGCCGTTGTTGGCACCGTCTCCACCGTCGTTCACCACGACACCTTCATCGGCAGCAACGATCACCCCGTCGTCGTCGGAAGTAAAGGCCCGAACGAGTGCATCAACATTGTCCTCCACCCACCATGCTAGGTCGCCTCGAACGGCCTCAGGCACTGGGGCAATGGTGGCATCAAAGTCAAAGAGGGGATCGAGGTTCTGAAGATAGTTGAAGACGCGGGAGAATGCCCACGCGAGCAGGACGCGGCTCTATTCCTCCACCAGCTGGCGAGACCTTTCAGAGCGGTTCTCCAGATGCATCACCACATCAGTGAAGAACTGGAGGTTGCCGGCGTAGTTGGTCACATGCGGCTCCTCGGCGGCAGCCTCGCAGATGTTGCCCAAGGCCGTGTTAGCCCTTTCCCTAAGCGTTCAGAGCATGGGGCCGTGCATGTGCTCCAACATCTGCCGCTGGTGGATCTTGTTCACATTCCGCTCCGCGACGTCCTTGGCATCATCAACCCGACGTTGAAGAAGGAGCAGTTCGGTGCGGGAGGAGGCCAGTTCGGCTTGCGCCGAGCTTAGCGCGGCAGTGGTGGCCTCAGCTCTTTGTGTGGCTTCAGTCAACCTGGTCCTGAGGGCAGCAGTCCTGCCCGTGGCTTCAACCCTGATCAACTCCAGCCGCTCTTCATACTCGCGCTGAAGGCGGGCGCGAGCCTCTGCCACGCGATGGTCGATCTCCTCCTGGATCCGGGCCTCCCGCGCGCCGACATCGCCCTCCACCTGAGCAACCTGGCGCTCCCTCGTCTCCAACCACTCCAGATCAAGGTTGCGCTCGGAAGCCTCCAGCGTCAGCTCTTCCTCACGCCTCCGGAGTTCCTCCTCTTCAGCGGGCCCTCCCTTCGGTAGTGCAAGGGCGGATCGGCACAGCTCCATCTGCTGCTCCAGGGAGTTGCACCAATCTTGGAGCTCCCACACGCGCTCCTCCACAGCTTCGCGTCGCTTGTCAGCCTCCTGAGCTTCTTCAAGGGCCCGGGAACAGGCCTCCCGAGAGGCTGCCAAGGACACTCGGCCTTGTCATTCTCGAGGTCACGCTGGTGGCGCGCGAGACCAACAGCCACCTTCAGCTTGTGCCGCTCCTCGACCAGCCTCAAGCCTTCAACTTCGAGATGCGCGTCTTCAGCCGCCAGCTCTGCGCCGAGCTAGCTCACTGCGTCGACTGCCCTCTGGAGGAACTCTTGGCGGAGAGCTCTATGCTCCCGCGCATGCCCAAGCACGTCGTCAACACCATCCTCCGCCGTCAACACCGGCGGAGGGCCTTGGAGCGGTTCGCCCCCTCTTGGCAGGGGGCTGGGGGATGGTGCCCCTGCGATCGTCGGGCAGGCCCCGCGAGGGACCCAGCCTGACGTCGATCCACCTCCCACTGGGGACCCAAAGATCGGCTTCAGCCATTCGCCGCCTATGATCAATGAAGGAGATCTGGGCAAGCTAGATGTGCCCAGGGAGAGCTCACGAGGGAAGAGTGGCACGGCACAGGATCAAGGCGCGCTGCAGGACGGCCTGCCTGTCCAGCCAAGCTTGCACCAAAGGCGGCGCATGGACTCGAGACAGTTAAGGATGGTGACGGAGGAGGAGCCTAAGAGAGCAGCTCCTTAGCTGGCTCCGCGGGCTCGTCGGAGGGAATCCTGAAAGGCCACGGTCAGCGAAAAGAGAGGCAGACAAAGAACTATAAGAAGAAGAGACTTACTCGTCCATGGCGAAGTACTTCCTGTGCTTCAATGGGCGGTGCGGGCGCTCATCACCACCGGAAGCCTCCTTCCTCTTGCGAAGGGCCTCGAAATCTATGTGGAACCAGCCCAAGCTCGCGACGTGAGGGCCGGCACTCGGCATAGGAGCCAAAGCATCAGGCCGGCCTGCCTCAGGGGCACCAGCCTGAGGGGAGCGATCAAACACCACCTCTTGGTGGCCTGCCGGGGCCTCGGGGGCTTCAGCCTCGGGGGCGGCAGGCCGCGTTCCCTTGTTAGCCACCACCTCGCGAGGGGTACCATCAGCTCCGAAGGATGGCGCCTCGGGAGCCCCATGGGACATCAGCACCTCAGCGTCGGGCCCCTCGGCTCCTGCCAATCCTTGCCTCCCTACAACCTCTGCTGAGGCGAGGTCGGCGCGGGCAAGCGGGGGTATGACCATGGCAACCGGATTCTCTCGAGGTCCCACAAGGTTGGCGGGGTGTAGCCCCCATTCGTTGAAATGGGGCATTTGCCTCACGAAGTCGACCCTGTTTTTGCAAAGATACAACAGGGCACTCCCATGGCCAGCGCTGCCGGGAGAGGGGTCACCAGTCAAGACCTGCAACACCTTCTTTAGCGTCTCGGGCGCGAGATCCCCTTCCCGGAGCCTCATTGGGCGGGAATGGCTCTGGAGGGGAGCAATGCAGCGTCAGAGGAACTCCTTCACCATCTCGGGCGCCGTCACTCCGAGCTCCCTCAACCTCTCGAAGCGATGCCAGGTAAAGGCAAGTTGGGAGCTCGTGAGTTCTTCATGATCCCAACCAGGATTGGGAATAGCAGGCAGCGTCGGGTGCGCGAGCAGGGGGCTCGGCACCCCAACATCCACATACAGCCACCGCTCCTGGAACCCGCTCACAGAAGGTGGGAGGCCAAAATCGATCCCCGAGGTGGCCGTCTCCGGCACGGCCTGGAAGCTCACGCACCCCATACGTTGGGATGGATCGGACAAGCGCAGCGAGAAGATGTGGCGCAGAACGGAAACGGAAGGAGGAATCCCCACCATGGCCTCGCAGACGAAGGCGAAGACAGGAAGCAAAGCAATGGATTGGGGGCCAAGATGCATCATGTGGATCTGGTAATGGGAAAGCACCACATTAAATAAGGCGGAAAAGGGAGGAACCAGGCCTACCCACAAGGCGTTGGCGAAGAATCGGACCTCCGTGACGACCCTGTCGAAGGAGGCATGGGACGCGGGCCAGACCGTCGTCTTCCCGCATTGGTTGAAGTTCCAGCCAAGCGCGGAGTAGACCTTCTCCAGGGCCTCCAGGTTGAGTATGAGCGATTTGTCTACGGCGGGAGCAGCCGCTGGAGGCGTGCTGGTCAAGGGTGCAGGTTTCTTCCCCTTATCCTTCTTCGTCGGCACCATGACAATGGGACAGTGAAAGAGCTCGAGACGGATTGGAGGCGAAAGCAGAGGCTCAAGGAGGAAAGAGGAACAAGAAGTGTGCAGGCTGCGAAGGGAGGATAACTGTGTACCAATCTCACGGTCGCATAGCTAGGCGCATAATGAGGGAGCGTGGGGGAGCGGAGATGCCCACGTCCAATCAACGGCCACGCGGCACCCAAGGCCGCAGGCTGATGGGGCCTGCGGCGCTCCATACTTGCCCCTTCGCTTCTCCACTAAGCCAAGTCCGAGCGCGCCTTGGGCCCAACGTCTACTGTCGGCGTTCTGGGAATGGGGGTCCCCAGACTTGCCTGCCTGCGGCCTGCGGCGTGGCTCAAGTGGTGGCCCAGTACGACCCATCTTCATCAGTACAAGATTCAAGACCCTCGCGAGGGCCAAGCCTCGCGGGGCAGACGACGCAAGGCTTCCTCAAGAACGGCCTCGCCAGGCAGGCTCGCAAGGAGGCGGAGAGATCAAGGCAAGGTACCTCACTAGGTGCTCATGATGCAAACCATGACGATCGAAACCAGGCGGGCGCCGGCCAGTGCAGTGTCCTTGTTTCCTCTTTGGTGCAAAGGTAGCAAGCACAAGCGTGGAGTACCAAGGCATCAGGCAAAGGTTGCCTTTTCAGTGCAACGAGACCAAGACCAGCGGAGCGGCAGGATGGAGGTCATCGTGGAGCCCAAGACGGCGTCATCACCAGTGCTTTTGGCAGCAGAAGACCAACTTTAGTCAGGATAACTTGTACTAGATGTTCCCCTTTGAAATGGATGTTGTTGGCGCCCTTCCCGCTCAATATTTGGGAAGAGGACCAGGGCCTCTATAAATAGATCTAGCCACCACATAGTAGAGGCATCGAATAAGGACTTAGGAAAGACATAGAGAGAGGGAGGCGGTCAAACTCACCCAAGCAGTTCATCGCACAAGCTCAAGAACACCTCTTGCGAGGCCGTTCTTCCCTTGTACTGTTCATCATCTGCCCCCGAGGCAATCCACCACACCACACACTGGAGTAGGGTATTACACCACAACGGTGGCCCAAACCAGTATAAATCTTGTGTCCCTCATGTTGTTCATCATTTCCAGCTTAGATCTCACGAGGCGATCAGACGTAGATCGGTAGGGGAGAGATCTTCGTGCGCACCCCAGAGTTTGAACCTTAAGGGTCTGCCGGAACCCAACATTCGACACTTGCGTGCGATTTTTTTATTGAAGCTTGAAATGTGAACATGTGAATGGGAGGGACTACTATAACCCTTCCAAAAGAACTGTGGTACTAACGGTATCGTACTCCCTCCGTTCACCATCTCACATGCTCAATACTTTTGCAAACTATGGAAGTAACAAACTTATTCCACCACTCAACATCTATTATGGATGCATTGTGGATTTTAAATTGAGTCATATAGACTGTAAAGTAGACCCTTAGGGCATCCATAATGTATGCCTTTTGTTTCCTCTAAGCCCTCTCTGCTCTTAGAGGCAGGCCTCTATACATTGCATGAACTGTCTCTAACAAGAAATTGGCTAGCATCGCGTCTAACCTTAGAGGTTGCCTCTAACAATGTAACAATCCATCTGGTCCCAATTGTCAGCCTTAGGAAGCACAAGAAAGTCGGAGTACAAGAGAAATAGTACTGATTGGACAAACGTGTTGCTAATCAATACTTTTTAAATTTCTGCTAGGGCCCACCTTAGAGGTTGGTTAGAGTCTCTATACATTGTGCTTTTTTCATTTGATAAGAGTCAAACCATGTGGGGCCTACCTTAGAGGCAAGTATCTTTACACTGGAGATAACATGTACGTATTACTTTTGATGTGTCCCATCAACTCGCAGAACAAGGAGAAGCTTGCTTAGTATGCCGTCTCCCTCGCCCACGGGCGCGGTGACTCGCAGAGTCGCAGGACGAGGAGAAGCTTGCTTACGACGCCTACGCCTGCTCCCTCGCCCACGCGCGCGATGGCTCACAGGACGAGGAGAAAATTTTACTACTCCCTCCATTACTCCTCGTCCCTACCTTGGTTAGAAAGATTATCATATTGTTTGAAATATATGTCTTTTATTAGTAGGAGTAGTAGTACTACAACAATTTACTTGGAGTCCGTGGTGCAGCAAGCTACCCTAGGCTATGTTACTAATCCCTCCTTTCCGGTTTATGGCTCAATTTGAAAATCTCTCCAATCAAGGTAGACGGTGAATGGTGGAATTAATTTCATAGTTTGCACAAGTAATTAGTACCCTCGTTTTTCTCAAGAAGTATGTTTACTGATGCATTAATTACAACAAATGCATGCATGAACACTAAATTTCCATGAACTTCTACATGCATTGGTGAGTTTTCTCTTCATACTGCTTGCATCGGGTGATTTAATGCACCTTGAAATCCAAACGAATTTTTTTAGATGAGCCCTATAAACCGGAAAGGAAGGAGTAGGAAGTTGTACTACCTCCATAGTGGGTACGTACTCCGTAAAATCAGATTTCCCCAAAACTAAGTCACTCAACCTTTATTTGCTTGTTTCCCTTTCTGCCTCGTTGCCTCGAACAGACTATGCCAAACTCCCCTGCCTGTCGCGTGGGAGAAGACTGGCCATCGCCTTCTTCAGTCTGGGTTTGTATCGATGGATCGCGCGAAGCAGCAAAAACCAAGCCGTGTCTTGTACTCCCGCGTCGTACTAAAAGAGTGGAGACGCTCGCTTTAATGAATTTTGTACTTCCTCTTGCCAGCATGTGGGACATATAGCAACCGGGTCGACGTGTCATGCACCCAATAACAGTGCAGAACAGTAGGGGGGACGCACCCCAGTCGTAGCGCCCCAGTAGTAGTAATGAGCAATGAGACGTCAAATCACAATGTCGCACCTTCCCATACGGATGAAGCAACCATTATTTCACACTTCGCTGAATCCGCTTCACCTTCATCTCCTTCCTTCAAGAAAACCACATATCGCTTCTGCCATTGTTCTGCCTCAAGAGGGACGCACATCGCCTTGGTACATCATGACACGTGGGACCGCATGATAGGCCATGCTCCCCCACCCACCGCTCGGTAAGATCACCTCATTTTTACTACTTCCTCCGTCTCGGTTTATAGGGCATGCACGTCATTCTAGGTTGAGAATTTAACTAGCTATATAGTACTATGTGATGAACAATATATGTTTAGAAACTACATCCGCTTAAGAATCCAATGATATACTTTTTGTGACATAGTAACTCATATTTAGTTAGTCAAATGGATGACCTAGAACTACATGCACGCCCTATAAACCGAGACGGAGGGAGTAGTATCTTTTTATATCAATATAGTCAGGATTCACCAAGGAGCAAAACCAAGTAATAGGATGCTCCTATCGTGTTGGCGTAGCAACTCAAGCAAGGTCAGTCCGCACACGAAATGGCGACACACATAACAGGACCCCTTTGGCTGAAATGTGGCTCATCCACCGTCTTGTTCCATGTGCGATGCACCAAATTATAGTTCGGATCAGCGGCTACACTTGGAGGCACCCCGGTAGTAGCACCGCAATAGTAGTAAATGAGCGATGAGGGGTCAAATCACAAAGCTCCACCTTTCTCGCATTAAGCTGGACGAACGAAGCAACCATCATTTCACTCTAGGGTGCAAGAGCATAAACAAAAGATAAAACCAATGATGCATGCGGCAGCTACCTAGGGCACCCTAGGGTAGGAGCCTCCACTACAAATCCGCTTCTCTCTCGTCCTCTTGAAGAAAACCGATGATGCATGCGGCGGGTAGGTTTTGTACGAGTACTATGGTGTGTGGGGAAACGCCGTAGTAAACGGGAGAGGGATTGAGTTTGAGTCGACGCCTTAACACGGGTGGGCCACTTGGTTTTATGGGTATGACGCAACATTTTGTGTTCGGGTACCAGTGGAAATATATGTAGTACAAAAAATTGTGGACGTAGGTTCGATCGAAAGGCAATGACACATGGGGCCCGCATTTTGATATACCTGCAGCCACGTGAAATTTGCTACTCAAAATAATGCATAAAAGTTCCTCCAAAAACATCTATAACTAATGGTAAGTGAATGCATTCTTAAAATGAATATGTAATACAAAGAGAAAATAATGAATTGCAGTTAAAAGAATGACATTTCTAAAAAAAATGTGAATGTGAACTACATATGTGTGCACGTGACCAACACATACATTTTCAATACAAAATCTAATGCAATAAATAACTTATGAGTAACATGCACGAATTGATGATGTGGTGCTTGCATGCATAGAGTACAAAAACAATGTGATTTATGACTTGCATGCATGTCCATGAAAAAAGCTACTAGTGGGTTGTACTAGCTATTTAGGAATAGAGATGATGTATACATGGAACATGTAGGGAAAGAGATGACATGTCTCTCAATTCCCATGAGTAGCGATTGGAGAAGATATGTCATTTGGTTCACATCATAGGAACTTTTCTAGTGAATCAAGAGATGACATGGATCTGAATTCATATGAGGAGGGATTAGAAAAGAGATGTCATTTGGTTCACATCATAGGAACTTTTGTACTGAATATACGCTAATGTTTATTTTCCTTTGAAATTGTGGGAGTATAGGAATCCATTCATATGAACCAAGTGGATCTAAAGTTATAAAAATGATATCATGTTTATTTTCCTTTGAAATGTGGAGTATATGAATCTATTCCTATGAACCAATTGGATCTAAAGGAAAAAATACTATAAAAATCATATCATATAGAGTTCCTATGACATTCCTCCGCACCAAACGATGGTTGAAATTGTTGCGGGTCATATGACGATCTTTCTTTGTACACTCCCCCCCATCTTTATAGGTACCTCTCAAAGATGAATGAAATGATATATACTGGGTATTCTATATGTGCATTTTGGTATACGAAAACTTGGTAAAAGTTTGCGAGGTTCCAATTTTCAATAAAGCTATATGCACTACATTTTGGAACGGAGGGAGGAGCATACGGCAGTTGCTAACACTCACGTGGAAGATTTGTGTGTCAGAGGAGTGGCTGTTCTGTTAAATGACATGGAAAATTTGACACTGTCGGATGCCGATCTAATGGTTCTTACGGTGTTCGTTAGGAAATGTCTTTTGGTGAACGTTTGTCAGATATGATTTATGGACACATGCATTGCATTGATACATGCCCCCTCTATCTCACGCACACACGCATCCTCACGAGTCACGACTCTCCTGAGTCCTCTCGCACCCACCATCTATTTGTAGGTAGACGTCACACACATATGTGCTATTCACACCCTACCCTCAGAACTTCTAGAAAATAAAAGACATCACGCACCTTTTATTTTAACTCACATGTCACACATTTATACTATTACTCTTGTGGTGAACGTTCTTTGGGCATAGTATATTGTACTCTCACGAAGAGAAGCGATGCATGCAGGCACTAGTTCTCTTACACACACTTGGGGGTACACGTAGGAACGCATTTTTAAGCTAGGAGCGCATTTGTTTACAAAGAGGCATCCCAATTGACATTTTGACTAGTCTAGTTTTCAACTTGATGGAGGGTTGGGGACCGCACATGAATGATACAGTATTGTGCGTCCTGGATGCGGTGGCACGTTATTGATCGAGTTTTATTTTTACTTGAACTTTAAATGAAAATAGTGGTTCGCGTGCATTCAATTTAATAATGGTTGGTACAACAAAATCACTCCACTATATATATATAAGCAGGAGCCTCGACGCTTGCTTTACTAGGGTTCCTCTCTTTCACTCTCTCATGCTCTCCAGATCTAAGAAAGACATAGGTGGCCACACTCTCTTTGCTCACGGCTCATCACAAATCCGGCCGAACCACCTCGACCGGGGCAGGGGTGTAGGTGCATCATTCACGCGGGCGTCGGCAGTGAGGGAGGAGACCAACAGCTGCCCGCGTGTCCCGATCGGCGGCCGTGCCGTTCTCTCAAAGACGGCACCGGCTCAGGAGGGCCTCCAACCCCTTCTTCCTCCCTGCGGTATTGTGACCAAGATGCGGCCTCCGACGCCGTCTTTGCCACATGCCGATGACCCTCGGGTATATATTCCTTTGAAATCTGCCTTACTCTACTGCCCCAGCTCCCCATGTGGCTGCGTGTGGATCTTTTTCTACTTTCGTCAGCTGTTCCAAAGCCACTAGACTTTTACTATTATTAGAGGTAAAGCTAGTTCATACAGTCAAATCTAAGAGTTGGTTCAAACAGGGAAGAAAGGGGAAAGCTATAGCATGAATCTAGGACTTGGTTCTAAGAGGAAACAGGGGAAAGTAATAGATACTGGCTACCCAACCGGTCTCTTGGCTGAAAAGGCGAAGAAAGCATGGTGGATGGCGAAGGGTGGGGGGAAGTGGACATGTCTCTTGGTCAAAATGGAAAGAATGTGAGGGGTGTTGGGGGACAACGCAAATTAGAACGAGCAGGTCTAGGTTTCCTGTGCTCACATAGGAAAATGTCGTTGGGGAGATAAAAAATGGGACAAATGTAGACATGCCGACTGAGTGTTTGCCGCTCTCGGCAACCACATCTGCCTCACCACTTTATGCCCCTGCGGTCCCTACACCCATATTGCTACCATTAATGTAAAATCACATGAAGCATTAAGCAATGCTACCTAATGTCACTATTAATTAATGGTCAAGTGTCGTCGATAAATTGAAGCAATGCCACCACCATTTTATGAAGTGCTTCCGTCTTGCTTTATTTCCCATGAATTGTGTTTTGCAGTTACACTTCAATCTCACACCGCTAACACTGCTTCATCCCAGTGGAACTGCACAAATTTGATTGCACATTTACTAACCATGTGCTACTCTCATGGTAGTAATACTAATGCTATTGTTCTGCAAGTTAATCTAGTGGCAGTATTGATGTGATTTGATGCTACTTAAGGGCACTTTCATACTGTCAATGTAGTGCCAATTATAACACAATAGATGTTGTTGTTAATCATATGCCACTACAAATAACTATCACTGTTTAAATAACCGTGTTTCATATTTGCGCAAACAGGGATATCTGTCTCCATATCGTTTCTATCTGCGCAATCAAAAGTACACACCTCAGTTTTAGTATAACTGCGCAAAATGAGATGGCTATTCCTCGTTGTCGTCGTCTAACCACCCGTCTTCCAGGTATTCCTACATTGGTAGTAACTAGGTAGAATGACGAACGCAATCTAAATAAAGTTGATTCGTACGTTCTACTTCCTGATTGCATTGTAGGGACGAGCAAAAACAACTACATCCTAGTACGGAATGCACGTTCTCCCAGTTCATCCATGGACGAGGACTAGCTAGCACGACTGCACGGAGGCTTTTGAGACAGGTGTGTGGACAAGAGGCATTGTGGTCTGCTTATTTCTGCAAATAGCGGTGCTTAAATTTAGTGGAAGTGCACAAGAAGTTCAGATGGTCAGTACACTACATGGTTGAGTTAAGCATTCCAATAGAGAACACAATTATAATTGGTTATTCTGGAATGAGAGAACCTAACCCTGGATGGTGGCAACAAGAAAAACCAGAGTGAACTCCAAGAAATTAAAGCCGGCCTAGGGAGGCCCTTTGCTCAAAGAAGCCTTTCTTGATTTTCCTAATTTGTAAACCTTCTCAGAACTTTGTCTTTTGCTGTGAACTAGTATATGTTTGTTATGTTCTATGAATCATTGAGATGTATAAAATTGCTTAACTCATGCTTTTCAAATATATTATGAAGCTGAGTTTAATGTGAATGTTCCACATGAACGCTCGACTAGCGTGTGAACGTTTGGAATTTACATTATGGCCTCAGTTAACTGCATGAACCACTATTACAAGATACATAGTTGCTTATATGTCAGACATCAGATTATTGATTGTTAGCTGGTCGACAGCCAACTTTTCTAGTGTTGAAGAGAGCTAAGCCAATGTGCCGTTTTTTGCACAATTGCTTACAAGTGGGGTAGCACCAAAAGTATTTACAATTACTTAACCAGAATTACATACCCTATGTATACGTCGGCGCACAGTTCTCGAACGAGTACTCTATTTCATCAAGCACACACTACTCATATGATAAACCGTGACAACTTATGTCTTATGATGCCATATTCATGAAAAAACTAGTGAGGACGGATCTGTATCGGCAAAAACTAGGATGGTTCTGACATGAGTCACGGGCACACAAAAGTAGCAGTAGTTCCCATAGACGGATTCGAATAGAGTACTAGCCACAGAGGGTTCGATAATAGGCAAGGTTCAGATAATTAGACACAATCCAAACTACTATTAAACACTAGTTGGGGCAACTATTTCATGCCTCGATCTTATTTGGGATGGACACAAGACGGCTTGCCATGAACATCATCGAGGATGTCCGGCAGCAACTCAATCCTGTGAACCTTCCTGAAGATAACCTTCTGGCCTTGCCACTCATAAACTTGTTTGTGGAGGCGAGATTGCCTGCTCCCTCCTCCCGTGGCCGGCTGTGCTGCCGCGCAGGCCTCACCAACCCACCGTACTCCCATCACTGGCCTAGCCATCCCTCTACTCACCCACACCTGCTATTATTCTCCGGCGATGGCAGACGAACTAGTAAAGCCTCGTACTCCCCTCTGCGTGGGAAACAACTATCGAGTCTTCCCTGGCTCCGTGTCATTCCCTTCCTAGGCCTCGCCGTCGTCCACCGCCCTGGTGCTCTCGTTGTGGCATGGTCAACGTGGTCAACGAATGACATCCATCGGAAGTGGACTATACGTGGAGAGGCTGACAGCTGGGTCCACGGCCGCACGCAAGGAAATACCATCCTATTACGCACAAAATAATGATTCCTCTACCTGACAGCTGGGACCCACCGGAAGGGCCTCTGTATTTCATGAAAAAATGTTCCCCTCGCTGACAGCTCGGACCCACCAGTTGTATCTTTGCACGCAAGGAAGTGCCTCCTTATTACGCACAAAAAAATGAATACCCCCCTGCTAGCTGGGACTCACCATAGTAGGAGGCTGACTTGTGGGCCTACTAAGTTGACGCGGACGGTGGACTTTTTTCAACTAAGTAAATATGAACGATTCTAGCTCCACTGACCGTACGATGTCCATCCAACGACCGTAGTGCTTCTTCAACCTCTAGTCTTCTTGCTCCAGCTGCACAAACCAGTGTCGGTCGTGCCGCCTGCTCCTGCCTCCGATGGTCGGCTCTGCTACCGCGCAGGCCTGACCGCCCCACCCTACTCAGAACTCTAGCCAGGCCATCCCTCTACTCACCCATAACCCTTGTTATTCTGCGGTGATGGCAGCCTCACACCGCAACCGTACCAGTCAACCCTCGTACTCCTCTCCGCGTGGGCATCCACTCCCGCGTCTTCCCCGGCTCCATGTCGTCCCCTTCCTAGGCCTCGCCATTTTCCACTACCTTGGTGCTCTTGGTGCGGCGTGGTCAATCTGGTCAAGGAACGACTTCCATCGAAAGAGTACTGAACGTAGAGAGGCTGACAGCTGGGTCCACGGCCGCAGAAAGGAAGTTCAACCTTATTATGCATAAAAAAACTATTCCTCCACCTGACAGTAGGGACCCACCGGAAGGGCCTCTGTATTTCATGAAAAAACATTCCCCCCGCTGACAGCTTGGACCCACCAGTTGTATCTTCGCATGTGAGGAAGTGCCTCCTTATTACGCACAAAAACGGAAGACTCGCCCTGCTAGCTGGGACCCACCATAGTGGGAGGCCGACTTGTGGACCTACTGAGTTGACGTGGATGGAGGGCTTTGTCAACTTAGTCAATATGAATGATTCTTGCTCCAGTGACTGTACGATGTCCATCCAATGGCCATAGTGCTTCTTCAACCTCTGGTATTCTTGCTCCAGACGCCCAAACAAGCGCAGGTCGTGCCGCCTGCTCCTGCCTCCAGTGGCAGGCTCTGCTGCCACGCAGGCGTGACTGCCCCACCCTACTCCAACCATTGGCGAGGCCATCCCTCTACTCACCCACAACCCCTGTTATTCTGCGGCGACAGTAGCCTCACACCACAGCCGAACCCGTTAACCCTCGTACTCCTCTCCCTGTGGGCATCCACTGCCGCGTCTTCCCCGGCTCCGCATCGTCCCCTTCCTAGGCCTCGCCGTCGTCCACCGCCATTGTGATCTTGGTGTGGCATGGTCGATGTGGTCATGGAACGACTTCCATTGGAAGAGTATTGTACGTGGACAGGCTGGCAGCTGGGTCCACGGCCGCAATAAGGAAGTGCAACCTTATTTTGCGTAAAATAATTATTCATCCACCTGACAACGGGGACCCACCGGACGGGCCACCATATTTCACGAAAAAACATTTCCCCCTAACTGCTGTGACCCACTAGCTACATCTTTGCACGCAAGGCAGTGCGGCCATATTACGGGCAAAAAAATGATTCTCCCCCTGACAGTTGGGACCCACCAGCAATAACTTCACACGCAAGGAAGTGTCTTCTTATCGTCCCTGACAGTCCAGACCCACCTGGTCGAAGCGTACGTAGCGTTGTCATCTGGTCGCAAACGTGTACGTATATACTGGTCGATCAGTCTGTCTGCAGGCTCCAGCGAGGAACCGTGGCCGAGTAAGGAAGGGCACGTGTCATAGTAGAGGCACAGACGTAGCATGTCACGCAATCCCGCAATGTCATGTACACATACGTACAACCAGGGTGTGAAAGTGCGTTATATCGACTAGAGGGGGGGTGAATAGGCGATTTTTATGAATTCTTCACTGAGGAATTTGCCGGCGAGGAAATTCCTAATCGAAGAACTACTAACAGCGGAATACGTACTTAGAAGTAAGCATAACAGAATACAAGCATGGTCATCATGATGAAATGAAGACAAGCACAGAGTACAGAAAGCGTAATCACAGGATAACACAAGATGAAGACAAACAGACTGAAGAAATGGAACTGAGGAAATTGAGAAAGTCTTCAGTCAAAGTCTTCAAACACAGATATGAACAAACATTCAACACAGTAATGAGGAAATGAAAGAGTTGAGGAGATAGAACCAGTTAGGTTGGTGAACACAATCATTTGGTAGACCAGTTCCAACTGCTGTCTCAGTTGTACGTCTGGTTGGAGCGGCTGAGTATTTAAACTCGAGGACACGCAGTCCCGGACACCCAGTCACTGAGCCGCAACTCAGGACACCAGTCCTCACTGTATTCTCCTTGAACTAAGACCACGCAGGCCTCGTCCAATCACTCGTGGTAAGTCTTCAGGCGACTTCCAAACCTTCACAGACTTGGTCACTCGGCGATCCACAATTCCTCTTGGATGCTCTAGACCTTGACGCCTAACCGTCTGGAAGAGGCACAGTCTTCAAAGGTAACGAGCGTCGGATCCATGCAGGATCAATTTCTTCAGTGATGCTAAATCACTTTGGGTTTGTAGGGGTTTGGTTTTGGGTTTTTCCTCACTTGATGATTTTCGCTCAAAGTCCTCGGAGGATGGGTTGCTCTCAAATGACAAGTGTCAAGTTCTCTCGGAGCAGCCAACCAGCTAGTGGTTGTAGGGGGCGGCTATTTATAGCCTAGGGAGCAGCCCGACATGATAAGACACAAATGCCCTTCAATGATATGACCGTTAGGTGGATAAGATATTTTGGGACAGCTGGCGCGCAGCACAGCAACGGTCGGAAATTTGACTCTCAAATTCCTTAGGGCTATCATGTTCCTCACTGTGTAGGCAATCCGCACTGGAGAATTCCTAACTCCTCAGTCAGGACAAATTCCTCAGCGACTAGAAGAACTTCGTCTCTGTCACTGAAGAAATTGACTGAGTTGTATGAGATTTCCGAAGGTTTCACTCGAAGGAATTGGTAGGTGTAGGATTTGAGTTGAGCATCACATGGAAATTTTTCCTTAGTATTTCCTTGACCCCCTTTAACAGTACGGTGTTTCCTATGACTCAAGAAAGAGAAAATGAAACTACGAAAACAAAAGTATTCACGCTTCATGTTCCTCAAATGAATACCAAGTCTTCAAGGACACACCAATTTCTTCACTTTCAAAGTCTTCAGAAAGTCTTCAGAATATCAAAGTCTTCAGTTGAAGAAATTCATTTTTAGGGGTCGACTTTCTCTGTAAATATCAAACTCCTCATAGACTTATAGACATGTGTACACTCACAAACGCATTAGTCCCTTAACCTATAAGTCTTCAATACACCAAAATCACTAAGGGGCACTAGATGCACTTACAATCTCCCCCTTTTGGTGATTGATGACAACATAGGTTAAGTTTTCAACGGGGATAAACATATGAAGTGTATATACTGATATTGAGGAATTTGATTGCAAGATATAGAAGAACTCCCCCTGAAGATGTGCATAGTGAGGAATTTGCTCTTGAGGCAATGCACATTTGAAGAGTTGAATCATGGAGATCTCCCCCTATATCTTGTAATTCATACACGCATTTGATATATAATATGAAGAATTTGAAATGCATGATGAAATATGGTGCCTATGAGATTCAGCATGCGTGCAATGTCATTAACGAGGAATAAGCATGCACAATAGCACATCAAAAGTATCAGATCATAGTGCATCAAAAGTCAGAGCACCATCCAAAAGTATCAGAGCACCATCGGGTTTAAGATTACAACTCGATCCAATGAAAGTTTCGGAAGAACGAGAGTTGTAACTTAAAAAAATGCCCTTAGTATAGACCCGCTTGAGGACTAACTCAGATTTCTCCCCCTTTGTCATCAAATGACCAAAAGGATTGAAACTAAGGACTAACGCCCCTGAAGAATTTCAAGTCGATGGAGGAGCGCCAGCGTTGTCGGGGTTGTTTGTTGTAGTAGGGCCTGCCGCAGTGTCGTCCAAATCTTCATACTCATCAGTATCACGCGATGAAGAATAAGATCTGACCACCAGTGGAGGAATTTTGACCCTCTTGAATTTCTTCAGAGGAGGTGCAGACCAGTCAAATTCTTCCTTGAGACCCATAGTCTTCAGTTCTTCAGCGCTATAGACATGAGTGAGGACAGCCCAGGTGCGGTTGAAGGTTTCATGAAGGTAGTATTGGTTCTTCTTCACTGCATTGTGTGTTGAGGTCATATTGTGAAGAAGTGCACCAAACTGACGCTTTACCCATTTGTGATTGCGATCAACATTCTGATGAAGACTGAGGAGTATCTCATGGTCAGTCATCACTCTGGGTGCTGTGGCTTGAGCATTTTGCTTGGCTGAGGTATTTGTGGCAGTATCATGTGTGGCAGAGTCATCATTGGTGGAGTAAGATGCAGCCTTGCGAAATTGACCATCCAATGAACGAGTGCCTTCATCGATCACAGCAGCGGCCTTGCCTTTATCATCAGCTGATGAAACTGTCCGTTTGAGGACTTCAATGGGAGGCAAGTAGCTACCGTGGTTCAGAGTGTTAGCTTTGTAATTCAGTGATGATCTTGCCCTGATGAATTTCATAATCCAAGGAGCATAGGGCTTCAGCTCGAATGGTGACATAGCAATATTGGCCAGAGTCCTCATGAAGAAATCATGGAAGTTGACGGGAACGCCATGAATGAGGTTGAAAAGCATATTCTTCATGATGCCAACGAATTCTTCATCATTTGAGTCGTGGCCTTTGATAGGACTCATTGTCTTCGTCAGAATTCGATAGACAGTCCGAGGCACATAGAGTAATTCCTTGACGAGGAATTTGGTTCTTGGGGCCTACCTTGGCTTCAAAGGCTTCATCAGTACTTGCATATAGTGATCTGAAAGTTCTGTTTCGTTGTAGATACAACAAGCACCATCAAGTGGAGGATCGAGAGGAAGGACACGAAGCAATTCAGTTGCTGGTGCCTTATAATGAGTGTTTTCAGTCATCCAATCCAGCACCCATGAATTGACATCTTCAGCGTCTCCGGTGATGTGCAGTGTGGCATAGAACTGAAGAATGAGTTCTTCAATCCAATCACAGATGTCAGTGCAGAAATTCAGAAGTCCTGCGTCGTGAATAACACTGAGGACTGGCACGAAGCATGGCAGAGATTCCATATCCACGTGAGGAATATGTTCATGATCAAAGATTTTGTCTTTGTCAAACAGCACTGAGGAATAGTAGTTGGCTTGACTAGCAGTCCAGAAACGCCTTTTCCTTATGCGAGCAGAGTCATATGGATTATAATCAGTGAAGAACACATGCTCCGAAAAGAAGTATTCAGCCTTGAACTTCTGTTTGCTTGAGAACGGATTCTTTGGCTTGGGCAGAGGAGTGTCAGTGATTTGTAGCACAACCTCAGGAATCGCGAGCTCAGGTTCTTCAGGCTGAGGAATTCCTGGTTCCTCTTCTTGTGCAGCTTGGGGATCAGCAGCAGCAGGTTCTTCAGCACTAGCGGCTGGAATATCTTCATGAACAGATGAAGTGGGATGAGTTTCTTCAGAGCCCAGTTGAACTGTTGTTGCAGGGGACTGGGGAATCTGTTGGATAGGTGTGAAGAGAGGAGTATTGGGATGCTGACTTTCCCAAAAGTCATCATTCATCACAGGTGTGGTGCATCCAATATCCACATCTTCATCTTCAATTTCCTCAACACCAGCCTCTTCAGCTGTGAGCTGAGGCATAGGTGAGGAAATGACTGGCGTTGAAGGGATTGCGTCCACTTCAATTTCTTCATCAATCTGCTCTGACGAAGCAGCAGAATGATTTTCTTCATCAGATCCGCTTGGGATCTTATAGTCTTCTCCAAAAGGAACAAGGTCCTTTGATGGAATTGAGGAAATTGGAACAGCATCAATTTGATTTTCAAAGGAGCTGGTCATTGGCTTCATTTTCTTCGCAGCCGAAGAATTTGACGCAGCTGATGCTTTCTGTTTCTTCACAGCAGCTCGCTCTGCAGCCTTGGTTTTCTTCACATCAAAGGCAGATGGAAGAATTGGAGTTGGTGTTGGCGCAGGAGGAGCTGAGGAATTTGGTTGAATTTCCTCAGGCGCAACTGATGCAGTTGCCCTGTCTTGTTCAGTTTCTTCAGGCGCACCACTAGTGGATGCCCTGGCAATTTCTTCAGCGGCTGGAATGGGATCATCAGCCCTGGAACTGGCATTTTCTTCAGCAGGCTGAAAGTCATCTGCGGTGCTGGCATGTTCTTCAGTCGGCTGAGCAGAGGCTTCAGCCTGAGGAATTTCATGTTGCATTGGGGCTGCAACATTGGTGAATTTCTTCGTCAGGTTGACGAATCTGACCTTGGCTCCTTGCCAATCAGCATAATAGGCATCGAAGTTTTTTTGAGGTCTTGAATTTCAGTCTGGACCTTGAGAAGTTCCTCAGGTGTCATTTTGACAACGTTTTTCTTCAGGAACTTCTCCTTCCTAAACTGAGCCTTCTTTATTTGTCTGGCCTTCTCAAATTTCCATTTCTCTTCAGAGATGAAATGGGTCAGCATGTGACTTTGGCCAGGTGTCAGATGAAAATCAGGCATAGGAGTGTTTGGGTCCTTGTGCCAGAGATCAATGTAGTCGAGGATCAACTTAGGATCCAAAAGCAGTGGCACAGATGTGCCTTTGGCTCTAGCGGCCCTTTCTTGGCGGTCTCTGATGATTTCCGCAAGTTCATCATCAGAAGCTTCATCATCTTCAGGTGGCTCTTGAAAGGCGACCTGTTTCTTCTTGGGACTTGGCCGAGGACCTCGTCCAGCTGTAGCCTTAGTCTTCAGCAGAGTCGGGCCAGATGAAGACTTTGGTGCAGCTAAGGAACTTGCTGAGACACCAGAGGCAATGTAGAAGCTAGCAGTCCTTTGACATGTAGCCAGATGCACAGGAGCTGAGGACTTTGAAGGAGCTGTTGAAGACTTTGGTGGAGCAGTAGCAGTGTGAGGAAATTGCCGTGAGGGCATTGCTGAGGAACTTGGCCGTGAGGGCGCTGTTGGTGAAGCACTTGGCTTACGAGCAGGCTTCTTTGGCATGGATTTCCTCGGTTTGACCGAGGCCTTAGTAGCAGCAGCAGAATCCTCATTGAATTTCTTCACTGCCTCCTTGGCCTGTCTTGCCAATTTGGCTTGGCGCTTAGCCCATTCTTCAGGAAAGTCCTCACCACGTTTGATGCTTGTGGGATCAGCTACTTGGCCAGGTGCCAATGGAGCTCTTGGGCATGGAGGATTTAAAGCAAATTTCTTCATATACTTTGGAGTAACATATCTGTACTCCCTCCACTCTCTTTCCCATCTCCGTTCAATCTTCTGAATGCGCACCTTGCGCTGATTTTTGTTTTCTTTGCCAAATTTTGCTTCATCAGGTGTGCAATAGCCAGCATAAATCTCCTCAGGGATTTCAAACGCAGTCATAACCTCAGGTTTCTTTCCTCCTTTCTGTGGGTTCTTACCGTCTGCCATATTCTTTAGTTGAGGAATTTGAACAATTGAGTTCTCTGAAGAAGTATGCAGTTTTTCTTTGAGGAACGCCCAAATGAAGAACACGACGAACTTGGTGTTGTAGATGTGAAGCTCGTCTGTTCAGATCTTCCACACCCTAACTTGGCAGAGGAAGACAGCTACGGCGGCGGCGGGGTGAAGATTTCCGCGGTCGGCATGAGTACGACGGCGACGAGGTCAAGGCAGCGAAGCTCTTCCTCACCGGCAACTATGGAGTAGCGGCGGCGCTAGGGTTTGAGGAGCTCGAGCGGGAGAGAGAGGTCGAGCGGAGTAAAAGAAGTGAGGATGGAGAGAGGGGTATTTATAGAGGCAGTGAAAAACTGTTTGCCCGAAGATTTAGGACGAGTGTGCCCCTGACCATTCTCCTTCTCATGACATATGTCACCCACGTACTGTGTAGTGGAGATCGTGTACGATCGTGGGTGAGTAAAATAATGCATCGTGGGATGCGGAACGGTTTGAGCGGCAAAATCGAAAGTTTGGATAAGATCAGTTTTAAAATTCCGTTTGCAATTTCTTCAGCTGACAAGGACATAGTGAAGATTTTGAACGAGTTTCAAATAGAACGCACATGAAGAATTTGTGAATAGATTGGGTTGAGTATAGCATAGAGGGGGAAGGGTCCGATCACATTCACTTAGCAGAAAATGCAACTTGAAGAAATAGCCATAAGTGAATGCTGTATAGGACATAAACTCATATATATATATATATATATATATATATATATATATATATATATATATATATATATATATAGCCAATGAAGAAAAACGAAGGAAACAGTGAAGATTTTGAAAAGTTGAAGCATTTGAAAAATTTGAAGAATTTCAAAAACTGAGGAAAAACTTAAATTGAAGATTTTCAACTTTTTGTGGTGGCGTGACCCACCGTATAAGAATGATGATTTCAGACACCGCGTACAATTGTCGTAGGGTTCTGAGAATCAAATTCTTCATTAATTTCTTCACACTTAGAGTGTTATTCTTCATTGATTGAAGAAAAATGTTTCTTCATGTGTTGCACATCTAAGTCATCAATTTTGCATAAGTGTTAGGATGTGTGTCCTTTTCAAAGAACATTCGAAGATTCTAGGATATTTAGCTCACATCGCAACTTGCTAAATCTCTTCTCATCCAAGGGCTTAGTGAAGATATCAGCTAGCTGTTCTTCAGTCTTCACATGCTCGATGGAGATGTCGCCCTTCAACACGTGATCATGAAGAAAATGATGACGAATCTGTATGTGCTTTGTCTTCGAGTGCTGAACTGGGTTGTGAGCAATCTTGATGGCACTCTCATTGTCGCAGAGGAGAGGCACACTCTTCATGTTGACGCCATAGTCCTTGAGTGTTTGCTTCATACAAAGCAGTTGAGCACAGCAAGAGCCAGCAGCAATGTATTCAGCTTCCGCAGTAGACAGTGATACGCAGTTCTGTTTCTTCAAGGACCAACAGACCAAAGATCGTCTGAGGAAATGACAAGTGCCAGAAGTTGACTTGCGGTCCACACGATCACCAGCATAGTCAGAGTCAGAATATCCAATGAGATTAAAAGTAGAGCCCTTGGGATACCATAATCCTAGTGTTGGTGTGTGAGCTAGATATCGAAGAATATGCTTCACAGCCTTATGGTGTGATTCCTTCGGTGTAGCTTGAAATCGGGCACACATGCAAACACTAAGCATTATATCTGGCCTAGATGCACATAAGTACAGTAAAGAACCAATCATGGAGCGGTATATCTTGTGATCGAAGTCAATACCATTTTCATCAGTGCATAGATGCCATTTGTGGGCATAGGAATTTTGACGCCTTTGCAATCTTGCATGCCGAATTTCCTCAGTACTTCTTTGAGGTATTTCTCCTGAGATATGAATATGTCATTGCGCTGTTGACGAATTTGAAGACCTAAGAAGAATTTCAGCTCTCCCATCATAGACATTTGATATTCTTCACTCATCATGTAGGCAAATTCATCACTATAACGTTGGTCAGTACAGCCAAAGATAATATCATCAACATATATTTGGCACACAAACAGTTCACCATCATAAGATTTAGTAAAGAGAGTAGGGTCGAGTGAATCGGGTGTGAAGCCATTCTTCACGAAGAATTCCTTCAATGTATCATACCACGCCCGAGGGGCTTGCTTGAGGCCATAGAGGGCCTTATTAAGTCTGAAGACTTTGTCAGGATTCTTTGGATCTTCAAAACCTGGGGGTTAAGCAACATATACTTCTTCCTCAAGCTTACCATTGAGGAATGCACTTTCCACATCCATTTGTTGTAAGATAATATTGTTATGGTTAGCATAAGCAAGTAATATGCGAATAGCCTCAAGTCTAGCAACAGGTGCAAAAGTTTCATCAAAATCAATTCCTTCAACCTGTGTGTAGCCTTGAGCTACCAGTCCTGCCTTATTCCTCACCACAAGGCCATTTTCATCTTGCTTGTTGCGGTAGATCCACTTTGTGCCAATGATATTATGCTTGCGAGGATCTGGACATTTGACCAGTTCCCAGACATTGTTGAGCTCGAACTGATGTAATTCTTCTTGCATAGCCTGAATCCACTCCAGCTCCAGAAATGCTTCATCTACCTTAGTGGGCTCTGTGATAGAGACAAAAGCATAGTGCCCACAAAAGTTAGATAAATGTGAAGCTTTTGAGCGTGTGAGAGGACCTGGTGCTCTAATGTCATCGATGATCTTCTCTACTTGCACTTATTTTGCAACGCGAGGATGAGCTGGTTGTCGCTGAGGAATTTGATCAGCATTTTCTTCAGCACCATTTTCTTCAGCGGTTTCTTCAGGTGCATCAGCTTGATGTTCTTTATGAACTGGAATGAATTCTTCAGCAGATTCTTCAGTAGGAATGACATCCTCAGTTGCCTTGAACTTGATAGAATCCTCAGGTGCTGGTTCATCTAACACAGAAGGTAGGTGCTCTCTTGGCGAGCCATTAGTTTCATCGAACCGCACATCTACAGCGTCAACAATCTTGTGAAGAACAATGTTGAAGACTCTGTAGGTGTGCGAGTCCTTTCCGTAACAAAGCATAAAACCTTCATGTGCTTTCGGTACAAATTTAGAGTTGTGGTGAGGATATCTAATCCAACATTTAGCACCGAAGACTTTGAAATAACTCACATTGGGTGTCTTGTCAGTGAGGAGTTCATAGGCCGTCTTCTTGAAGAATTTGTGAAGATATACTCTGTTGATGATGTGGCACACAGTATCAATTGCATCAATCCAAAAACGCTGAGGCGTTTTGTATGCATCAAGCATAGTGCGAGCCATCTCAACAAGAGTTCTGTTCTTGCGCTCCACGACGCCATTTTGCTGAGGAGTATAGGGAGCAGATAACTCATGAGTAATACCAAGTTCATCAAGATAGTCATCTAGACCGGAATTCTTGAACTCAGTTCCATTGTCACTTCTGATGTGCTTGATCTTCACACCAAAGTTGGTTGAAGCCCTCGAGGAAAAGCGTTTGAAGACTTCCTGCACTTCATGTTTGTAAGTAACAATGTGTACCCATGTATATCGAGAGTAATCATCAACAATGACAAAACCATATAGAGATGCATCATTAGTGACTACTGAGTAATGATTAGGTCCGAAGAGATCCATGTGAAGCAATTCGAATGGACGAGTAGTGGTCATGATAGTCTTCACTGGATGCTTGGCCTTGGTCATTTTTCCAGCTTCACAGGCTCCGCATAAGTGATCCTTGAGGAATTTGACATTCTCAATGCCAATGACATGCTTCTTCTTCGCAAGTGTGTGCAAATTCCTCATGCCTGCATGACCAAGTCGTCGATGCCATAGCCAGCCTTCTGAAGCTTTTGCAAGTAGACACACGGCTGGTTGTGGTCCTGTAGAGAAATCAACAATATACAAATCTCCTCTCCTAAAGCCTTCGAAGACTTTGGAATTATCAGCTTCCATAATCACAACACAGCAATACTTGCCAAAGACAACAACCATATCAAGATCACAAAGCATTGAGACTGACATGAGGTTGTATCCTAAGGACTCAACAAGCATGACTTTGTCCATGTGTTTATCCTTAGAGATCGGCACCTTACCAAGACCCAATACCTAACTTTTGCCTTTGTCAGTAAAGATGGTATGCTTCAGATGTGACGGTGATAAGGGAGCATCTATCAAAAGATTCTTGTCACCAGTCATGTGATTTGTACATCCACTATCGAGTACCCATTCAGTGGTTTTGGGTTGATCATCCTACAGATGAATTAGTGTAACTTACAATCTCATATGCTTCATCAGTGAAGAATATGATATCAAGTTAATCAGATGAATTTCATCAAGCAGTAAACAGATATAGCAGTAGGAGGACGTGTGTAATGAAAGTTCATTTCATCATGATTCGCCTGCGTCCTTTCAGGCAATTTTGTCAGGTCCCAAGCAAATTCTTCAGACGTTAAGGCATGTCTGGAGACCTGACCCTGCAGAAGAGATTAGTTCCTTTTCTTCACCACCCACATCTGAAGGGGTGGCAAAGAGTTCATCACTCTGCCAGCACCATATGAGAATGGTGGCATAGAAGCCAAACCATTTCGTTTCACATAAGAGGGGTTAGGGTATGCATATGAATAAGCAGAGAAATTCTTCGAGGACTTATGAATGTAATGGTTTGAAGAATAATGCACATATTCATAGCCCTTTAGCTCTACCCTGCGAGACAGAGTTGTTAGCACGATGATAATCATATGAGGATTTTGATTCATTTGAGGAATTTGATCCACGTGAGGAATTTGGTCCGTATGAGGACTTAGATCCATATGAAGAATTTGGTCCATATGAAGAATTTGATCTGGGGTTCCTGTTCTTCACATGTGGTGTCATGAGGACATTCACCTGAAGACTTTCAAGGCATTTCTTGGGAACCCAGATTTTCTTCATAGGAGAACCATTCCTGCAGTTAGTGCCAACATATCTAGCAAATACTTCACCATTCTGATTTTTGAACAGTTCATAGTTGGAGTCAAATGACTCATCCGAAGAATGAGGAGATTCACATGTAAAGCCAGATAAGTTAGATGGATCAACTGGAGGTCCCTTTGCAGCAACCCATGAGGTTTTGGGGTACTGCTCAGGCTTCCAATATGTTCCATCAGCATTAAGTTTCCTCTCAATGGCGATACCCTCTTTCCTAGGGTTTCTGTTGAGGATCTGCTTTTTAAGCACATCATAAAGAGTCTCATGCCCTTTGAGGCTTTTGTACATGCCTATCATGTACAATTCCTTCAGCCCTGCATCGTCAGTGATACTAGCAATGTCCTCAGATGAGGAATTAGTGATAGCAGAGGCAGGTGAATAATTTGTAACAGTTGAAGCATTTGAACATTCAGGTGAAGAATTAGCAAATTCACGTTTAATGCACTTTAAGCATGGAGGAACAAATTCTTCCTGAGAAGCGCTGATTTGTTGAGCTAGTAATGAATCGCGCTCCTTCTGAAGATCTTCATAACTCACTCTTAGCTTCTCAAGATCTTGCTTTCTTTGAAGAAAATCATAAGAAAGTTTCTCATGATCAGATAAGAGAGTGTTATGATGACTTTGAATGTTATCAAACCTAGACTGAAGTCTCTGAAGATTTTCAGTTAAGGCTTTAGTGCGATCCATTTCTTCACCCAACATATCATCACTTTTGTCTAGCATGTTTTGAACCTTTTCAAAAGCCCTTTGTTGTTTTATAGCAATTTTAGCAAGTTTAGAGTAGCTGGGCTTGAGATCCTCATCAGATTCATTTTCAGTAGATTCAGAGGAGGTGTATTTGAGTACCTTGGCACCTTTTGCCATGAAGCAATAGGTGGGAGCGTAGTCATCATCATTTTCATCAGGCTTGTGGCGGGGTCAGTTTCTTCAGTGTTGAAGATGGACTTGCTAACGAAAGCAGTAGCGAAAGCCAGACTAGCCACACCAGATTCGGATTCTTCAGACTCCTCCTCTTCCTCATGTTCCTCAGATTCAGCTTCAGAGAACATTTCCTTGCCAATGAATGCCCGAGCCTTCTTGGAGCTGCTCTTCTTGTGAGATGAAGGCTTCGAGGATTTTGATGACGAAGATTTTGACGATTTCTTCTTTTTCTTCGCATCATCAGAACTGTAATCCTTGTATTTCTTCTTCTTCAATTCCTTTTCCCACTGAGGACAATCTTGAATATAATGACCAGGTTTCTTGCATTTGTGACACAGCCTTCTCTTATAGTCACTTGATGAGGAATCACTGCTTCTTGAGGATTTTCCAAAGCGACCACGTCTTGAGAGTTTCTGGAATTTCTTCACGAACAGTGCTAGCTCCTAGCTCAATTCTTCAGGATCACTGAGGCTACTGCCAGAATCTTCACACTCAGATTTAGACACAGCCTTGGCCTTTAGGGCACGTGTTTTTCCATAGCTAGAACCATAGAGATCTCTCTTTTCAGCAAGCTGGAACTCGTGAGTATTTAGCCTTTCGAGGATATCGGCAGGATCAAGAGACTTGTAGTCAGCATGCTCTTGTATCATCAGTGCCAGAGTATCAAATGAGGAATCAAGCGATCTCAACAATTTCTTCACCACCTCATGGTCGGTGATGTCTGTGGCACCAAGCGCTTCAAGCTCATTTGAGATGTCAGTGAGGCGATCGAAGGTTTGTTGAACATTTTCATTGTCGATTCTTTTGAAGCGGTTGAAGAGATTGCGAAGAACATCAACTCGAGAATCACGCTGAGTTGAGACTCCTTCTTTTACTTTGGACAGCCTGTCCCAGATGAGCTTGGCAGTTTCCAAAGCACTCACTCTTCCATACTGTCCTTTACTCAGATGGCCACATATGATATTCTTCGCTTGAGAATCGAGTTACTTGAATCTCTTCACATCGGTAGCGTTCGGTGAGGGTGAGACAGAGGGAACACCATTTTCCACAACATACCAGAGATCGTTGTCAATTGCCTCGAGATGCATTCGCATCTTGTTTTTCCAGTAGGGGTAGTCCGTCCCATCAAAGGTAGGACACCCAGCCGAGACCTTGATCATACCTGCGGTCGACATAACTAAAACTCCAGGCGGTTAAACCAAAATCACACAGAACAAGGGAGTACCTTGCTCTGATACCAATTGGAAGTGCGTTATATCGACTAGAGGGGGGTGAATAGGCGATTTTTACGAATTCTTCACTAAGGAATTTGCCGGTGAGGAAATTCCTAAGCGAAGAACTACTAACAGCGGAATACGTACTCAGAAGTAAGCATAACAGAATACAAGCATGGTCATCATGATGAAATGAAGACAAGCACAGAGTACATAAAGCGTAATCACAGGATAACACAAGATGAAGACAAACAGACTGAAGAAATTGAACTGAGGAAATTGAGAAAGTCTTCAGTCAAAGTCTTCAAACAAAGATATGAACAAACATTCAACATAGTAATGAGGAAATGAAAGAGTTGAGGAGATAGAACCAGTTAGGTTGGTGAAGACAATGATTTGGTAGACCAGTTCCAACTGCTGTCTCAGTTGTACGTCTGGTTGGAGGGCTGAGTATTTAAACTCGAGGACACGCAGTCCCAGACACCCAGTCACTGAGCCGCAACTCAGGACACCTAGTCCTCACCGTATTCTCCTTGAACTAAGACCATGCAGGCCTCGTCCAATCACTCGTGGCAAGTCTTCAGGCGACTTCCAAACCTTCACAGACTTGGTCACTCGGCGATCCACAATTCCTCTTGGATGCTCTAGACCTTGACGCCTAACCATCTGGAAGAAGCACAGTCTTCAAAGGTAACAAGCGTCGGATCCATGCAGGATCAATTTCTTCAGTGATGCTCAATCACTTTGGGTTTGTAGGGGTTTGGTTTTGGGTTTTTTCTCACTTGATGATTTTCGCTCAAAGTCCTCGGAGGATGGGTTGCTCTCAAATGACAAGTGTCAAGTTCTCTCGGATCAGCCAACCAGCTAGTGGTTGTAGGGGGCGGCTATTTATAGCCTAGGGAGCAGCCCGACATGATAAGACATAAATGCCCTTCAATGATATGACCGTTAGGTGGATAAGATATTTTGGGACAGCTGTCGCGCAGCACAGCAACGGTCAGAAATTTGACTCTCAAATTCCTCAGGGCTATCATGTTCCTCACTGTGTAGGCAATCCGCACTGGCGAATTCCTAACTCCTCAGTCAGGACAAATTCCTCAGCGACCAAAAGAACTTCGTCTCTGTCACTGAAGAAATTGACTGAGCTGTATGAGATTTCCAAAGGCTTCACTCGAAGGAATTGGTTGGTGTAGGATTTGAGTTGAGCATCACATGGAAATTTTTCCTTAGTATTTCCTCGACCCCCTTTAACAGTATGGTGTTTCCTATGACTCAAGAAAGAGAAAATGAAACTACGAAAACAAAAGTCTTCACGCTTCATGTTCCTCAAATGAATACCAAGTCTTCAAGGTCACACCAATTTCTTCACTTTCAAAGTCTTCAGAAATTCTTCAGAATATCAAAGTCTTTAGTTGAAGAACTTCATTTTTAGGGGTCGACTTTCTCTGTAAATATCAAACTCCTCATAGACTTATAGACCTGTGTACACTCACAAACGCATTAGTCCCTTAACCTATAAGTCTTCAATACACAAAAATCACTAAGGGGCACTAGATGCACTTACAGGGTGCAAGAAAGTAGATACGGCCACGTACATACATACGGGCGAGGTCTCAAACGCCTACTCGCGCATACGTACGGCCAGGGCTCGTGTACATGGAGAGGTAGCGGAGAGCAGTGACGGTGTCCAGTTCATCGGAAGCCAGCCGGCTGGGTCGGAACGGAGAAACTGCGTCATCATGTTCATCATGAGGCAACAAAATGCATCGTGTTCATTGGGAGCCAACCGGCTTGGACAAAACAGCCAAAACAAGGCCTGGTGTACCTCAGAACGGAGGAAACGGCCTTCTGTTCAACCACCTATGATCGAAACGGGATCCTGTTCACCGGGAGGGGTGTGGCATACCGCAAAATGGAGGAAACAGACTTCTCTTCGACCTCCTACGGTCGAAACGGGGTCCTGTTGATCTGGAGGGGTGTGACGTACCGCAAAACGGAGGAAATGAACTTCTCTTCGACCTCCTACGGTTGAAATGGGGATACTATTCATCGGTAGGGGTGTGGCATACCACAAAACGACTACTACCTCGCTCCAGCCTCCACGGGCTACTGTTCACCCACCGTCGACCTCCTCCAGCCTCCACCTGCGACTGTTCATCCATGACGTCTCCCTCCTGCCTCCAACAGCTACTATTCATCCACGGGCTCCTGTTCATCCAGCCTCCACCGGCTATTGTTCAACCACCCCTCCACGGGGTCCTGTTCATCCACCCCCAACCGGCTCGATCGGGGTCCTCTTCATCTAGCGGCAACGGCCTCTATTACCATGGGGTCCTGTTCATCCAACCCCCACCGGGAACTGTTCATCCAACCTCCAACAACGCTTGTTGTTCATCAAGAGGCAGCAGGTCGATTGGCTTCAGTTAGCAGCAGTAGCGAAGGAATCGCCCGATCGGGTTCAGTTAACAGCCAGGGATCGATCGATCACTTGGGTTCAGTAACGCGTAGCCAGTGCAATAGCTTGGGTTCAGTAGGCGAACGCCTCGCTCGTGTTCAGTTAGAGCCCAATGCCTCGCACCCACGCGCATACGTGTACGAGAGAAATGTGAAATCCCTCTGATCATCGCTCGGCCCCGACCACCCACCGTAACCGGGATATCCCCGATATTTTCCTCGCCTTCGCTTCTACCACGGTTTGTTCTGTTGGATGGCCCAAAGAATGTCATGCAACTATGTATCCAACCCGCCCGGGATGAAAAGCCGATTTTGTGTCATGATTTTTTTGTCATAGAAGTAGGAGCCCACCACATCTATGATGATACCGGGTTTTGTCACAATTATCATCATAGAAGTATCATAAGCATGTCAGGAAAAAAATTCGTTTGACCCAAAATGTCACGATATCTATAATTTTTGCTTGTGAAATGGTAACCATCGACAATTGGGTCTAGGATGACTATCGCCTATCCGCCATGCCTTATGTTGGTCGGATGGTCATGCTTATTGTTGTCGCTTGAATTACGTCAGTATTTCCCCAAAGAGGAAGGGATGGTGCAGTACAGTGATCCATCTCCAACGTATCTATAATTTTTGCTTGTTCCATGTTGTTATATTATCATTATTGGATGTTTTACAATCATTTTATAGCAACTTTGTATCACTTTTTGGGACTAACCTATTGACATAGTGCTCACTACTGGTTGTTGTTTTTTGCTATTTTTTACTTTTGCAGAATATCAGTACCAAACAGGGTCCAAACACAGCGAAACTTTTTGGAGAAATTTTATGGACCATAATACACAATTTGGGCCAAAGAAGTGCCAAAGGGGTGCGCCGAGGGGGGGCACAACCCACCTGGGTGCGCCTGGGGGCCCAGGCGTGCCCTGGTGGGTTGTGCCCACCTCGGTGGCCTCCCACACCACCAGCCCCAAATATTCTATAAACCCTATATCATAAATTCAGCCACTGCAAGCCTCTGTAGCCATGAAAAACCAATCTAGACCCTGTTCTAGCACCCTGCCGGAGGGGGAGATCATCACCAGAGGCCATCTGCATCATCCCTATGGCCACCATGATGAGGAGGGAGTAGTCCACCCTCGGGGCTGAGGATTTGTACCAGTAGCTATGTGTTTAATCTCGCTCTCTCTCTCTCTCTCATTTTCTTGAGATGTCATGATCTTGATGTATCGCGGGCTTTGTTAATATAGTTGGATCATATGGTGTTTGCCGCTCTTTATCTTGTTGTGAATTGAGTTTTACCTTTTAGATTTCGTTTTATCGGATTGAATACATTTATGGATTTGAGAACACTTGATGTATGTCTTGCTATGAATACCCGTGGTGACAATGGGGTATCATATTGGTTCACTTGATATGTGTTTTGGCACTCAACTCCTGGATTCCCGAGGTGACATTGGGGTAATCTATGCATAGGGGTTATTCCACGTTCTCATCTTTGTTTCTCCGGTAGAAATCTTGGGGCACTATTTAAGGTTATTTGTGTTGGATTGAGAATTATGAATCTGAAATTTTTAGATGCATATCGTACAGTCAACTCACGAATACTCATGGTGACATTGGAGTATGTAGGTGTAACGCCCCGGATTCGATGCTGAAAGTGTGTTATATCGACTAGAGGGGGGGTGAATAGGCAATTTTTATGAATTCTTCACTAAGGAATTTGCCGGTGAGGAAATTCCTTAGCAAAGAACTACTAGCAGCGGAAAAAGTACTCAGAAGTAAGCATAACAGAATACAAGCATGGTCATCATGATGAAATGAAGACAAGCACAGAGTACAGAAAGCGTAATCACAGGATAACACAAGATGAAGACAAACAGACTGAAGAAATTGAATTGAGGAAATTGAGAAAGTCTTCAGTCAAAGTCTTCAAACATAGATATGAACAAACACTCAACACAGTAATGAGGAAATGAAAGGGTTGAGGAAATAGAACCAGTTAGGTTGGTGAAGACAATGATTTGGTAGACCAGTTCGAACTGTTGTCTCAGTTGTACGTCTGGTTGGAGCGGCTGAGTATTTAAACTCGAGGACACGCAGTCACGGACACCCAGTCGCTGAGCATGCAGCTCAGGACACCCAGTCCTCACCGTATTCTCCTAGAACTAAGGTCACACAGACCTTGTCCAATCACTCGTGGTAAGTCTTCAGTTGACTTCCAAACCTTCACAGACTTGGTCACTCGGCGATCCACAATTCCTCTTGGATGCTCTAGACCTTGACGCCTAACCGTCTGGAAGAAGCACAGTCTTCAAAGGTAACAAGCGTCGGATCCACGCAGGATCAATTTCTTTAGTGATGCTCAATCACTTTGGGTTTGTAGGGGTTTGGTTTTGGGTTTTCCTCACTTGATGGTTTTCGCTCAAAGTCCTCGGAGGATGGGTTGCTCTCAAATGACAAGTGTCAAGTTTCTCTCGGAGCAGCCAACCAACTAGTGGTTGTAGGGGGCGGCTATTTATAGCCTAGGGAGCAGCCCGACATGATAAGACATAAATGCCCTTAATGATATGACCATTAGGTGGATAAGATATTTTGGAACAGCTGGCGCACAGCACAGCAACGGTCGGAAATTTGACTCTCAAATTCCTCAGGGCTATCATGTTCCTCACTGTGTAGGCAATTCATACTTGCGAATTCCTAACTCCTCAGTCAGAACAAATTCATCAGTGACCAGAAGAACTTCGTCTCTGTCACTGAAGAAAGTGACTGAACTGTATGAGATTTCCAAAGGCTTCACTCGAAGGGATTGGTAGGTGTAGGATTTTGAGTTGAGCATCACATGGAAATTTTTCCTTAGTATTTCCTCGACCCCCTTTAACAGTATGGTGTTTCCTATGACTCAAGAAAGAGAAAATGAAACTACAAAAACAAAAGTCTTCACGCTTCATGTTCCTCAAATGAATACCAAGTCTTCAAGGTCACACCAATATCTTCACTTTCAAAGTCTTCAGAAAGTCTTCAGAATATCAAAGTCTTCAGTTGAAGAACTTCATTTTCAGGGGTCGACTTTCTCTGTAAATATCAAACTCCTCATAGACTTATAGACCTGTGTACACTCACAAACGCATTAGTCCCTTAACCTATAAGTCTTCAATACACCAACATCAGTAAGGGGCACTAGATGCACTTACAATCTCCCCCTTTTTGGTGATTGATGACAATATAGGTTAAGTTTTCAATGGGGATAAACATATGAGGTGTATATACTGATATTGAGGAATTTGATTGCAAGATATAGAAGAACTCCCCCTGAAGATGTGCATAGTGAGGAATTTGCTTTTGAGGCAATGCACATTTGAAGAGTTGAATCATGGAGATCTCCCCCTATATCTTGTAATTCATACACGCATTTGATATATAATATGAAGAATTTGAAATGCATGATGAAATATGGTGCCTGATGAGATTCAGCATGCGTGCAATCTCATTAACAAGGAATAAGCATGCAAAATCAAAAGTATCAGAGCTTAGTGCATCAAAAGTATCAGAGCACCATCGGGTTTAACATTACAACTCGATCCAAATAAAAGTTTCAGAAGAACAAGAGTTGTAACTTAACACAGATTATTGCCCATATAATAAACCCGCTTGAAGACTAACTCAGATTTCTCCCCCTTTGTCATCAAATGACCAAAAGGATTGAAACTGGGGACTAGCGCCCCTGAAGAATTTCAAGTCGATGGAGGAGTGCCAGCATTGTCAGGGTTGTTTGTTGTAGTAGGGCCTGCCGCAGTGTCGTCCAAATCTTCATACTCATCAGTGTCACGCGATGAAGAATAAGAGCTGGCCACCAGTGGAGGAATTTTGACCCTCTTGAGTTTCTTCGAAGGAGGTGCAGACCAGTCAAATTCTTCCTTGAGACCCATAGTCTTCAGTTCTTCAGCGCTATAGACATGAGTGAGGACAGCCCAGGTGCGGTTGAAGGTTTCATGAAGGTAGTATTGGTTCTTCTTCACTGCATTGTGTGTTGATGTCATATTGTGAAGAAGTGCACCAAACTGACGCTTTACCCATTTGTGATTGCGATCAACCTTCTGATGAAGACTGAGGAGTAACTCACGGTCAGTCATCACCCTGGGTGCTGTGGCTTGAGGATTTTGCTTGGCTGAGGTATTTGCGGCAGAGTCATGTGTGGCAGAATCATCATTGGCAGAGTAAGATGCAGCCTTGCGAAATTGACCATCCAATGGACGAGTGCCTTCATCGATCACAGCAGCGGCCTTGCCTTTATCATCAGCTGATGAAACTATCCGTTTGAGGACTTCAATGGGAGGCAAGTAGCTACCGTGGTTCAGAGTGTCAGCTTTGTAATTTAGTGAAGATCTTACCCTGATGAATTTCATAATCCAAGGAGCATAGGGCTTCAGCTCAAATGGTGACATAGCAATATTGGCCAGAGTCCTCGTGAAGAAATCATGGAAGTTGACGGGAACGCCATGAATGAGGTTGAAAAGCATATTCTTCATGATGCCAACGACTTCTTCATCATTTGAGTCGTGGCCTTTGATAGGACTCATTGACTTCGTTAAAATTCGATAGACAGTCCGAGGCACATAGAGTAATTCCTTGACGAGGAATTTGGTTCTTGGGGCCTGCCTTGGCTTCAAAGGCTTCATCAGTACTTGCATATAGTGATCTGAAAGTTATGTTTCGTTGTAGATACAACGAGCACCATCAAGTGGAGGATCGAGAGGAAGGACACGAAGCAATTCAGTTGCCGGTGCCTTGTAGTGAGTATTTTCAGACATCCAGTCTAATATCCATGAGTTGACATCTTCAGCGTCTCCGGTGATGTGCAGTGTCGCGTAGAACTGAAGAATGAGTTCTTCATTCCAATCGCAGATATCAGTGCAGAAATTTAGAAGTCCTGCTTCGTGAATAACACTGAGGACTGGCGCGAAGCCAGGCAGAGACTCCATGTCCACATGAGGAATATGAGCATTATCGACGACTTTGTCTTTATTGAAAAGCACTGAGGAATAGAAAATGGCTTGGCTGGCAGTCCAGAAACGCCTCTTCCTTATGTGAGCAGACTCATATGGATTGTAATCAGTGAAGAATACGTGCTCGCTGAAGAAGTCTTCAGCCTTGAATTTCTGTTTGCTTGAGAACGGATTCTTTGGCTTCGGCAGAGGGGTGTCAGTGAGTTGCATCACCACCTCAGGAATTGCGAGCTCAGGTTCTTCAGGCTGAGGAATTTCTTGTTCCTCATCAGGTGCAGTCTGAGGATCAGCAGCAGCAGGTTCATCAGCACTAGTGGCTGGAATTTCTTCAGGGACAAATGAAGTGGGATGAGTTTCTTCAGAGCCCATTTGAACTGTTGGTGCAAGGGATTGAGGAATCTGTTGGATGGGGGTGAAGAGTGGAGAATATGGGTGCTGACTTTCCCAAAAGTCATCGTTCATCACCGGTGTGGTGCATTCTATATCCACATCTTCATCTTCAATTTCCTCAACACCAGCCTCTTCAGCTGTGAACTGAGGCATAGGTGAGGAAATGACTGGCGTTGAAGGGATTGCGTCCACTTCAATTTCTTCATCAATCTGCTCTGACGAAGCAGCAGAATGATTTTCTTCATCAGATCCGCTTGGGATCTCATAGTCTTCTCCAAAAGGAACAAGGTCCTTTGATGGAATTGAGGAAATTGGAACAGCATCAATTGGATTTTCAAAGGAGCTGGTCATTGGCTTCATTTTCTTCGCAGCCGAAGAATTTGACGCAGCTGATGCTTTCCGTTTCTTCACAGCAGCTCGCTCTGCAGCCTTGGTTTTCTTCACATCAAAGGCAGATGGAAGAATTGGAGTTGGTGTTGGCGCAGGAGGAGCTGAGGAATTTGGTTGAATTTCCTCAGGCGCAACTGATGCAGTTGCCCTGTCTTGTTCAGTTTCTTCAGGTGCACCACTAGTGGATGCCCTGGCAATTTCTTCAGCAGCTGGAATGGGATCATCAGCCCTGGAACTGGCATTTTCTTCAGTAGGCTGAAAGTCATCAGCGGTGCTGGCATGTTCTTCAGTCGGCTGAGCTGAGGCTTCAGCCTGAGGAATTTCATGTTGCGTTGGGGCTGCAACATTGGTGAATTTCTTCGTCAGGTTGACGAATCTGACCTTGGCTCCTTGCCAATCAGCATAATAAGCATCAAAGTTTTTGCTGAGGTCTTGAATTTGAGTCTGGACCTTGAGAAGTTCCTTAGGTGTCATTTTGACAATGTTTTTCTTCAGGAACTTCTCCTTCCTGAACTAAGCCTTCTTTATTTGTTTGGCCTTCTCAAATTTCCATTTCTCTTCAGAGATGAAATGGGTCAGCATGTGACTTTGGCCAGGTGTTAGATGAAAATCAGGAATAGGAGTGTTTGGGTCCTTGTGCCAGAGATCAATGTAGTTGAGGATCAACTTAGGATCCAAAAGCAGTGGCACAGATGTGCCTTTGGCTCTAGCGGCCCTTTCTTGGCGGTCTCTAATGATTTCCGCAAGTTCATCATCAGAAGCTTCATCATCTTCAGGTGGCTCTTGGAAGGCGACCTGTTTCTTCTTGGGACTTGGCCGAGGACCTCGTCCAGCTGTGGCCTTAGTCTTCAGCAGAGTTGGGCCAGATGAAGACTTTGGTGCAGCTGAGGAACTTGCTGAGACACCAGAGGCAATGGAGAAGCCAGCAGTCCTTTGACATGTAGCCAGATGTATAGGAGCTGAGGACTTTGAAGGAGCTGCTGAAGACTTTGGTGGAGCAGTAGCAGTGTGAGGAATTTGGCGTGAGGGCATTGCTGAGGAACTTGGCCGAGAGGGCGCTGTTGGTGAAGCACTTGGCTTACGAGCAGGCTTCTTTGGCATGGATTTCCTTGGTTTGACCGAGGCCTCAATAGCAGTAGCAGCGGCAGAGTCCTCATTAAATTTCTTCACTGCCTCCTTGGCTTGTCTTGCCAATTTAGCTTGGCGCTTAGCCCATTCTTCAGGAAAGTCCTCACCACGTTTGATGCTTGTGGGATCAGCTACTTAACCAGGTGCCAATGGAGCTCTTGGGCATGGAGGATTGAGGGCGAATTTCTTCATGTACTTTGGAGTCACATATCTGTATTCCCTCCATTCCCTTGCCCATCTCCGTTCAATCTTCTGAATGCGCACCTTGCGCTGATTTTTGTTTTCTTTTCCAAATTTTGCTTCATCGGGTGTGCAATAGCCAGCATAAATTTCCTCAGGGATTTCAAACGCAGTCATAACCTCAGGTTTCTTTCCTCCTTTCCGTGGCTTCTTACCGTCTGCCATATTCTTCAGTTGAGGAATTTGAACAATTGAGTTCTCTGAAGAAGTATGCAGTTTTTCTTCGAGGAATGCTGCAAATGAGTTAAGTTGATGAGAACCTAGTGACTCAGCAGCAGACATGAGTACCTGTGAATAGAGTACAGGTGCGAGGAATTTGGAGAGGTCATATGCGTTCTCAGAAGGTTTTTCGAAAAGAACAAGTTTTGAGGAATTTGACCAGATGAACCTTGAGGAATTTCACTAAGCGTTCTTATCTTAGGTTCCAGAGTTGTACAGATCGAAGATCCACACAATTGAGGAATCTTGAAGAAAAATGATTGCTTAGAGAAACGAATCAAGAGCATATAACTAGTGAGGTGTTTGTGTGTGATGATTTAAAGAATAAACACCTTTGAAGATTTTGTAGTGTAAAATTTCGGATCAACGAGGGCAGTAAAAGTAACTTTTAATTACCCCAAATGAAGAACACGATGAACTGGGTGTTGTAGATGTGAAGCTCGTCTGTTCAGATCTTCCACGCCCTAACTTGGCATAGGAAGACAGCTACGGCGGCGGCGGAGTGAAGATTTCCGCGGTCGGCGTGAGTACGACGGCGACGAGGTCGAGGCAGCGAAGCTCTTCCTCACTGGCGACGATGGAATAGCGGCGGCGCTAGGGTTTGAGGAGCTCGAGCGGGAGAGAGAGGTCGAGCGGAGTAAATGAAGTGAGGAAGGGGAGAGGGGTATTTATAGACACGGTGAAAAACTGTTCGCCCGAAGATTTGGGACGAACGTGCCCCTGACCATTCTCCTTCTCACGACATGTGTCACCCACGTACTGTGTAGTGGAGATCGTGTACGATCGTGGGTGAGTAAAATAATGCATCATGGGATGCGGAACGGTTTGAGCGGCAAAAACGAAAGTTTGGATAAGATCAGTTTTAAAGTTCCGTTCGCAATTTCTTCAGCTGACAAGGACACAGTGAAGATTTTGAACGAGTTTCAAATAGAACGCACATGAAGAATTTGTGAATAGATTGGGTTGAGTATAGCATAGAGGGGGAAGGGTCCGATCACATTCACTTAGCCGAAAATGCAACTTGAAGAAATAGCCATAAGTGAATGATGTATAGGACATAAACTCATATATATATATATAGCCAATGAAGAAAAACGAAGGAAACAGTGAAGATTTTGAAAAGTTGAAGAATTTGAAAAATTTGAAGAATTTCAAAAACTGAGGAAAAACTTAAATTGAAGATTTTCAACTTTTTGTGGTGGCGTGACCCACCGTATAAGAATGATGATTTCAGACACCGCCTACAATTGTCGTAGGGTTCTGAGAATCAAATTCTTCATTAATTTCTTCACACTTAGAGTGTTATTCTTCATTGATTGAAGAAAAACGTTTCTTCATGTGTTGCACATCTAAGTCATCAATTTTGCATAAGTGTTAGGATGTGTGTCCTTTTCAAAGAACATTCGAAGATTCTAAGATATTTAGCTCACACCGCAACTTGCTAAATCTCTTCTCATCCAAGGGCTTGGTGAAGATATCAGCTAGTTGTTCTTCAGTCTTCACATGCTCGATGGAGATGTTGCCCTTCAACACATGATCACGAAGAAAATGATGACGAATCTGAATGTGCTTTGTCTTCGAGTGCTGAACTGGGTTGTGGGCAATCTTGATGGCACTCTCATTGTCGCAGAGGAGAGGCACATTCTTCACGTTGACGCCATAGTCCTTGAGTGTTTGCTTCATCCAAAGCAGTTGAGCACAGCAAGAGCCAGCAGCAATGTATTCAGCTTCCGCAGTGGACAGTGATACGCAGTTCTGTTTCTTCGAGGACCAACAGACCAAAGATCGTCCGAGGAAATGACAAGTGCCAGAAGTTGACTTGCGGTCCACACGATCACCAGCATAGTCAGAGTTAGAATATCCAATGAGATCAAAAGTAGAGCCCTTGGGGTACCATAATCCTAGTGTTGGTGTGTGAGCTAGATATCGAAGAATATGCTTCACAGCCTTTTGGTGTGATTCCTTCGGTGCAGCTTGAAATCGGGCACACATGCAAACACTAAGCATTATATCTGGCCTAGATGCACATAAGTACAATAAAGAACGAATCATGGAGCGGTATACCTTGTGATCGAAGTCAATACCATTTTCATCAGTGCATAGATGGCCATTTGTGGGCATAGGAATTTTGACGCCTTTGCAATCTTGCATGCCGAATTTCCTCAGTACATCTTTGAGGTATTTCTCCTGAGATATGAATATGCCATTGCGCTGTTGACGAATTTGAAGGCCTAAGAAGAATTTCACCTCTCCCATCATAGACATTTGATATTCTTCACTCATCATGTAGGCAAATTCATCACTATAACGTTGGTCAGTACAGCCAAAGATAATATCATCAACATATATTTGGCACACAAACAGTTCACCATCATAAGATTTAGTAAAGAGAGTAGGGTCGAGTGAACCGGGTGTGAAGCCATTCTTCACGAAGAATTCCTTCAATGTATCATACCACGCCCGAGGGGCTTGCTTGAGGCCATAGAGGGCCTTATTAAGTCTGAAGACTTTGTCAGGATTCTTTGGATCTTCAAAACCTGGGGGGTGAGCAACATATACTTCTTCCTCAATCTTACCATTGAGGAATGCACTTTTCACATCCATTTGTTGTAAGATAATATTGTTATGGTTAGCATAAGCAAGTAATATGCGAATAGCCTCAAGTCTAGCAACAGGTGCAAAAGTTTCATCGAAATCAATTCCTTCAACCTGTGTGTAACCTTGAGCTACCAGTCGTGCCTTATTCCTCACCACAAGGCCATTTTCATCTTGCTTGTTGCAGTAGATCCACTTTGTGCCAATGATATTATGCTTGCGAGGATCTGGACATTTGACCAGTTCCCAGACATTGTTGAGCTCGAACTGATGTAATTCTTCTTGCATAGCCTGAATCCACTCCGGCTCCAAAAATGCTTCATCTACCTTAGTGGGCTCTGTGATAGAGACAAAAGCATAGTGCCCACAAAAGTTAGATAAATGTGAAGCTTTTGAGCGTGTGAGAGGACCTGGTGCTCTAATGTCATCGATGATCTTCTCCACTTGCACTTCTTTTGCAATGCGAGGATGAGTTGGTTGTCGCTGAGGAATTTGATCAGCATTTTCTTCAGCACCATTTTCTTCAGCTTTTTCTTCAGGTGCATCAGCTCGATGTTCTTCATGAACTGGAATGAATTCTTCAGCAGATTCTTCAGTAGGAATGACATCCTCAGTTGCCTTGAATTTGATAGAATCCTCAGGTGCTGGTTCATCTAACACAGAAGGTAGGTGCTCTCTTTGCGAGCCATTAGTTTCATCGAACAGCACATCTACAGTGTCAACAATCTTGTGAAGAACAATGTTGAAGACTCTGTAGGTGTGCGAGTCCTTTCCGTAACCAAGCATAAAACCTTCATGTGCTTTCGGTGCAAATTTAGAATTGTGGTGAGGGTCTCTAATCCAGCATTTAGCACCGAAGACTTTGAAATAACTCACATCGGGTTTCTTGTCAGTGAGGAGTTCATAGGCCGTCTTCTTGAAGAATTTGTGAAGATATACTCTGTTGATGATGTGGCACGCAGTATCAATTGCATCAACCAAAAACGAGGAGGCATTTTGTATTCATCAAGCATAGTGCGAGCCATCTCAACAAGAGTTCTGTTCTTGCGCTCCACGACACCATTTTGCTGAGGAGTATAGGGAGCAGATAACTCATGAGTAATACCAAGTTCATCAAGATAGTCATCAAGACCGGAATTCTTGAACTCAGTTCCATTGTCACTTCTGATATGCTTGATCTTCACACCAAAGTTGGTTGAAGCCCTCGAGGAAAAACGTTTGAAGACTTCCTGCACTTCATGTTTGTAAGTAACAATGTGTACCCATGTATATCGAGAGTAATCATCAACAATGACAAAACCATATAGAGATGCATCATTAGTGACTGCTGAGTAATGATTAGGTTCGAAGAGGTCCATGTGAAGCAATTCGAATGGACGAGTAGTGGTCATGATAGTCTTCACTGGATACTTGGCCTTGGTCATTTTTCCAGCTTCACAGGCTCCGCATAAGTGATCCTTGAGGAATTTGACATTCTCAATGCCAATGACATGCTTCTTCTTCGCAAGCGTGTGCAAATTCCTCATGCCTGCGTGACCAAGTCGTCGATGCCATAGCCAGCCTTCTGAAGCTTTTGCAAGTAGACACACGGCTGGTTGTGGTCCTGTAGAGAAATCAACAATATACAAATCTCCTCTCCTAAAGCCTTCAAAGACTTTGGAATTGTCAGCTTCCATAATCACAACAGAGCGATACTTGCCAAATACAACAACCATATCAAGATCACAAAGCGTTGAGACTGGCATGAGGTTGTATCCTAAGGACTCAACAAGCATGACTTTGTCCATGTGTTTATCCTTAGAGATCGCAACCTTACCAAGACCCAATACCTGATTTTTGCCTTTGTCAGCAAAGATGATATGCTTCAGATGTGACGGTGATAAGGGAGCATCCATCAAAAGATTCTTGTCACCAGTCATGTGATTTGTACATCCACTATCGAGGACCCATTCAGTGGTTTTGGGTTGATCATCCTGCAGATGAATTAGTGTAACTTACAATCTCATATGCTTCATCAGTGAAGAATATGATATCAAGTTCATCAGACGAATTTCATCAAGCAGTAAACAGATATAGCAGTAGGAGGACGTGTGTAATGAAAGTTCATTTCATCATGATTCGCCTGCGTCCTTTCAGGCAATTTTGTCAGGTCCCCAGCAAATTCTTCAGACGTTAAGGCATGTCTGGAGACCTGACCCTGCAGAAGAGATTAGTTCTTTTTCTTCACCACCCACATCTGAAGGGGTGGCAAAGAGTTCATCACTCTGCGAGCACCATATGAGAATGATGGCATAGAAGCCAAGCCATTTCGTTTCACATAAGAGGGGTTAGGGTAAGCATATGAATAAGCAGAGAAATTCTTCGAGGACTTATGAACATAATGATTTGAAGAATAATGCACATATTCATAGCCCTTAGCTCTACCCTGCGAAACAGAGTTGTTAGCACGATGATAATCATATGAGGACTTTGATCCATTTGAGGAATTTGATCCATATGAAGAATTTGATCTGGGGTTCCTGTTCTTCACTGGTGGTGTCATGAGGACATTCACCTGAAGACTTTCAAGGCACTTCTTGGGAACCCATATTTTCTTCATAGGAGAACCGTTCCTGCAGTTAGTGCCAACATATCTAGCAAATACTTCACCATTCTGATTTTTGAATAGTTTATAGTTGGAGTCAAATCACTCATCAGAAGAATGAGAAGATTCATATGTAAAGCCAGATAAGTTAGATGGATCAACTAGAGGTCCCTTTGCAGCAACCCATGAGGTTTTGGGGTACTGCTCAAGCTTCCAATATGTTCCATCAGCATTAAGTTTCCTCTCAAAGGCGATACCCTCTTTCCTAGGGTTTCTGTTAAGGATCTGCTTTTTAAGCACATCACAAAGAATCTGATGCCCTTTGAGGCTTTTGTACATGCCTGTCATGTACAATTCCTTCAGCCCTGCATCGTCAGTGATACTAGCAATGTCCTCAGATGAGGAATTAGTGATAGCAGAGGCAGGTGAAGAATTTGTAACAGTTGAAGCATTTGAACATTCAGGTGAAGAATTAGCAGATTCACGTTCAATGCACTTTAAGCATGGAGGAACAAATTCTTCCTGAGAAGCGCTGATTTGTTGAGCTAGTAATGAATCGCGCTCCTTCTGAAGATCTTCATAACTCACTCTTAGCTTCTCAAGATCTTGCTTTCTTTGAAGAAATTCATAAGAAAGTTTCTCATGATCAGATAAGAGAGTGTTGTGATGACTTTGAATGTTATCACACCTAGACTGAAGTCTCTGAAGATTTTCAGTCAGGGCTTTAGTGTGATCCATTTCTTCACCCAACATATCATCACTTTTGTCTAGCATGTTTTGAACTTGTTCCAAAGCCGTTTGTTGTTTAGTGGCAAGGCAAATAAGTTTGGTATAACTAGATTCAATATCATCATCAGATCCATCATCATCAGATTCATCGTCACTATACTCGGATGAGGAACATTCGGTTACCTTTGTCACCCTTTGCCATGAGACATGATGCAGAAGATGATGATTCTGGCTCAAAAGTCATCCTTTTGAGAGATTCCTTGAAGTCCTCAAACCAGGGATCATGACGGGTTCGATGACCTTCATAGACATCAGAGATTCGGTCCCAGATAAGCTTTGCATTGCAAAGATGCATAATGCACCTGAATTCATCTCTGGATAGGCAGGAACAGATGATATCTTTCGCCAAGAAGTCAAGTCGAGTGTACTTGCGAATATCATCAGCGTCCGCCATGTTGCATAGATCAGTAAGACCAATCTCAGTGACGGTCCACAGCTCGCTGTTCATTGCCATGAGGCGCTTCCTCATCATGGCCTTCCACTTGGGATAATCATGACCGTCAAAGATAGGGCATGTCACTTTCTTCATACCTGCGGTCGACATAACTAAAACTCCAGGCGGTTAAACCAATATCACACAGAACAAGGGAGTACCTTGCTCTGATACCAATTGAAAGTGTGTTATATCGACTAGAGGGGGGGTGAATAGGCGATTTTTATGAATTCTTCACTGAGGAATTTGCTGGTGAGAAAATTCCTTAGCAAAGAACTACTAGCAGCGGAATAAGTACTCAGAAGTAAGCATAACAGAATACAAGCATGGTCATCATGATGAAATGAAGACTAGCACAGAGTACAGAAAGCATAATCACAGGATAACACAAGATGAAGACAAACAGACTGAAGAAATTGAACTGAGGAAATTGAGAAAGTCTTCAGTCAAAGTCTTCAAACACAGATATGAACAAACACTCAACACAGTAATGAGGAAATGAAAGGGTTGAGGAAATAGAACCAGTTAGGTTGGTGAAGACAATGATTTGGTAGACCAGTTCCAACTGCTGTCTCAGTTGTACGTCTGGTTGGAGCGGCTGAGTATTTAAACTCGAGGACACGCAGTCCCAGACACCCAGTCGCTGAGCATGCAGCTCAGGACACCCAGTCCTCACCGTATTCTCCTTGAACTAAGGTCACGCAGACCTCATCCAATCACTCGTGGTAAGTCTTCAGGCGACTTCCAAACCTTCACAGACTTGGTCACTCGGCGATCCACAATTCCTCTTGGATGCTCTAGACCTTGACGCCTAACCGTCTGGAAGAAGCACAATCTTCAAAGGTAACAAGCGTCGGATCCACGCAAGATCAATTTCTTCAGTGATGCTCAATCACTTTGGGTTTGTAGGGGTTTGGTTTTGGGTTTTCCTCACTTGATGATTTTCGCTCAAAGTCCTCGGAGGATGGGTTGCTCTCAAATGACAAGTGTCAAGTTTCTCTCGAAGCAGCCAACCAGCTAATGGTTGTAGGGGGCGGCTATTTATAGCCTAGGGAGCAGCCCGACATGATAAGACATAAATGCCCTTAATGATATGACCGTTAGGTGGATAAGATATTTTGGAACAGCTGGCGCGCAGCACAGCAACGGTCGGAAATTTGACTCTCAAATTCCTCAGGGCTATCATGTTCCTCACTGTGTAGGCAATTCGCACTGGCGAATTCCTAACTCCTCAGTCAGAACAAATTCATCAGTGACCAGAAGAACTTCGTCTCTGTCACTGAAGAAAGTGACTGAACTGTATGAGATTTCCAAAGGCTTCACTCGAAGGGATTGGTAGGTGTAGGATTTTGAGTTGAGCATCACATGGAAATTTTTCCTTAGTATTTCCTCGACCCCCTTTAACAGTATGGTGTTTCCTATGACTCAAGAAAGAGAAAATGAAACTACGAAAACAAAAGTCTTCACGCTTCATGTTCCTCAAATGAATACCAAGTCTTCAAGGTCACACCAATTTCTTCACTTTCAAAGTCTTCAGAAAGTCTTCAGAATATCAAAGTCTTCAGTTGAAGAAATTCATTTTTAGGGGTCGACTTTCTCTGTAAATATCAAACTCCTCATAGACTTATAGACCTGTGTACACTCACAAACGCATTAGTCCCTTAACCTATAAGTCTTCAATACACCAAAATCACTAAGGGGCACTAGATGCACTTACAGATGCGCTAGGTGTCTGCCAGTTATTCACCATCGTTGCCATGTCATTTGCTTGCGTGTTGCATTTTATCATGTCATCATGTGCATTTCATTTTGCATACATGTTCGTCTCATGCATCCGAGCATTTTCCCCATTATCCATTTTGCGATCCGGCACTCCTATGTCCTTCGGCGTCCCCCTTTTGTCTCTCGTTGTGAGTGGGTATTAAACGTTCTCGGAATGGCCCGAGGTTTGCCAAGCGGCCTTGGTATAGCACCGGTAGACCGCCTGTCAAGTTTCGTGCCATTTGAAGGTCGTTTGATACTCCAACTGTTAACCGGGTAACCGTAAAAGCCTCTTTCGTCTTGCAGCCCAACACCCCTCCAAAGTGGCCCAAAACCCATCCTAACCCCCTCCATGCTCTCTGCCGTTCGATCACGATCGCGTGGCCGAAAACTGCTCCTCGTTTGGACTCTCCAAACTCCCTCTAGCTATAAATAAGTCCTCCCCTCCATTTTTCGCGGATGAATCCCCAAACCCTAGATCAAATCGTCCGCCGCGCCCAGACATGTCCGCGCCCGCCGGACAAATCGCGCCGCCGCCCCGCGCCTATCGCCGCCTGCCACGTGGCCTCCCGCCGCCGTC
>NC_041383.1:214382295-214440150 GCF_002162155.2 Triticum dicoccoides
GCCGGCACCTCCCCTCGCCGCCCGGCGATATCACCGGCGCCGCTGCCCGCGCTGCCACGTGGAGCTCGCCACCCACCGGCCTCGCCCCGCTGCCCTGCTGCCGACCCAAGCCGCCGGCGCCGCCCTGCCGCCGTCCGGAGCCAGGCCTCGCCCCGTGCTCCGACGCTCGCCTCCGCCCCCGACCGGTGTCGCCCCGGCTGGGTCCGCCCCACGTCGGCCACCGCATCTCCCTCCGGCCGCCTCCTTCTTCTTCTTCCCCAACGCGTCTCCAACGAACCTCGGCTCCCGCGCCCGGATCTAGATCTGAGGTTGACTTTCCCCCTCGTTTTTCTTCAGTCCCGAATATTTGCATTATGGTCCCCTGTTCATCGCATCATAACTTGTTGCACACTGCTCCGTTTCGTGCGTGTATTATGTAAAATTGTTCGTCTCAACGAGTACTTCATTTAGTTCCATTGCATCATGTTCATTTGAGTTCATCTTGATGCGTGAATCATCGTTGCAAGAGTGCTATATGATGTTAATCTGCTGAAACTATTATAACTTGATTTGTCTTTTTCGTTGCATTTTGTGTGTGCATCCTATGAGGTTCATGTCTACATGTGTTTTTAAGTATTCCATGCCATCTATACAGTAGTGCCATCCATGTATTGTTGTGAGTTGTGTGGTGAGTGCATCAAGCTTGTTAACTAGTGTACTTGCTATTGCTGTTTCGCTAGGCTGTTTCTGCTATATCATGATGCTATGTAAACCTGCTGCTACAAGTCATTCTATGCATAATCTGGAGATGTTCACTAAGGATGATTTGTTATACATGTCATGCTTTATCCATCCATGCAGCTGGTTGCATTTATAGCCTGCCGTAGCTTGTTGTAATCTTGCTCCAATGTTGCTAAATAATGCTGATGTCAGCCTGTTAACATTAAGTTCAGTTTTGCCATGTGTTTTTCTAGTGATCCATGTACCCTAAGAACTTTCTCTTGCCATGCATAGCTTCATAAGCATGTATTTCTTTCTGTTGGTTGCCTTGCCATGCCATGTATTGCTCTCTCGTGAGTGATACAAGATCACCAACTTGCCTACTTATTGTTGTTCCTGCCATGTTTGAATCTGTCATATAACTTGCTATGTTTACATGGGTGCCATCGTATTTTCTATGCCCTTTTGGCTCATGGTCAGTAAGGGACTTTTGTTCTATGCAATTAGTAGATTCATTCCATGCCTTTGTTTGCCATGATAAGTTCCTGTAACATGTTGTTTCATAGCTCTAAACATTGCAACCTGATGTTATTTTTGCTAAGTCTGAAACTGTTATTATTTGCAATCTTGTCATGTCCTTTTGAGCATGTTCTAGTGATTTATGGAGATAGCCCAGTGTTCATGTTTTGTCATGCTTTACCTGTAATTCATGCCCATGCCTTTTGTTCTTATGTTGGGGTGTTGTAGCATATTGTTTTGATGCTTGCTAGATGCCTAGTTGCTGTTTTGGACAGCTTGTCCTTTAAACTTGTATAGAGTGTATGTGTTGAACCGTTGCTCCGTTTTGAGTGTGTTCTATATGAAACTTGCTTAGAATTGCATGTAGTTTCATATTATCATGTTTCATCCTTGTTTTGAGTTGCTTGCTTGATGTTTGTATGCATTTTGCATCAATGCCATGCTTAGCTTGTTTTGCTCATATCTTCTAGGTCGTAGCTCCGAATTAAATGAACTTTATGTGTACCTTGACTAGAATCTCGTGTAGATCATCGTGGTGCTCTTTAACTTGCTGTTTAACAACTTCAACTTAATGTTTATTCAGTTCAGGAACAATTTCAAAATTTGCATATGAGGACTTACCGGATTTGTTATATGTTGTTTCCGGCCTCATTTAAACTTGCTTTGATGTGTTGCTCTTGTTTGCATCGTCTCTTGCCATGAGTAACTTCATGTAGCTTTGTCATGCATCATGCTTGTTGTGCATCATGTCTTGTTCATGTGTGGTGTGTTTACTATGTTGTGTGCTTCTTCTCGATAGTTCCTGTTTCGTTGCAATCGTCGGGATTCGTTCATCTAAGCTTGGTTCGTCATCGTGGCTTCATCTTCTTCATGAAATTGTTCTTCTTCCTAGAGGGATTTCAGGCAAGATGACCGCTACCCTGGATCTCACTACTATCATTGCTATGCTAGTTGCTTCGTTCTATCGCTATGCTGCGCCACCTATCATTTGCTCTTCAAGCCTCCCAATTTGCCATGTCAGCCTCTAACCTTTTGCACCCTTCCTAGCAAACCATTGCTTGGTTATGTTACCGCTCTGCTCAGCCCCCCTTATAGCGTTGTTAGTTGCAGGTGAAGATGAAGTTTGCTCCATGGTGGACAGGATTATGTTGGGATATCACAATATCTCTTATTTAATTAGTGCATCTATATATTTGGTAAAGGTTGGAAGGCTCAGCCTTATGCTTGGTGTTTTGTTCCACCCTTGCCGCCCTAGCTTCCGTCATACGGGTGTTATGTTCCCGGATTTTGCGTTCCTTACGCGGTTGGGTGATTTATGGGACCCCCTTGACAGTTCGCTTCGAATAAAACTCCTCTAGTAAGGCCCAACCTTGGTTTTACCATTTGCCTCACCACCACCTACATTTCCGTTGGGAGTAATTAACCCAAGGGTCATCTTTATTATAGCCCCCCCGGGCCAATGCTTGTCTAAGTGTTGGTCCAAACCAGAGCCACTTGCAGCGCCACCTCGGGGAAACTTGAGGGTTGGTTTTAGTTGTACGTAGTGTTCATCCGGTGTTGCCTTGAGAACGAGATATGTGCAACTCCTATAGGGATTGTCGGCGCATCGGGCGGTCTTGCTGGTCTTGTTCTACCATTGTCAAAATGTCTTGTAAACCGGGATTCTGAGACTGATCGGGTCTTCCTGGGAGAAGGTATATCCTTCGTTGATCGCAAGAGCTTATCATGGGCTAAGTTGGGACACCCCTGCAGGGTATTATCTTTCGAAAGTCATGCCCGCGGTTATGTGGCAGATGGGAATTTGTTAATGTCCGGTTGTAGATAACTTGACACCAGATCCGAATTAAAATGCATCAACCGCGTGTATAGCCATGATGGTCTCTTCTCGGCGGAGTCTAGGAAGTGAACACGGTCTTTGGGTTATGTTTGACGTAAGTAGGAGTTCAGGTTCACTTCTTGATCATTGCTAGTTGACGACCGTTCCTTTGCTTCTCTTCTCGCTCTTATTTGTGTATGTTAGCCACCATATATGCTTAGCCGCTGCTGCAACCTCACCACTTTACCCCTTCCTTTCCCATTAAGCTTTGCTAGTCTTCATACCTATCGTAATGGGATTGCTGAGTCCTCGTGGCTCACAGTTTACTACAACAACAGTTGCAGGTACAGGTTTTGCGATGATCATGACGCGAGAGCGATGTTTACTTGTTTTGGAGTTCTTCTTCTGCTTCTTCTTCCATCAGGGGATAGGTTCCAGGTCGGCAGCCTGGGCTAGCAGGGTGGATGTCGTTTGAGTTTCTGTTTGTGTTTCATCCGTAGTCGGATGGTGCTCTTATGTAAGATGATGTTGTATTCGTGTGGCATTGTATGCCTTATGTATGTATCCCTACCTATTATGTAATGTTGATGTAATGATATCCACCTTGCAAAAGCGTTCAATATGCGGGTCTATCCTTGGTGGGACCTTCGAATTCCTTTTGGATAGGGTCGCATATTGGGCGTGACAAGTTGGTATCAGAGCCTCGACCGACCCTAGGAGCCCCCTTGATTGATCGTGCAGTTTGGCCGTTGTTGAGTCTAGAAGAAAACTGTTTTTTGAGACTAGTTATATAGGAGAGTAGGAATTCTTTTTACTCCTCAACCCCCTTCGTCGCTCTGGTGAGGAATCTTGACGTAGGTTTTTTAAATTACTTCTCTTCCTTTTCAAATTTTCATTAGGATCATGCAGTTGGTTTTCTGATCGTTGGTTCTCAACTCTTTTTATCCGGTGCATTTCTCGTCAAGTTGACTAGAGCCTCTTCTTCTTCGCCAAGTTCAATCCTCAGTTGTTTTCTTTTCCCACCCACCCACCCTTCTTCCTCTCAGAACTGGAGTCCGTAATCGAGTATCCATCCTACTCGTGCGAAGTCTTTGCTTTCTTTCCTCAATGATTTCAACCGGTGTTTTCTCTTCAAGATATTCATCGATTTCCCCTTCCAAGTTGCCTTTGTTTTCCCGCCCTCCCACCCTCTTCTTTCCAGAGCTAGAGTCTCTTTTGAGCATCAATTTCATTCGTGTGGAGCCTCTTTAGTCTTCCCTCGATTATTTCAACCAGTGAATTCTCGTCTCGTTCGTCATTCTTCATCTCTTTTCTTTTCCGGTGGATTCAATTCAAGTTTTTTGGGTTGATCACATACTTTTCCTTGGTTAAAGTGTTCTCCTTGCTCGTTTGCCTCTCGCCATTCAATCATTCCGGAGTACAGAAGACATATCAGGAGATTCGTCTGTGTGTGAATTTATTTGAGGTTGTCACCTCATTCAAATATTTCAATTATTCCGGTGCATCATCTATCTCTTCAACAAACCTTTCCAACGGTGTTATCTATTCTGTGGACCCTAACCCACAGGTCTTTTCCCAGGATCTTACCTGACTCTTCTAATTATTCCGGAGCCATTCCTAATTATTTTCGGAGTGTGACGTAAGAATGGATTCCATCAGTCAGATGCTTTTCCAAGATCGTTTCTTATTCATTTCATTGTTGGCTCAACCCCTTCGCTTTTCATTCTCCCGGAGTATCTCGGTAATTTTCGTGGTGTTTCTCGTCATCATTTGAAGATTGAAGAAGAGTTTTTCCTCTAAATCTTGCCCGTTCTCTCGAAGATTCGTGGTTCTAGCTTCAAGTTATCCTCGCGAATTATTCCATTTGTCAGATATTCTTTTCATCCATCCGGAGTATGTCAGGAGTTTTTTTTTCCATTTATTTTCACCGGAGGCCATCATTCCAGTTATCATTCTCTATTTATCCCGGTGCTTCGTTCAAGTGTTCTTTAATCAGCTCATGATCTCTTTGTTCTTTTGCATCTAAATCCCCTCTAGCATATTTGTTCTTCTAATTCTTCCCGGTGATTCATCCTCTTTCGTCAGTCATTTCTGAATTCTTACGATGGTTCGTTCAAGATTCTTTTTCTCTGGTTATCATATTAATTCATTCGTTCTTTTCAATCCTACCGGTGGTTCATGAAGACCTTCTCAAGTTTGCGATATGTCACTTCTCAATCCTTTTCAAGAAGGATAAGTAGTATGCAAATCCATTGCTTGTCATCAATTAAATTTGATGAAGGATAAGCATACAATAAATCTTATTCTTATTTCATCCAAGTGATTAATCCCTTCCTTCGGAGTTTGTTCATGATTAATAAATTCTAGGTCCAAGTGTTTTCATCTTTTCTTTTCCGGAGTTCAAATCTCTTCGGACATTTCGTCGGAACCTCCATCTATATCACCGTAGGCTTTAATCTTATTATTTCCTTCCTTGGATTCTATCTCGTCATCCTTTATTTTACCGGAGTTCTTCATGGTGGTTCTTCATGATTTAATTCATTCTTCAAGAGTTCATCAAGATTATTGTTGGAGGAGTTCAAGTATCCTTTTCTTCTCTCGTATCTAAGTGCAATTAATTCTCTGTATTCTTTTGAAGTGGAGTTTTGCATTTCTTCGTTCTTCTCAGTTATCCAGTCATTTCCGTTTGTGGCCGGTTATCACCTCATAATCTTGAGATGTTATCCATAAGTCCACAACAAGCTTATTCTTTCCGTTGTTGATTTTCTCAACAACTCCGTTTAAACCTTCCTTCTAAAGATGCTTTCTATTTCATTCGTGGCACAAGTTGCCATTTTCTTCTCCGTTCTTTTCATTCAACTCTTTCAATTCTTTCTGGAGGTTTTGTGTCATGTCTTCATCAAGTATAATTCCATACTCTCAAGCTCGTGTTCTACTCTTTCCATCTTCAGCCGGAGTGCTGCCCAAATTCTTTCAGTCTTGTTAGTTTCTTATCTCGGTCTAATCGGAGTGGTTTCATAGCCTATCTGATTCCGTGAGCTTTCGATTCTCATCATTCTCGTCGTTCCTCTCTTCTTCTCGAGTGCTCTCAATTCTTTGCTTCTTTTCTTGAGTCCTTGTTTTACCTCATCCCTTTTCCCTTCCGTCTCGGTCCTAAGATCTCGGGACGAGATCTCTTGTTAGTGGAGGAGTGTTGCAACGCCCTGGATTCAATGCGCCAGGTGTCTGCCAGTAATTCACCGTCGTTGCCATGTCATTTGCTTGTGTGTTGCATTTTATCATGTCATCATGTGCATTTCATTTTGCATACATGTTCGTCTCATGCATCTGAGCATTTTCCCGGTTGTCCATTTTGCGATCCGGCACTCCAATGTCCTCCGGCGTCCCCCTTTTGTCTCTCATTGTGAGTGGATATTAAACGTTCTCAGAATGGCCCGAGGTTTGCCAAGCGGCCTTGGTATAGCACCGGTAGACCGCCTGTCAAGTTTCGTGCCATTTGAAGGTCGTTTGATACTCCAACGGTTAACCGGGTAACCGTAAAAGCCTCTTTCGTCTTGCAGCCCAACACCCCTCCAAAGTGGCCCAAAACCCATCCTAACCCCCTCCATGCTCTCCGCCGTTCGATCACGATCGCGTGGCCGAAAACCGCTCCTCGTTTGGACTCTCCAAACTCCCTCTAGCTATGAATAAGTCCTCCCCTCCATTTTTCGCGGATGAATCCCCAAACCCTAGATCAAATCGCCCCGCCGCGACCGGACATGTCTGCGCCCGCCGGACAAATCACGCCACCGCGCCTGCCACGTGGCCTCCCGCCGCCGTCCGCGTCGCCGGCCCGCGGGGCCCGAGTCAGGCCTGCGCGGCCCGCCCGCCACCGCCGCGCGCCCGAGGCGCCCGCTGCGCTCGGCCGGTGCTCGCCTCCGCTGGCACCTCCCGTCGCCGCCCAGCGACCTCGCCGGCGCTGCTGCCACATGGAGCTCGCCGCCCGCCGGCCTCGCCCCACTGCCCTACTGCCGACCCAAGCCGCCGGCGCCGCCCTGCCGCCGACCGGAGCCCGGCCTCGCCCCGAGCTCCGGCGCTCGCCTCCGCCCCCGGCCGAATCCGCCCCGCGTCGGCCGCCGCAGCTCCCTCCGGCCGCCTCCTTCTTATTCTTCCCCGACGCGTCTCCAACGAACCTCGGCTCCCGTGCCCGGATCTAGTTCTGAGGTTGACTTTCCCCCTCGTTTTTCTTCTAAGTCTCGAATATTTGCATTATGGTCCCCTGTTCATCGCATCATAACTTGTTGCATACTGCTTCGTTTCGTGTGTGTGTGTGTTATGTCAAATTGTTCGTCTCAATGAGTACTTCATTTCATTCCATTGCATCATGTTAATTTGAGTTCATCTTGATGCCTAAATCATCATTGCAAGAGTGCTATATGATGTTAATCTGCTGAAACTGTTATAACTTGATGATTTGTCTTTTTCGTTGCATTTTGTGTGTGCATCCTATGAGGTTGATGTCTACATGTGTTTTTAAGTATGCCATTCCAGCTATATAGTGGTGCCATCCATGTATTTTTTTAGTTGTGTGGTGAGTTCATCAAGCTTGTTAAGTAGGGTACTTGCTGTTGCTGTTTAGCTAGGTTATTTCTGCTATATCATGATGCTATGTAAACCTGCTGCTACAAGTCATTCTATGCATAATCTTGAGATGTTCACTAAGGATGACTTGTTATACATGTCATGCTCTATCCACCCATGCCCCTAGTTGCATTTATAGCCTGCTGTAGCTTGTTGTAATCTTGCTCCAATGTTGCTAAATAATGTTGATGTCAGCCTGTTAACATTAAATTCAGTTTTACCATGTGTTTTTCTAGTGATCCCTGCACCCTATGAACTGTCTCTTGCCATGCTTAGCATCATAAACATGTATTATTTCTGTTTATTCCATTTCCATGCCATGTATTGCTCTATGGTGAGTGGTACAAGCTCACCAACATGCCTACTTATTGTTGTTCCTTCTATGTTTGAATCTGTCATATAACTTGCTATGTTTACAAGGGTGCCGTCATATTTTCTGTGCCCTTTTGGCTCATGGTCAGTAAGGGACTTTTGTTCTATGCAATTATTCAATGCATGCCATGCCTTTGTTTGCCATGATAAGTTCCTCTAACATGTTGTTTGATAGCTCTAAACATTGCAACCTGATGTTATTTCTGCTAAGTCTGAAACTGTTATTATTTGCAATCTTGTCATGTCCTTTTGAGCATGTTCTAGTGATTTATGGAGATAGCCCAGTGTTCATGTTTTGTCATGCTTTACCTGTACTTCATGCCCATGCCTTTTGTTCTTATGTTGGGATGCTGTAGCATATTGTTTTGATGCTTGCGAGATGCCTAGTTGCTGTTTTGGACAGCTTGTCCTTTAAACTTGTATAGAGTGTATGTGTTGAACCGTTGCTCCGTTTTGAGTGTGCTCTATATGAACCCTGCTTAGAATTGCATTTAGTTTCATATTATCATGTTTAATCCTTGTTTTGAGTTGTTTGCTTGATGTTTGTATGCATTTTGCATCAATGCCATGCTTAACTTGTTTTGCTCATATCTTCTAGGTCTTAGCTCCGAATTAAATGAACTTTATGTGTAACTTGACTAGAATCTCGTGTAGATCATCGTGGTGCTCTTTAACTTGCTGTTTAACAACTTCAATTTAATGTTTATTCAGTTCTGGACCAATTTCGAAATTTTCATATGAGGACTTACTGGATTTGTTATATGTTGTTTCCGGCCTCATTTAAACTTGCTTTGATGTGTTGCTCTTGTTTGCATCGTCTCTTGCCATGAGTAGCTTCATGTAGCTTTGTCATGCATCATGCTTGTTGTGCATCATGTCTTGTTCATGTGTGGTGTGTTTACTATGTTGTGTGCTTCTTCTCGATAGTTCCTGTTTCGCTACGATCGTGAGGATTCGTTCGTCTATGCTTGGTTCGTCTTCGTGGCTTCATCTTCTTCATGGACTCGTTCTTCCTCCTAGCGGGATTTCAGGCAAGATGACCGCTATCCTGGATCTCACTACTATCATTGCTATGCTAGTTGCTTCGTTCTATCGCTATGCTGCACAACCTATCATTTGCTCTTCAAGCCTCCCAATTTGCCATGTCAGCCTCTAACCTTTTGCACCCTTCCTAGCAAACCATTGCTTGGCTATGTCACCGCTCTACTCAGCCCCCCTTATAGCGTTGTTAGTTGCAGGTGAAGATGAAGTTTGCTCCATGGTGGACGGGATTATGTTGGGATAACACAATATCTCTTATTTAATTACTGCATCTATATATTTGGTAAAGGGTGGAAGGCTCGGCCTTATGCCTGGTGTTTTGTTCCACCCTTGCCGCCCTAGCTTCCGTCATACCGGTGTTATGTTCCCGGATTTTGCGTTCCTTACGCGGTTGGGTGATTTATGGGACCCCCTTGACAGTTCACTTTGAATAAAACTCCTCCAGCAAGGCCCAACCTTGGTTTTACCATTTGCCTCACCACCACCTACATTTCCCTTGGGAGTAGTTAACCCAAGGGTCATCTTTATTATAGCCCCCCCCGGGCCGATGCTTGTCTAAGTGTTGGTCCGAACCAGAGCCACTTGCAGCGCCACCTCAGGGAAACTTGAGGGTTGGTTTTAGTTGTACGTAGTGTTCATCCGGTGTTGCCCTGAGAACGAGATATGTGCAGCTCCTATCGGGATTGTCGATGCATCAGGCGGTCTTGCTGGTCTTGTTTTACCATTGTCGAAATGTCTTGTAAACCGGGATTCCGAGACTGATCGGGTCTTCCTTGGAGAAGGTATATCCTTTGTTGATCGCGAGAGCTTATCATGGGCTAAGTTGGGACACCCCTGCAGGGTATTATCTTTCGAAATCCGTGCCCGCGGTTATGTGGCAGATGGGAATTTGTTAATGTCCGGTTGTACATAACTTGACACCAGATCCAAATTAAAATGCATCAACCGCGTGCGTAGCCGTGATGGTCTCTTCTCGGCGGAGTCCGGGAAGTGAACACGGTCTTTGGGTTATGTTTGACGTAAGTAGGACTTCAGGATCACTTCTTGATCATTGCTAGTTCACGATCGTTCCTTTGCTTCTCTTCTCGCTCTTATTTGCGTATGTTAGCCACCATATATGCTTAGCCGCTGCTGCAACCTCACCACTTTACCCTTTCCTTTCCCATTAAGCTTTGCTAGTCTTTATACCCATGGTAATGGGATTGCTGAGTCCTCGTGGCTCACAGTTTACTACAACAACAGTTGCAGGTACAGGTTTTGCGATGATCATGATGCGAGAGCGATGTTTACTTGTTTTAGAGTTCTTCTTCTACTTCTTCTTCGATCAGGGGATAGGTTCCAGGTCGGCAGCCTGGGCTAGCAGGGTGGATGTCGTTTGAGTTTCTGTTTGTGTTTCGTCCATAGTTGGATGGTGCTTGTCGGTGTCAAAACCGGCGGATCTCGGGTAGGGGGTCCCGAACTGTGCGTCTAGGCGGATGGTAACAGGAGACGAGGGACACGATGTTTTACCCAGGTTCGGGCCCTCTTGATGGAGGTAAAACCCTACGTCCTGCTTGATTGATATTGATGATGTGGGTATTACAAGAGTAGATCTACCACGAGATCAAGGAGGCTAAACCCTAGAAGCTAGCCTATGGTATGATTGTTGTAATGGTTGTTGTCCTACGGACTAAAGTCATCCGGTTTATATAGACACCGGAGAGGGCTAGGGTTACGTAGAGTCGGTTACAATGGTAGGAGATCTACATATCCGTATCGCCAAGCTTGCCTTCCACGCCAAGGAAAGTCCCATCCGGACACGGGACGAAGTCTTCAATCTTGTATCTTCATAGTCTTGGAGTCCGGTCGATGATGATAGTTCGGCTATCCGGACACCCCCTAGTCCAGGACTCCCTCAGTAGCCCCCGAACCAGGCTTCAATGACGACGAGTCCGGCACGTGTATTGTCTTCGGTGTTGCAAGGCGGGTTCTCCTTCATGTACCTGTCAAATAGTATTCGGCTTCCATATAAATGTTGCGCTCCTCGGCTTCTACGCCCAATAATGGCCCTCTTCCACATGTCGTATGCATGCGAAAAGCCAGGGTATTTTTGACGTTTTACCCCCTAGCCGTGCGAACGAGCCGCCTATAAGAGAGGCGAGGATCTAGATCCAACTCAAACCATCCTCCTTCCGCAAGTACTCATCGAAGCGCCTCCGATAAAAATCCATTCCATCATGGATAGTTGACGCGGCTCCTCCTCTCGTGCTCCCAGCCCTCAGCTAGGAGATTGGGGGAAATGCTCAGTTCCACACAGCGAGCTAGTGACGCTCCAAACTGAGGGATATCTTCCCCCAGCCTTCATGGTTCCGGTTCGAGCCGGACTGGCCACCTTCAGGGGTGGAAAGCAGGCGGAGAGCGTCCCCAACCCTTCCAAAGGAGAGCGGGTATGCTTCGTCCCCTATCTAATAAGGGGACTCGGATTTCCCATACATCTGTTTCTCCGGGGGCTCCTGGAGTTCTATGGACTCCAGCTTCACCACCTTACACCTGCCTCCATTCTTCAAATCGCGAGCTTTGTAGCTCTTTGTGAGCTGTTCTTGGGCATCGAGCCCCATTTTGCGCTATGGAAGATTTTATTTTGCCTCGTACCCCGTTCTCACAAGGGGTCGACATATCGAGTGGGCGGAGCCGAAATATGGCGCATCGCCGGGACCGGGTATCTATCCGGTACCCCGAAGAAGACGTCCAAAGACTGGCCTTCGAAATGGTTCTACATGGAGGACACCCCTCTGCCGGCTCCAGTTCGGATCGGCCTCCCGGAGTTCAGCAACGCTCCCTTGAAGAAACGCCTGAGTTGGCGCCCGCGGAGCCCTCAACGGGAAGATGATGGGAGCGTCCATTATCTACTGGGCCGGATTAAGTTACTGGCCCACTCCGGATTGACCATGATTGGAGTCATGGACACGTGCATCATGCGAGGGGTGCAGCCGCTTCAATATAGGGGCCACCCAATGTGGGATTTCAACAGGGAAGACGACGCCACCCGTCATGGCCGCAAAGGGCCGGGATCGACAGCCGATCTGGTAAAGATCATGTCTGGCTTGTACAAGGGGGAGAAGGAGGACTTCCTCCGCACGAGTCCATTGAATGGATTCTCCATGAATAACCCTCGGAGCTGGGTAAGCGGACATCTATCTATCCGGTCCATATTTCCAAAGTCAAGTGTCTTACTTCGTGATGTCGACGCAGGAGCTGCGCCGGGACGTGGAGGGCATTCAAAGCCTGACTCCGCAGCCCGAGGATCCGGGACGATCCCTTGATCCGGCCTCCGAAGAGGATCCGGACATAAAGGTGGAGCTGATTGACGGGGTGTTCCACCAACTTAGCATGGACAATGCTCTAGTCGCCATTATGGCTGACTACCCCGGTTTATCTCCGGCTTCCCAGGTGACTACGACCGGAGTCCTGACACCATTATTTAATCCATGCTCATTTCTGACCATCATATACCGATGGTGCATCGCAGGGGGAGTCTTTAAGGCGGGAAGCCGAACCTGTGCCGCCTAACCAACAAGGGTCAGTTCGGCCCAGCAGGTGGAAGAGGAGTGTGGCGTGAATCGAAACGTCGCTGCAACGGTACAGTGCACCGCCGTTTTTAAGGGAGAGATCCCTAGGAGTTTTATTAATGCTCATGACTTTTTCAGGAGAAAGAGCGTTCGCCGGACAGTGTCCGGAGAGGTTGCCAATCAAGCCTCCGCCGGCCATGCTCCAACGCGTGGTCCGGAAGGGGAGGCGAACACGAGGCATGAGCCGGATGCTCGTCCAACGAAGGATGCCGACAGGCTGTCCGCCACCAGGTCTGAGGTGGAGAGCGCCATGAATCATAGGCGTCGCCGGACAGTTCTTCGTGACGCGTGCTTCTCCTCGGAGGCGTTGAATGCCTTTAATGCGGGAGATGCGCACCTCCGTGCTGCTCAAGATGGTTTAACCAGAGCCACGGAGCAGTATGTGAAGGACATACGGGTAAGGAATTTTAGTAGTTATATATGCCAGTAGCCCCCGAGACTTAAAATAGTTAAAATAACTGATTTAAGGATCAATTGATATGCAGGATCTTACAGAGAAGAATACCCATCTGTCCCAGGAGATTCAAGAGTGCAAGGCCCAACTTGAGGCCGCACTCTCCGCCACAGGGGGAGCTACAGAGACCCCCACTGGTAATACATACTTCGAAAAGATAAGTAGTTAATAAAGTGCGGCGTGTGCGTAAATCTGACAATAATATTGCAGAGGGTGCCGAACTAGATCCGGACAAGCAACAGCTATTGCGCCAGCTGAAGGCCGGCGAGAGGGTGCTTATGAAGGTGCAGCAGGAGAGAAACAAGCTCCAAGATGCCCATACCCAGCTGGGAGAAGAGCTGAAAGGTGTTCGGGCCTAGCTGTCTGGCTCCGTGAAGGAGAATCAGTGGCTTCGTCGCGGCATTTATAGTAAGTGCTTGAGAAAACTCCTTTGAAAAGAAGAGTTCGGCGAGGAAGTCGATTGACAAAAATGTGTCTTTTAGGTGTGCTCACAGGTCGCCCTGCGGAGGAAATGCCCGGTTCAGCGGGTGACCAACTCCCCGAGCTGATGCAACTGCACGAACGTGTTCGGCAAGCGATGAATGGCGTCGCCCAGGCCTTATGGCCGTCCATCTCCCTACCCGAAAGCCTTGAAGGGCTTGCCGAGAAGCTTCAGGGAGCACGGCAACGCTTCCGTTTGTGGAAGATATCGGCCTGCCGTCAAGGCGCCAGGTAGGCCTGGGCCATGGTGAAGACGTGGTACAAGAAGGCCGGTCCGAATCACATGGCCGAGGTCGGACCTGTGGGTCCCGATGGGAAGGAGATCCCGGTGAGCTTAATGTACGGCCAAGTAGAGATGGCCGCTAAGTATTCCCAACAGGACTGTAAATTAGACAGCCTGTTAGACGGGATTGAAGAGGAGTACAATCAGTCAAATTGATGATGTATTTTAAAATGACATGTAAAATGCCTTCTAGCCGGATTGTAGATCGTTTGTCTTTGCCGACCTTTTCGCTTCAACCTCGGGACCCTAGAGTCCGGAGTGTGTCCGAATACCTTCTCGGTTATATAAAAAGAAACCGGGGCATGCATGGAGACCAGGCGTAGGGGTCATTAGTGCTTTATCAGACAAGTGCCCAACTAGTTATGCTATATTACATGGTTAGTAAGAAACAACTTCCAGGGAGAATAGTTCCGTTAGGGGTTCCTTTCCCTGGGAGGCATGCCCTTAGGTGCATGTCCATACTGTGAAGAGAGCAGAAAAAACATCTGGGGGCAGATAAGTTAAATAAATAATAAATCATCTTTCAAGTCACCGACCAAATATTCCCTTAAGAACGCTAGCTTTCGGCTTCACCCAGTCTGAGGTACACATCCGGCTGACCCGGCAGTAACAATCGCAGAGGTGCTCCCTTTACCTCCTAGCCGAACAATCGGGAACGTAGGGGTAAACACAGGAGCCAGGCAACCCAGCTTGGCCAAAACTTAAGTCATATCGATGCATATAATGGTGAATAAAAGGTACATGCAAAAGTATGACACATGTGTTGGGCATGAAGCCCGTATAAATATGCTTCTGTTAAAGAAGCCGCCAGGTATAATGAGTGCTAGGAGCACATCAAGTGTGTGTGAACAATGCGCAAATCAGCCTATCAAAGGCTTTGAAAAAAAAGTGGGAAGAAGGGGGGGGGGGGACAAAAGACAGTGAAAATGTAAAAGGTGGACGGAGGAGGGAGACGAACTCTAAGTTTGACGCTAGGCATAGAATCTTCGGAGACGGGCTGCGTTCCATGGGTTCGACTCGAGTCGGTTGTCAGATGCGTTGCGTAGACGGTATGCTCCGCCGGTCAGGACTTGGTCGATGATGAAGGGACCTTCCCATTTGGGTTAAGTTTGTCCTTTTTCTTGTCTGGCTGGCGTAGAACAAGTTCGCCAACATTGTAAGTGTTGGCCCGTAATTCTCTGCTTTGATATCTTCGAGCCTGCTGCTGATAGAATGCGGAATGAGCTTTTGCCACGTCCCGCTCCTCCTCTAGGGTGTCCAAACTGTCCTACCGATCCAACTCGGCTTCTCTTTCTTCGTACATGCGCACGCGAGGTGAGTCATGAATTAGGTCGCAGGGCAGAACCGCCTCTGTGCCGTACACCGTAAAAAATGGTGTGAATCCAGTAGTGCGGTTTGGCGTGGTCCGCAGCCCCCAGAGTACGGAGTCGAGCTCCTCTACCCAGTGCGTGTTAGATTTCTTGAGGGACCGCACTAGTCTGGGTTTGATGCCGCTCATGATTAGACCGTTTGCTCGTTCGACTTGACCGTTAGTTTGGGGGTGATAGACGGAAGCGTAGTCAAGCTTGATGCCCATGTTTTTGCATCAGAGTTTAACCTCGTCGGCCGTGAAATTCGTGCCGTTATCAGTGATGATGCTGTGGGGGACACCATAACGGTGTACTACCCCGGATATGAAGTCTATCATGGGTCCGGATTCGGCCGTTTTATCTGGCTTGGCCTCTATCCATTTGGTGAATTTGTCCACCATGACCAATAGATATTTTTGCTTGTGGGTTCCCCCTTTAAGGGGTCCAACCATATCAAGCCCCCAGACCACGAACGGCCAGGTGATGGGTATAGTTTTGAGGGCCGTGGGTGGCATGTGGCTTTTATTAGCAAAGAGCTAGCAACCGACGCATCGTTGGACTAAGTCCTGAGCATCTGCCCGGGCAGTCGGCCAATAAAATCCTGTACAGAAGGCCTTGCCTACAAGGGCCCGGGCTGTGGCGTGGTGCCCACCGAGTCTGGCATGAATTTCAGCCAGGAGATTTCGCCCTTCCTCTTCGGAGATACACCTTTGAAGGACTCCGGTTGTGCTTTTCTTGTAAAGTTCTCCCTCATGGACCTTGTAGGCTTTACATCGGGCCTCATTTTGGTCTTCGGGGAGTTCCTGCCTAGTTAAGTAGGCTAGGAATGGTTCCGCCCACGGGGAGTTCCTGCCTAGTTAAGTAGGCTAGGAATGGTTCCGCCCACGGGGCGATTACTGCCATTATTTCGTGGGCTGAGGGAGTTATTTCGTTGGCTGAGCCACCGACTGTGTGAGAATGTTCTGTGTTGGGTGGCGCAGTTGGTTCCGGGTTGCTATTTCCGGGCTCCTCTTCCCATAATACGGATGGCTTAAAGAGCCGCTCCAGGAAGATGTTCGGAGGGACGGTGTCGCGTTTTGCGCTGATGCGCGCCAACATGTTGGCTGCCTGGTTGTTGTCCCGGGCTACATGGTGGAATTCGAGCCCTTCGAACCGAGATGACATTTTTAAGACGGCATTACGGTAGGCTGCCATTTTCGGATCCTTGGCGTCAAAGTCTCCATTTACTTGTGATATTGCAAGGTTTGAATCCCCGTGGACCTCTAGGCGTTAAATGCCCATGGAGATGGCCATCCTGAGACCATGTAGGAGGGCCTCGTATTCGGCTGCGTTGTTGGAGTCCGTGTACATTGTTTGAAGTACGTATTGGACTATATCTCCAGTTGGGGACGTCAAGACAATGCCAGCCCCCAGGCCGGCCAACATTTTAGAGCCGTCGAAGTGCATAATCCAATTGGAGTATGCCCCGTACTCTTTAGGGAGTTCGGCTTCAGTCCATTCAGCGATGAAGTCAGCCAAAACTTGCGACTTTATAGCTCACCGTGGTTTGTAGGTTATATCAAATGGTAAAAGCTCAATGGCCCATTTTGCAATCCTGCCCATCGCGTCCCGGTTTTTTATGATGTCGTTGAGAGGTACTTCGGAGGCCACTGTTATCGAACACTCTTGAAAGTAGTGTCACAGCTTCCGGGATGCCATGAACACTGTGTACGCTATCTTTTGATAATGTGGGTACCGGGACTTGCATGGAGTTAGGACAGTGGATACGTAGTACACTGGTTTTTGAAGAGGGAATTTGTGCCCTTCTGTTTCTCGTTCGACGACGAGTACCGTGCTTACAACTTGATGTGTTGCCGCGATATATAACAACATTGGTTCGCCCAAGTTGGGCACGGCCAGGACCGGATTTGTTGCCAATATGGCCTTTATTTCTTCGAGTCCGGCTGTGGCAGCGTCTGTCCATTCGAAGTGTTCGGTGCGCCGGAGGAGGCGATAGAGAGGCAATGCCTTTTCTCCCAAATGGGAGATGAAGCGGCTTAGAGCCGCCACGCATCCAGTCAGTTTCTGTATTTGTTTGAGGTCTTTTGGGATATCCAATTGTGACAGAGCTTGTATCTTGGCTGGGTTTGCTTCAATTCCCCTACCGGATACGATGAAGATAGATTGCCAAGCTTGTATCTTGGCTGGGTTTGCTTCAATTCCCCTACCGGATACGATGAAGATAGACACCGGAGAGGGCTAGGGTTACATAGAGTCGGTTACAATGGTAGGAGATCTACATATTCGTATTGCCAAGCTTGCCTTCCACGCCAAGGAAAGTCCCATCCGGACATGGGACTAAGTCTTCAATCTTGTATCTTCATAGTCTTGGAGTCCGGCCGATGATGATAGTTCGGCTATCCGGACACCCCCTAGTCCAGGACTCCCTTAGTGCTCCTATGTAAGATGATGTTGTATTCGTGTGGCATTGTATGCCTTATGTATGTATCCCTACCTATTATGTAATGTTGATGTAATGGTATCCACCTTGCAAAAGCGTTTCAATATGCGGGTCTATCCTTGGTGGGACCTTCGAGTTCCTTTTGGATAGGGTCGCATATTGGGTGTGACAGTAGGTGACATTAGAGTTGGTCGATGTGTATCATATGGTGTTATTTTAGTACGAACTCTTGGATAGATCGATCGGAAAGAACAGCTTGGTGTTATTTTAGTATGAACTCTAGGATAGATTGATCGGAGAATAGCTTTGAGGTGGTTTCGTACCCTACAATCAATTTCTTCTTACGTTCTCCGCTAGATAAGACTTTTGGAGTGATTCTTCATCGACGTTGAGGGATGGCTTTATAATCCAATTATATTAGCATTGTTGAGATATTGCACTAGCAAAAGTACGGATCCTAGCATGTCTTGTTGCCCCTTCTGTGACTGGGAAAGAACACCGCACGATCGAACCCATCACAAAGCACCCCTTCCCATGGCAAGAAAAATCGATCTAGTTGGCCTAACTAAACAAAAGATTTGAAGAAGAAATACGAGGCTATAAGTAATCATGCATATAAGAGATCAAAGAAACTCAAATAACTTTCATGGATATAGATCTGATCATGAGGGAGGGTGACGGTTCAAATGCCTCAACTACTGCAATTTTGCTATAAGGTCGGTGCTGGAGGAGTGTGGGCGATGGTTGAAGTACGGCGGCTACTAAAATTTGGGTAAAGGAACTGATGTGGGGCGGGAGTACACAAGATCGCGCATGGTCCAATAAGAATATGCGTGTATGATAATAAGGAAAAGTAAAGAAACCGCCGATTTTTGCAACGCTCAGGGCGGGTAGTTTGTTTTTATATTTCTAGCTAGCTGGTCTATCGCACACGTTTCGTCCTAATTTCTAAATAAACTACCTGCCTTTAGCTTGCGTGGGTGGTGATTTTACAACGCACTTGCATCACACACGGTTAAGCCAGTACCTCCATCCTTTGCTCGCGCTTGCGCAGTCGTGGTGATTTTACAACGCACTTGCATCGCACATGGTTGAGCCAGTACCTCCACCTTTGCTCGCGCTTGCGTAGTCGTCGTGATTCACAGTGCACTTGCATCACACATGGTTAAGATATTATACTTGTGTCCATTGAGCGTCATCAGAGTCTTTGCAGCAAAAAAACATTAGAGAGGGTCAGAAGACAGCCACACCAGCATGTGTCCCAAATATATATGAGTGAAAAGAGTGGTCTGTGAAATTCAAAATTCCAATGCACAACTTTGACCGCGCGGGCCCACAGCTGGGTGCATCGTCGAAGATCGGTGAGAGGGGCCAGAAGTCAAGAACTACCTGGAAGTGGCCAAATATATTTAGGAATATTTGGTGTGATGCTTAAAACTTTAAATACACAATGCACAACTTTGGTGGCACCTGCCTCGCAAACCCGAAAGCACCCCTAGATATATCTATAATGACATAATGTCGTAGCTATCTAGGGTGCTCGATCCACCACCTCCCACTTCGTGTCAGCGGGGCAAATGCAGGTAATGATACTTTGGTCATACATGCATGTCGCCATGACCTACCATAGGTCGGACCAGTGAATCTATCGTTTGGTCAAATGACAACTGTTGTTGTCGATAAACCGCTTGGGCCAATAGATTGAACCATCTTAAAATTGCATGAGAGGGACCACAAAACCAGCACCTCTTGCATACCGCCCAAAATGATGTACATTGGAAGGGGTGATGTGTGTTTTCGATATAGAATAGTGTACAATTTAGATGTGGTGCCTACCTCTCGATACAGACAACAACCATGAAGGCCAGGTAGTTAAGGACGAGATACGCAGGGTACGGTGTAGGTCAAACCCAGCAATCCGAGCATGTGGGAGGGAATTCTGACAATGCATGAGCTTGAGCTTTGGTTGAACGACATGTGACGGTGGCCGGCCCTAACACGAACTAGGATTAATCCATTCATGGCCAACACATAACCCTCGTTATCGGTCAAAGGGATGATATATATATATATATAGTAGAGGAGCCCACAGATATGTGTGTCGTCACAAAAAACCGCACAAGCGAGACGTGGTCGATCAGAAGACCCCATATACACTGCATGTGGCCCGAAAATATGTATGGGTATGGTGGTGTATGATGAGTTTAAATCCCTAATGCACAACTTCGATGTGCCACCAACTACATTACAAACCGAACACCATACTCGACCCCAAGCCTGGTTCAATACGTACGATGTCGGTTTCCCAACTTCAAGGTGGCATGGGGGGTGTCATCCAACACATGCGCTCAAACTTTATTTGGTCTAACATAGCACACATAGCAATAGGAAACCATCATGTTCAAACCCTTCTCGTTGTTGGGTCAAAGGGATAGATTGTGTGGGTCCCCCTCATTATCGGTAAAGGATAATATATACTTTCAAGAGGCCCATGCGTCGCTCGGAACATAAAGATGCATTTATATGAGTTGTTTATCTTGTGGGAGACAAAGATGAACGAGGGAAGGCCTTATTTACAAATGTGGAGAGGGGTGCGGGTATCTTTTTGCAAAATTGCCATAGTTTGCTTTCTATCTGTCAGATATAGATCGGACGGTCTATATTGCAGGATGGCATGCACACTGAGGGAGTCCTGGACTAGGGGGTGTCCGGATAGCCGGATACCCATCATCGGACGAACTATCATCGACCGGACTATCATCATCGACCGAACTCCAAGACTATGAAGATACAAGATTGAAGACTTTGTCCCGTGTCCGGAGGGGACTTTCCTTGGCGTGGAAGGCAAGCTTGGCGATACGGATATGTAGATCTCCTACCATTGTAACCGACTCTATGTAACCCTAGCCCTCTCCGGTGTCTATATAAACCGGATGGCTTTAGTCCGTAGGATAGAACAACAACCCTTACAATCATACCATAGGCTAGCTTCTAGGGTTTAGCCTCCTTGATCTCGTGGTAGATCCACTCTTGTAACATCCACAATATCAATATCAATCAAGCAGGACGTAGGGTTTTACCTCCATCAAGATGGCCCGAACCTGGGTAAAACATCGTGTCCCTTGTCTCCTGTTACCATCCGCCTAGACGCACAGTTCAGGACCCCCTACCAGAGATCCGCCGGTTTTGACACCGACATTGGTGCTTTCATTGAGACTTCCTCTGTGTCGTCACCGATAGGCTTGATGGCCTCTTCAATCGACAACGACGCAGTCCTGGGTGAGACTTTTCTCCCCGGACAGATCTTCGTATTCGGCGGCTTCGCACTGCGGGCCAACTCACTTGGCCATCTGGAGCAGATCGAAAGCTATGCCCCTGGCCGTCAGGTCAGGTTTGGAAGCCTAAACTTCACGGCCGACATCCGCGGGGACTTGATCTTCGATGGATCAGAGCCACAGCTGAGCGTGCCGCGCTGTCACGATGGGCACGACCTAACTCTGCCGCCGGACAGCACCTTGGAGGCTGCACACGAATCCGCCCCGACCTATAGTCCGGAGCCGATCGCATAGATCGAGGACGGATGGCTGGACACCACCTCGGGAGCTGCAACTTCTACGGCGATGGAGCCGAACACTGGCCTTGTCCTGCATAAAGCTCATGACTCCGAGGTGCCGGACTCCCTGCCGGACTCCGAACCTCCTGCGCCCCTGCCTGTCGAATCCGATTGGGCGCCGACCATGGAATTCACCTCTGCGGACATCTTTCAGCACTCACCCTTCGGCGACATCTTAAATTCGCTGAAGCACCTCTCGCTATCTGGAGAGCCCTGGCCGGACTACGGCCGGGATGGTTGGGATGTGGATGACGAAGAAATTCAAAAACCACCCACCACACACTTCGTAGCCACTGTCGACGATCTAACCGATGTGCTAAACTACGACTCCGAAGACACCGACGGTGTGGACGACGATGCCGGAGACGATCAGGAACCAGTGCCTACAGGGCACTGGAAGGCCACCTCATCACATGACATATATATAGTGGACACCCCAAAAGGAAGCGGTAACAAGGAACAACGGGACGCGACAGAGGATAATCCCGCCGACAAACAACCAAAACTGCGACGTAGACGCCGCCCTAAGTCCCGCCTCGATCAAAGCAGCATTCCTAACGACCCAGCAATAGAGCAGGACAAACCAGTGGACGACGAACATGCAACCAAGCAACCATCCAAACAGGACGAACCGGATAATCAACCCCTTCCCGGAGCAATCAACAGTCCGGACACACCACCAGAGCATAAGAACCTTCACAAAAGACTCGTCGCCACTTCAAGAAGTTTGAAGAAGGAAAAACGGAAGCTCAAAACAGCGGAAGACATACTCAGAATGAAGTGGAGCAAAGTACTCAAGACCGCAGACAAGTATGGCAATGGCCATCAAATAAAGAGCTACCCGAAGCGCAAGCTGCTGCCAGAATTTGACGAGGAAGCCACAGATCCCTCACAATCAAAAAATAAAGAGGCCGCCTGGCCGGATAGACGGCCAGATGACAGGCCAAAAGCGACAAGCCGCGCCTCACACAAGCCAACTTATGATCCTTGGAAAAATAGACGGCCCAACTAGGTCCATCTACGGGCTAAAAAGAGGGCCCCAGGAAGTAACACAACACGATAAGTGTTCGAAGACAGCGGCACACCCAAATACAGGGGCGCCGCACACCCGCTATGTTTCACCGATGAGGTGCTGGATCACGAATTTCCAGCAGGGTTCAAACCCATAAACATAGAGGCATACGATGGCACAACAGACCCCGGAGTCTGGATAGAAGATTACATACTACACATACACATGGCTAGAGGAGATGATCTCCACGCCATAAAATATCTACCCCTCAAGCTCAAAGGGTCAGCTCGGCATTGGCTTAAAAGCCTCCCAGAAAACACTGTTGGAAGTTGGGAAGAGCTTGAGGGCGCGTTTAGAGCAAATTTTCAAGGGACTTATGTCCGCCCTCCGGATGCAGACGATCTAAGTCATATAACTCAACAGCCCGGAGAGTCAGCGCGCAAATTCTGGAACAGGTTCCTTACCAAAAAGAACCAAATAGTCGACTGCCCAGACGCGGAAGCCTTAGCAGCTTTTAAACACAATGTCCGAGATGAATGGCTCGCCAGACACCTCGGTCAAGAGAAGCCAAGAACAATGGCCGCGCTAACAAGCCTCATGACGCGCTTTTGCGCAGGAGAAGACAGCTGGCTAGCAAGATGCAGCACCAGAGACCTGAGTACATCCGAGATCAGAGATGGAAATGGAAAATCGCGGCGCAGGAAAGATCAGCGCTGGAATAAAGAAAAAAGCCCAAAGAGCACGGTGGTCAACGCCGGATTCAAAAGCTCGCGGCCGAACAATAAAACACTGCCTCTTAAGGACAACAGTGACGAGCTATCCAACTTAAACAAAATTTTAGATCGGATATGTCAAATTCACAGTACCTCCGGAAGGCCTGCAAACCATACCAACCGAAATTGTTGGGTTTTTAAACAGTCCGACAGACTCAACGCCGAACACAAGGGGCTCGGTACGCCAAGCGAGGACGATGACAAACCCCACCAGCAGAGCACCGGAAGTCAGAAGACTTTCCCACAAGAAGTCAAAACAGTAAACTCACTTCATGTGATAGTATGGAAATAAAACACGGCACTCGCTAAGACAAGTGTCGCACGGTCCACCCCAGCGGAACACTGAGATTGGATGTCAAAACCAATCACTTTCGACCATCTGGATTATTCCAGAAGTATCCGGAACGCAGGATGGACTGCTCTGATATTGGATCCCATAATAGACGGACTGCAATTTACGCAAGTTCTGATGGACGGCGGCAGTGACTTAAACCTGCTATATTCGGACACAATCCGCAAGTTCGAGATAGACCCTACTACAATCCGACATAGCCGCACTTCCTTCAAACGAGTGGCGTCGGGCCCTTATGCCAGGTGCACAGGTTCATTATTATTAGAAGTTGTGTTCGGGTCATCTGACAACTTCCGACGAGAAAAGCCAACATTTTCATGTCGCCCCATTCAAAAGTAGCTATCAAGCACTACTGGGACGTGAAGCTTTCATCCGCTTTAACGCAATACCACACTACGCGTCTTTTACACTTAAAATGCCCGGTCAACGTGGCATCATTTCATTAAAAGGTTGTCTAAGACCCCGGACACGGCTGGACGGGTCCAGAATAAATAAGCTAGGGGCTACCTAGCCGCACACCCCTTCACAAGGGTTTGTGTATATAAGCTATAATGAGCTAGCATAGGCTCAGCTTTCTAAATTTATATTTCGATTTTTCATATACTTTTTTCGCATGATTTCTTTTCAAACTAAGTTCCTCTCTTTTTACAGATGAACAACGTGCACACCCGTCCAGGATACGGCACAACGGAGACACAGGCGCAGACGTGTAGTAGGGACCCGTTGCAAGGACTCTTTTCAAACTAAGACCCTACGTAAACCTTTCTTACTGTCTCTTGTTGCTATAATCCCCTGGTTTCTCATTATAACCAGAGTGGAGACTGCCGTTTTGGCATCGGCCGCGTCAGAAGAACTTGCCCGTACCTGGACACAAGGGGCTTAGGGCATTGTTCTGCCTGCTATTGTAAAGACCGAACACCTTCGGGAGTGTTCAGCGTCTCGAGTTAGGCCTTATATGCATCAGCTCTGAATCATGTCTTTGGTCAAATGTTGGGTCTGCCCGGCTCCTGTGTTTTGCTGCCTTACGTTCCGTATCATTGGCTAACGCGGCACCAGGAGAACTACTGCGATTGTGCCCCAGTTCTGCTGGACGAGCACCTCAGTAGAGAAAGCCGAAAACTGACTGTCATGATACAGTGAGAGACTGGTCAACCACTCGATCGACCAAGGGAATGTTTAGAATTCCTCCGCTTTGACGAAGGGCCATTTCCCGGCCAGGCACATACGCGCCCCAAATTTGGACAGCGCGGTGCCCCCAGGGGCTATATCGTAGCCCCACCCTCGAACTGCCACGGCTAAGTGAAAGTGATAAAGCATTATAGTCCGGTTGCCTCGTTTGCTACGCTACCACCTCCTTTACAGGACCGAGACGTTGGATTAAGTGTGGAAAAGCGCTATCTTTGCGAACACCCCCGCACCTTGTGCGTGGGGGCTAAAGCCGACGACTGCCATCTTTCAGGTTATACACACGTATACATAAACGGCCGCACAGGAGATATTCTACTGCTTGAACGCACAAGTATAAAAGGCGCTTACATCATAAATATTGTTTTACAACATAAAACGTTCATTTGAACGTAGCATTTTTTGAGCACTGCGACTCTATTACACGAGCACCACGCAACACTTGGCCAAAATAGTGCTCGGCGGGTAACCGGCTATCGTCCGAACCCGGGGTCGCAACAGCGGTGGCATCCATCTCTGCCCAATGTGTCTTCACACGGGCGAGTGCCATCCGCGCACCCTCTATGCAGGCCGACCGCTTCATCGCCTTGATATGCGGCACCGCCCTAAGAAATTGCTGCAATAAGCCAAAGTAACTCTTCGGCTTGGGCCTATCCGGCCAGACATGGGTCACGATATCCGTCATGGCAAGCCCGAACAACATATTCAGCTCAGCCCACTCGGCCAAACAGTCGGTCAGCGGAAGTGAACGCTCCGGACTATGGAATTGAGACAAAAACGGCTCTTCCGTCTTGTGATCCTTCTGGCTTCGAAAATGCACAACGGCATCTGCCGCACTCGCTGCTAAGTCCATATAAGGGTCCTCAGGACCCCATAGTTGGCCCAGCTGAGCATACTTTGGATCCGTAAACCTTCGGCGCAGCAGAAAAGGCTTGCCAGCTACAATGTCTCCGGCCTGGCGCAGCTCTTCCTTTATAGCCCGCATTGCAGAGCGGGCATCCTTGGCTTCAGCGGTGGCCTTCCCCAGGTCTTCTTGCCCCGCTAGGCGCTCCTTCCCTAGAGCCTCATTGCGGTCGGTGGCATCTTTTAACTTCACGGCCATTTCGGCCATCTCTTCCCTGCTTCGGCAGTGTGCGGCCCTTTCGGCTGCTAACTCCTCGGCCGCCCTCGAGGCCGCCGCATTACTCCTTCTGGCTTGCTCCTTGACTTGAGCAAGTTCGGCCCGAAGGCTCTCCACAGCAGCGGCACTATCTGCATTTCACACACATGTCGTAAGGAGCTGGCTTCGGCTCCCTTACCAAGTGACCGCAAAGAAACACTTACCTTGCGACTCATCAAGTCGCCGGTTGACTAGCGTGATGTCCGCATCCGCAACGGCGAGTTGCCGCTTTAGTTCAGCAACTCCATCAGTCCGGCTGGCCCCCGGATGGCCCGCCACCTACATAGGCACGGCGAAAATTTAAACGTGCGATTTTGATCCTCGGCACGCTGTCGCTTTCGACAACCTACCGAGTCTCAGGGGCTACTATCTATACAGGGCGCATTCTATATGCAAAACTGTCAAAAGGTGTGTCATTTTTACGTACCTCAAACCCCGCCAGCAAACTCCTGACGGCATTATGCAACCCGCCTTCGGCGGATGAGATCCTTTCAATCACCACACTCATCAATGCGTGGTGATCTTCTGAGATAGAGGCCTTCTCAAGCAGATCCTTCAGCCGTACACCAGTTGGCGCCGAACTATCCGGCTTCGCCAAACCCGGGGGCTCCCTCCTTGACGACACTTCAGGCTCGTCCGCCCTATCCGACGGCGCCCCGGACGGAGGCGTCTCGCTCTCCATCATCTCCGGATGAAGGTCCCCCGAAGACGAGCTCATTTGCGAAGGACGGAGATCCGAACTACAAGGTAAAAACTTTAGTTATCCTCAGAAGCACAAAAAGGGATGTCCCTTATTATAAAAATCCTTTCTTTCTACTTACGGCTCGTTGGAGGGCTGATCCTTTAAGGGAGACTATGCGGCCGGGGCTTCCCCGGATGCAGGACCCTCTGGCGAAGATTTCTTCCCCCGCATAGGGGCTTTGGCACCCGGGTCCGCGGAGGCAATCCTCTTCTCCCCTTGGAGGGAGGGATTTGCGATCCCCCCTCCTTCAAGAGCCTCCCTAGGCGAGGCAGTAGCTTTTCCACTTTCCCCTTCGCCTTCCTTTGGAGGCGCAACCTCCGGCATCCGGACCAGCACGGAATTTGGCGCGGTCTCTGGGAGGGGGGCCGGACACCATATCAATTTTGCTTCCGCTATCCACTCCTGTTTAGAAGGAAATTGGTCATAAGGCGAATCATCAAAAGGCAATCAAATAGTATGTCCGGACTTGGAACTACTTACTTGAGTATCCGGGCGATTGCAGCTTAGGCCAGCATCCTCGGTCAATTCCGGACGCGCCTCTTGCGATCCGAAGAATAATTTGTACATCTCCAGGGGTGTCATACCCATGAAGTGTTGAAGAATCCGTGGGCCCTCCGGATTAAACTCCCACAGCCGGAGAGGGCGGCGTTTGCAGGGTACGAGACACCTAATTAGCATGACCTGCATTACCACCACCATATCAACCTCCCTCGTTCGGAGATCTCGAATCCGGCCCTCCAGTAGGGGCATGTCCTTTGACGGCCCCCAGTTGAGCCCTTGGTTGACCCACGACATCAACTGTCGTGGAGGTCCCAGGCGGAATAAGGGCGGCGGCTTTTGTCTGCTGCCCCTCGGAACGGTAATATAGAACCACTCTTGCTGCCACATGCCGAGCTCTTCTTGGAAGGAGCCCGCGGGCAACGGGGCATCGGCCCTCCTGCTTACGGCCGCCCCGCCGTACTCCGCTTGTCGCCCCCCGATCATCTTCGGCGCCACATTGAAGGTCTTCAGCCACAGGCCGAAGTGTGGGGTGACGCGGAGGAAGGCCTCGCAGACGACAATAAATGCGGAGATATGGAGGATGGACTCCGGAGCCAAGTCGTGGAATTCCAACCCATAGTAAAACATGAGCCCTCTCACAAAATGATCCATCGGGAAGCCTAAACCCCGACGGAGGTGGGATACAAAAATGACATACTCGCCGGGCTCGGGGGTGGGGATGGCCTGCCCTTCGGCGGGCAACCTGTGCGAAATCCCGTAAGTCAGGTACTTGGCCTCCCGCAGCTTTAGCACGTCCTCCTCCGTCCACCGGCCCTGGAGGTCGGAACCGGACATCGTTGAAGGTCCGAAGCGCTCCAATCTGGGGCTCTAGGTGCTAGAACTTGGAGCAGGGAGAGGATTCGATGGAAGACTGAAGAAAAGAAACGAGCCTTGGTCCCATTATAAAGAGGGAGAATACCGAGAGCCGTCTCCGTGACCGTTCGGGACCCGCCTTCGATAGAGGGGGTGTGGCGACGGGCGCGGTTGGGTTACCCACGTCCGTATTGATGAGAATCCCGGGATAAGGGGGAACATGATCTCTGCTTCGACAAGACGTGCCAAGGAAACCACTTCGCTAAATGTGCTGAGGTGGTAAAGTAAAAAACGATTCAAGTAATGGCTTGGTAGTGGTGTGACGTCGTGCCGCAAAAAACGTCAGCAGATTGAACTTGTGTATATATTATTCTCTCTACGATGGAATGTGGAATTTATTTTGCAGAGCCGGACACTATCCTGGTGTTCACAATCTTCTACGAATTATTCGGAGGAGGAACCCGCCTTGCAATGCCGAACAATATGCGCGCCGGACTCATCGTCATTGAAGCCTGGTTCAGGGGCTACTGAGGGAGTCCTGGACTAGGGGGTGTCTGGATAGCCGGATACCCATCATCGGCCGAACTATCATCGGCCGGACTATCATCATCGACTGGACTCCAAGACTATGAAGATACAAGATTGAAGACTTCGTCCCGTGTCCAGAGGGGACTTTCCTTGGCGTGGAAGGCAAGCTTGGCGATACGGATATGTAGATCTCCTACCATTGTAACCGACTCTATGTAACCATAGCCCTCTCCGGTGTCTATATAAACCAGATGGCTTTAGTCCGTAGGACAACAACCATTACAACAATCATACCATAGGCTAGCTTCTAGGGTTTAGCCTCCTTGATCTCGTGGTAGATCCACTCTTGTAACATCCACAATATCAATATCAATCAAGCAGGACATAGGGTTTTACCTCCATCAAGAGGGCCCGAACCTGGGTAAAACATCGTGTCCCTTGTCTCCTGTTACCATCCGCCTAGACGCACAGTTTGGGACCCCCTACCCGAGATCCGCCGGTTTTGACACCGACACACACCATCATCACCAACTCGTTTTTTTATAAGAGTAGAGATACCTTGGGGAGCCCACAGATATGTGCAGTGTCTATAAACCGCACAAGGGAGACATGCTCGATCAGAACACCCTACCCCCTATACCCTGCATGCGACCTGAAAAAGGTTTATATAATCGCCATGATAGGTCACTATAGAGTCAATCATTCTTCATTTTATTTTAGAGCAAGAAATAACCAATAAAAACATAGTCTACAAATTACCATAACAAGGATCCCAAGGTTTATATAATCGCCATGACAGGTCACTATAGAGATATTTTTCTCTTTATGTCTATAATGACCGTGTCATAGCATTTAAATGAAGCTTGAGATATGAAACTTCCCACCGGGTCACCCATCCTTGGACTACTCTAGCCCGAGCACGCTTAACTTCTTCGTTCTATTTGACTAGGCTAGCAGATGGGAAGTCGCACCTTTAGGAATTGCCTCCTTGCCTTTAAGGCATTTCACGTTGGTCACCCTATGGGACCTACTCCCTCCTATGACACACATTTGTGCTTTTAGAAACTGTGTGTGATATTTACATGGCCGGTGTGTTGCCGCCTAGCCTTCAATGAGCACTGACACTGGTAGCGGGAAAATGTTGGGAGAATAGGCGGGAAACCGATGAGAGGAGTTGCGGGAAATGGTAGCCTATTTGGATATATAACAACATTAATATCGAAAACTTAGTAGAGAAGGAAGGGTGAGCTAGCACGACGCATGCGCACAGTGCTTACCCATATACTGCATGTGTTGTTGAAAGGGCTGAGGATTGTCGTTCAATCTGGGAGCATCCAACGGTGCAGATGTACGATCCGTGGGGTTTGGTTCTAGTCAATCAGAACACGCGACTCAGATCATGCGCGCAGCAGGGGGAGGTAGCATCGGCCACGGTTTGGTAGGCACACGACTTTCGTGAGTGAACCGTGTGCTCTTTGAAAACATGTCGTGAGAAGAATCTTGGTCTTTAAATACTAGTAAATCCAAAACTCACCCGAAAATCATGTAACTTGGCATGATGTCACAACATGGCACATATATGTCAAGGAATTTTTTTGTCCATTTTGGCACAAGTTTTATCACAAGCCTCTTACAAACCGGAGCTTCTCGCAAACAAGCCTCATGGTTCCAATAAGGAATCGTGTCCCCCTTGGGCGAAACGATAATCACTGCCTCTTTTCTCCTTGAATTTTCTTCTACAGGCAACATTGAACGACATGATATCCGTGCTGAAATTTAAACTTATTCAGGGTTTGTTTGGCCTTTTTATACACTAATTGAGTTTCCTAGGCATTTCAGTCCATAATTCAAATCTGAACTACAAATACATGCTCCAATTCACCGAAATGGCTAGAAAAATTATACATGTGTCCTTGGGTGCATGTTTAGGTCCCATGCCAGGAATGAGAATGAATAACAACCGTACCGGCGTCCTGGCTCGTCCTCAAACATTTGGAATCTCGGTTTTTAAATCCCCATAAATCCAAAACTCACCAGAAAGTCATGAAAGTTGGCATGGTATCGTGTCATGGCACATATATGTCATGGTAAAATAGTGTCCAATTTGGGCCAAGCTTTATTACAAACCTCTTACAAACCGGAGCTTCTCTCAAAGAAGCGTCGTGGTTCCGATAGGGAAACAGGTTCCCCTTGTGGGCGAAATGTAATCACTGCCTCTTTTCGCCTTGTATTTTCTTCTACTGGCAACATGGAACGACAGGATATCCATGCTAAAATTTAAACTTATTTAGGGTTCATTTGCCCTTTTGATACACTAATTGAGTTTCCTAGGCATTTAATGTCCATAATTCAAATCTGAACTACAAATACATGCTCCAATTCACCAAAATGGCTAGAAAAATTATACATGTGTCCTTGGGTGCATGTTTACGTCCCATGCCAGGAATGGGAATGAATTACAACCGTACCGGCGTCCTAGCTTGTCCTCAAACATTTGGAATCTCGGTTTTTAAATTCCCATAAATCCAAAACTCACCAAAAAGTCATCAAAGGTGGCATGGTGTCACGTCATGCACATATATGTCATGGTAAAAACATTGTCCAATTTGGGCCAAGCTTTATTACAAACCTCTTACAAACCGGAGCCTGTCGCAAGAACCCTTGTGGTTTCAATAGGGAAACGTGTCCCCTTGTGGGCGAAACGATAATCGCTCCCTCTTCTAGCCTTGTATTTTCTTCTACATGCAACACAAAATAATGGGAGATTTGCACTGAACTTTGAAATTACTCAGGGTTCGTTTGACCTTTTTTATTAATTAATTGATTTTCTAGGCATTTCATGTCCGTAATTCAAATCCGAACTATAAATACAAGCTCCAGTGCACCAAAATGGCTAAAAATGTACATGTGTCCTCTGGGTGCATGTTTTGGTCCCATGGAACGAATGGGAATGAATTCAACCATCTCGGCATCCTGGCTTGGCCACAAACATTTTGAATCTCGGTTTTAAAATCTCTGTAAATCCAAAACTCACCAGGAAATCATAAAACTTGCCATGGTGTCACTACATGGCACATATATGTTGTGGTAAAATAATTGTCCAATTTGGGCCAAGCTATATTATTAGCCTCTTACAAACCGAAGCTTCTGCAACCCTCGTGGTTCCGGTAGGGAAACATGCCCTTCTTGTGGGCGAAACGATAATCACTGCCTCTTCTCGCCTTGAATTTTGTTTTCTACAGGCAACATAGAATAACAGGAGTGTCGTGCTGAAATTTGAAAATGTACAGGGTTCATTTGGCCATTGTATATATTAATTAGTTTTCTAGGCATTTAATATAGTCCATAATTCAAATTTTAACTACAAGCACATGCTCTAGTGAAGCAAAATGGGTGGGAAATCATACATGTGTCATTAGATGCATGTTTAGGTCTCATTTAAGGAATGGGAATGAATTACAAACTTCTCATTGTCCTGAAACATTGAGAATCTCGGTTTTTAAATCTCAGTAAATCAAAAACTCACCCAAAAACATGAAAATTGGCATGGTTTCATGACATGGCACATATCTGTTGTGGTAAAAAAATCGTCCAGTTTGAGACAAGGCGCAAACATTAATAGCCAATGAAGTCCTTCTGAAACAAATAGCTGACACGTTAGTATCGCAAACGGTTGTATAATATGAACCGTGTGTTCTCGTAACCATTTTAAGTGTGGCCACTACCTATACCAAAATTTAACCATACTCGGTGGCGTGCGTGAAGCTATTTGATTAGATGGGACGAGCACGAGAAATCCGTCGTGCAGACTCGATGGGACCCGTGCGAGCAGTCCGCCGCATAGGCTCGACGGGACGCATGCATCCTGTCCACCTCAAAGGCTTGACGAGACACATGCGAGCAGCAAGGCCGCCCATGCTCACCAGGAACCGATCTCTTTGACCTCCATCCACCAGTCGCCCGCCTCGCTCACAACTTCTCCATTAATGGCGGCTGAGCCGCTGTTTAACAAGCGGTTAATTAAAGCACCTGGACGGAGGGTGTATTATTGTGATCCCATGGCAGCATTTGCTTTGTTCGTGTTTTCAACTCGTATTCCAGCCTAATTGAAATTGCCACATAGGGCAACGGATAATCTGACCACAAATAAAATGGCAACGGATAATACGACGACAAATTTACAATGGCGTGAATAATAATTGTCTTACATATTTTGAATAATTTAAAATGCCACATGCGGAAAAGCCCAGAAGACACGGGGGCAAGAGAAGAAGGAAATTGTAGACAACGATCTGGATCACTACTGTCTCTAATTGTCGATGGATCACCAGGCGGCGACATCCTCCAGCTCCTTCTTCAATTCCTCATGACTTTGCTTGAAAGTAGCCACAGATTCCTCCACCTCCTGCTTGCGCTCGATCCGGAGCTTCCTCAGGTCACCCATCAGTTCCTGCGCTGCCAGCGTCATCCCCGAGGCACTGCTCTGCTCTTGCAGAATCTTCCAGCCGGCAGCCTCCTCCTCCTTCTCGGCGAGCGCCTTGAGGAGCTTTGCATTGTCACCCATGAGTTGCTCGATGAGGCCGATTTCCTTGTCAACTGATGCATCACTGATCTCGAGTGGCTTCATACAGTCGTTGACCATCTCCTACTCTTAATGAGGCCAGCGAGAATGTCGCCGTCGCCGGCTAAGGACTTCAGCAACGCCAGCTCATCGCGATCGCCGATGCGGCGAGTGCGCTTGTGAGAGACCTCGCATGCCCGTGAGAGCTCGATCGAGGGCTCCGCGGCGCGCCAGGACATCTCTGTTGGGGCTGCCGCTTCGTGGCGGGACCTCTCTAGTGCTTCCGCGGCCTTGGTCTTTGCTGCCTGGTTATATGTCCACCCAAAACTCCTCCTATTGGTCATGGCAGAATGACTTGATAGGAAAGACCAGTTTTGTGGGTGATGAGGAGAGGAACTATGAAGTAATTTTCGAGTGGGTAGTTTTTATAGCCCGGTGCTAAGTGTGAACACATATTAGTTTGATAGGTGTGAACAGATTTGCAATTACTTATTGCGTTGTAATCTGCAATGTGACAAGAAACAAGGTCAAAATTTATTGATGGTTCTGGGCCTACAAAGCCCGTTTATGTTGTTTTCTGGCTCATTGCAAATAGTTCTTTTGGATCAACCATATGCCACGCATCAGAAGCCCGAAATGCGGAGCCGTATTCTTGGATGTACATGTACATGTTTGCCCACTATCACACACGGTCAAGATATCATCATCGTATCCTATGGATGCACCGTCACACCTCCCACGGGGTGCCAGAAGGTTGACCGTGTGGTTTCTCGCCATTGAGGTGGCCGCGGCGCGCTCTGCTTCTTGTTGAGGCGGCCGCGGCGCTCTTTGCTCGCATCCGTCCATGCGTTTTGCTCGCCATTGAGGCGGCCGCGGCATGCTTCGCCGGTGTCCCTGCGCACGCTCTGCTCGCCGTTGAGGCAAATTTACAATGGCAACGGTTAATAATTGTCTTACATATTTAGGATAATTTAAAATTCCACATGCGGCAAGGCCCAAAACACTCACGACCTACATATGCATACAATTATAATAAAATATAGGCTAAAAGGCTGAGTTGGCGACCTTCCGACCATGGTCTTATCGGACTCCATGATCAGCATAGCACCCTTGTGGCCGTTCATTCCAAGTGTCCTGACCCGCCTTCCCCTACGGAGTTGCTGGCACTGGCTCTTGGGGCTGATGGGCCTCTTCCAGAAGAGCTTGACAACGTGCAATCACGCGCATGATATCTCCGCGGAACCACTCCATTTCCATGTCTCTGGCCTGGTAGAAAATTCCGTCCATCACCTGCATCCTCAAGATATCACGTTGGCGACGTTCTACCTCATCGGGGATGCCAACTCTGCCAAGGATGCGCTCGAGCCTGGACACCACATCATCGGGATCGAGGTTGACACGGCCACCATGGGCAATGATGAAGTCGTAGGCTGCCTGTGTCTTGACTGAATCGCAGAGGTCCTCTGCCCATTGCTTGCGGGGCATCAGGTTCTCGATGAGCACTGGCGACGGCGGCTCTTTGGGTGGGTCGTCGATCATGCTGCTGAGCATCTTTGGATCTTTTGCATGGTGGATGGCAAACTTCTCATCACACCTCCTCTGTAGTATGTCGACCGTGCACCCATGACCTGTCATGCCGATATCACTGCCGATGGGCCATGGTGACTGCACCGGCCGATGAAGCTCTTGCCCCCCGAGCTACTCCGGCTCGTTCTCCTCACCGAAGATGTAACGCAGGTAGGGGTCGATGTCGAAGCTTTGGTCGTTGCCTGGCATGCTTGGATTACTAATGGTAGATGGGCGAGGACTAGATCTGCGCAGAGTGTCACAATGGTGCGTTGCCCCCTAGGTTATAGGCAGCAAGCCCTTAGCTGGTGGCAGGAAATCGATGAGGGAAGAGGCATGGATTTTACAATTCACCTATGTGGAGCGCGGGAAGCATTCGCTGGAGTGCGGGAAGACTAAGTGGAGCACACACACAACCCGAATATCGTATGTGGTGCCACGTGTTATTTATCACACACGTATTAACATAAGGAAACATATGTGTAACTTACTAATCATCGTACATGAGTACTTGCAGACACATCGTGTGCGATACTCTTAGCCACCGCAAGCAAATAGTTTGCATTTTTCAAAGTTTTTTGTACGAACAGAATCACACACAAACTAACTATAGTAACCGTCTGTGTTATAATTTCTCATCACAAATAGTTCATCCGAGTTTGTTGTTTGCTGCATATCACACACATCTTGTTTACACGAATCGATTGTTTGCTTTTGGCTCATCGCAAACAGTTCATCCATGTGAATTGTATGCCGCATATCACACACACCTTGTTAAGTTGAACCATTTCTGTTCTCTTCCCTAATTGGAAACAGTTCGTCCGAGTGAATTGTATGCTGTATATCACACACGCCTTGATCTGGCTGACCCTTTCTGTTGCATTCCCTAATAGCACCTTGTTCATCGGAGTGAACTGTATGCCGTATATTACACACACATTGATATGGCTGTCTGTTTCTGTTGTTCTGCCTCATCGCAAATAGTTCTTTTGGATCAACCGTATGCCCCGCATAACACGAGTAAGTAAAATCTGAACCGTGTTTGATGTCTCTGCTATCGCAAACATTTTGCATCTTTTTTGATGATTTATTTACATCCCCGTTTGCTATTAATGCATCACACACAGTTTCGTCAAACGGTCTCTGATCGTATTGTTGCGCTAGCAGCATCCTGCTGTAGTGATTGGATCTCGTGGTTTTGGAACTTGCGGCGGCTGGAATTGTTTTTAGTCGGCTACCCTAGGGTTTCTAGAATATTGGGGTATTTATAGAGCGAAGAGGCGGTGCGGGAGGCCACCGAGGTAGGCACAACCCACCAGGGCGCGGCTGGGCTCCTGGGCGCGCCCTGGGGGGTTGTGCTCCCCTAGGTCCTCCACTATGGTACTTCTTTGGCCCATATTGTGTCTTCTGGTCCAAAAAATCCCCAAAAAGTTTTGTTGCGTTTGGACTCCGTTTGGTATTGATATTCTGCAAAGTAAAAAACAACAACTGGCACTGGGCACTATGTCAATAGGTTAGTCCCAAAAAATGATATAAAGTTGCTATAAAATGATTGTAAAGCATCCCAGAATGATAATATAACAACATGGAACAAGTAATTCCCAACACTTTCCATGCTAGATATATCATATGTGGTTCCCAAACAGAGAATAAAGTTTATTACTTTTTCCACCATTTTTTACCAATCGATGGCTAGCCATATCCACAGGTGCCTCCATACCAATACTTACCAAGGAATTTATTATTTGACAACATAAAGTAAATTTTCTTTTTCATCATTCCAGGACTGGGCATCCCTATTACTGTCGTACTCTCGTGCAATGAGAATTGAATAAACACTCATCTTGAGAATAACATATCTAGCATGGAAAATATTGGCCACCCCCTGCCGCTTCATGAGCGGTACGAGCACACAAAAAGGAAATTATTTTGAAATTAGAGACGACACATACAAATAAGCTTAGAACGGCACGAGGATACCACATATAGGTAGGTATGGTGGACTCATATGGCAAAACTGGGTTTAAACATTTTGGATGCACAAGTATTATTTCTACTTAGTACAAGTGGAGGCTAGAAAAGGATTGAGAAGCAACCAACCAAGAAACAACAAATCACATAAGCGAGCATTAAGCATAACTAACACCAAATAATGCACCACAAGTAGGATGTAATTTCAGTGCATAACTATTGACTTTTGTGCTTGCATAGAGAATCACAAGCCTTAACACCAATATTCTTACTAAAGCATAATTACTCACCAACATGACTCACATATCACTATCATCATATCTCAAAAATATTACAAAGAATCAAGTTTAATCTGTCCAATGATCTTCATGAAAGTTTATATTATATCCCTCTTGAATATCTATCACTTTGGGACTAGTTTCATATGTTGCAATTGCTTTGACAAGCTCAAACAAATCTAAGTGAAGAACATGAGCATAAAGATTTTCGTCTCTCAAAATAATGTAAGTGAAGCATGAGAGAATTTCTAAAAAATTACTAACTTTAAAATAAATCTAAGTGAAGCATGAGAAAATTTCTTCAAAAATATATTAAATCACACTATGCTCAAATAGATATAAGTGAAGCACTAGAGCAATTCCATAGCTCAAAAAAATTGAAGTATAGCATTAAGAGCAATTCTAACAAATCATAGCATAATTTTGTCTCTCTCAAATAGGTGTGTACAACAAGGATACTTGTGACAAACTAAAAAGCAAAACAAGCAAAGACACATATAAGACAAGACGCTCCAAGCAAAACTCATGATTTCTGACGAATAAAAATATAGCTCGAAGTAAAATACCGATGGTCGTTAGAAGAAAGAGGGGATGCCACTCGGGGCATCCCCAAGCTTAGTTGCTTGTTTCTCCTTGAATATTATCTTGGGGTGCCATGGGGAATCCCCAATCTTAGGCTCTTCTTACTCCTTATTCCTCCATCCATCGTGATCTCACCCAAAACTTGAAAACTTCAATAACACAAAACTTAACAACACCTTCGTGAGAAATGTTAGTATAATAAAGCAAATCACTACTATAAGTATTGTTGCAAACCTATTCATATTTTACTTTTTTCATTATATCTACTGTATTCTAACTTTACTATGGCTCATACCCCCCCCCCCGATACAACCCATAGATTTATCAAAATAAGCACACAACACAAAGAAAACAGAATCTGTCAAAAACAGAAAAGTCTGTAGCAATCTGAATACTTCGTATACTTCTGTAACTCCAAAAATTCTGAAAAATTAGGAAAACATTGGAAATTTTTATATCAATCATGTGTAAATAATTCAGAGCAAAAGCTCATTTATGCGATTTTCGAAAATTCTGCGACTTGGCGCAAAAGTTTCTGTTTTTCAAGAAGATCAAATCAACTATCACCCAACATGATCCCAATGGCTTAACTTGGCACAATAACTAATTAAAACATAAAAACACGATGATAAAAGTAGAAAAATTGTGCAAACACTCAAAAACAGAAAGAAAAGGTTAAAAACAAATTTTATTTATTGGGTGGCCTCCCAACAATCGCTATCATTTTACGCCCCTAGCTAGGCATAATGCATAGATTCAAGTATTGTCATCTTTAGTTTTTGCGACCTTTGCAAGGGCCTTTTCAAACCCGGGAGGCTCTTTACGCTTCCCAATATTTTCGATAAAAGATACCATATTGAGATCTAAAATATCCAAGCGCTTGTTGCAAAGAGTGATCAAAGTATTCATGCGATTGGGGTTTCCACTGATATTTTTAAGAGGTTCATTATATTTTTGTAACTCAACCAAATGTTTATGCAAATCACTCAACTTGCCTAAACTTTGAGTCCCTTCTTGAGTAAAATAAATCCCCCTTTTGAATCGCAGAATTCCCAAAAACCCCTCTAGGATCTCATAAGCGGTATTAGCATCAAGCTCAATAAAGTTCCATTTAGCAGCAAAATCCAAAAGTTGTCTATTATGCAAAGCTAATCCTATATAAAAATTTCGAAGCAAGATCTTTGCATCCCCTTTTAGATTGCTAATGTGATAGGATTCCATTAGCCCATACCAAGCATCTTTCAAATTTTCTCCTTGTTTCTGCATGAAGTATAGAACTTCAAAATCTGGTGACAAAGGAGGAGGAGTCACGCTAGTCATACTAACAAATTAGGAAAGCAAGATTGCAAACAGATCTAACAAGAAAAAAAGGCAAACTATAAATAAGGCAAATAAAACAGCAATTTTTGGGAAATGGGGGAGATGAAAACGAGAGGCAAATGGAAAATAATCTAAATTGCAAGGAGATGAGGTTTGTGATTAGGAAGCTGAAAGCACAAGTGCTCCCTAGGTTATTTTGGTAATTTATGTCAACATATCTCTTATTGGACTAATACTTTCCTCTAGTATATTTTAGATGAGTTCAACATTGGAGTGGAAGGACAAGAGGATGTGGAACCCCTTCATGATGCTAAGGACAAACATTGGCAAAAGCTCAAGACTCTACATTTTCATTTTAGTGATCCAAGATAACATTGAGTCCATAGGAAAGCCAATACTATTAAAAGGGGATGAGGTGTTGCTTAATGACTTCCTAGCTCAAAGTGCTTAGTGGTATTCTCCAAAAGCCCTCAACCACTTTCTCATTTACACATATGTCCTAAACCTAAAGTCAAAAATGAATCCGGCGCCACCGAGTTCACTTGACATAGCCATATCTAGAAACCCTAATCAGCTCGGTCTTATCGATAGGGATCTCGGTCTCACCGAGATGGGATTGCAAACTCTATGTTTCCCTTTGTAACTTTTTGGTCTAACCGAGATGAGCAATTGGTCCCACCGAGTTTGCAGTGCAAACTCTCTGTTACCTATTGCAGTTATTTTGGTCTCACCGAGATATGCAGTCGGTCCCACCGAGTTTGCTTAACCAAGTCTCTGTTTGCTTATTGTTGAAATCGGTCCCATCGAGTTCATGCAATCGGTCTCACCGAGATGAGGTTTTGCCCTAAACCTAGGACATCGGTCTCATCGAGTTGACCTTGTCGGTCTCACCGGAAACTCTCACGTTCACACTTTGAACCATATCGGTCTGACTGAGTTTCACTATTCGGTCCCACCGAGTTTGGTAAATTGTGTGTAATAGCTAGATTTTGTGTGGAGGCTATAAATACCCCTCCACCCCCTCTCCATTTGAGAGAGAGCCATCAGAACGTGCGTACACTTCCACTACTCATTTTCTGAGAGAGAACCACCTACTCATGTGTTGAGACCAAGATATTCCAATCCAACCACGAGAATCTTCATCTCTAGCCTTCCCAAAGTTTCTTTCCACTCAAATCATCTTTCCACCATATCCAAATCTGTGAGAGGGAGTTGAGTGTTGGGGAGACTATCATTTGAAGTACAAGAGCAAGGAGTTCATCATCAACACACCATCTATTACCTTTTGGAGAGTGGTGTCTCCTAGATTGGTTAGGTGTCACTTGGGAGTCTCCGTCAAGATTGTGGAGTTGAACCAAGGAGATTGTAAGGGCAAGGAGATCGCCTACTTCGTGAAGATCTACCCAAGTGAGGCAAGTCCTTCGTGGGCGATGGCCATCGTGGGATAGACAAGGTTGATTGATTATTTGTGGACTCTTCGTGGGTGGAGCCCGCCATGGACTCGCGTAACCATTAGCCTTCGTGGGTTGAAGTCTCCACCAACGTGGATGTACGATAGCACCACCTATCGGAACCATGCCAAAAATCTCCATGTCTCCAATTGTGTTTGCACACTCCAATCCCATCCCTTTACTTTCTTGCAAGTTGCATGCTTTACTTTCCGCTGCTCATATACTCTTGCCATGCTTGCTTGAATTGTATTGTGAATGTTTGAAATTGTGCTAATTTCCAACCTCAACTTGAAAAACTTAAAAACTGCTACCTTTACTTGTTGTGGGTCTAATCACCCGCCTATAGACACCTCTTCTCGATCCTTTCAATTGGTATCAAAGCTTTGGTCTCCATTGCTTTGGTTTAAACACCATTGGAGGAAGATGGATGAGTCTCCTATTGGGAGTATTAGACATAGAGTGCTTATGCTTGATGGAGAGTTCTACAATGCTTGGAAAAATGAGATGCTTGAGATTTTCAATGAATATCACTTGAACAAGTACATTACTACCCCTTGTGCACCCCTTGCCGACCCCTTGCATCGTACCCCTGACGAGTCTCTTGACATGATTCGCAATCTCAAACTGTCAATCTTATCACTAGAGGATTACCTAGAAATTTGATTTCTTGCTTTCCAACGCTTGAATGTGCTTACACTATGTGGAGATTTCTTAAGGAACGATTTCCGAAGTATTCCTTGAAAAACTAAGATAAGATTCTTCACAAGTCCATTGCTTTGAATAAGATGAGCCCTAATGATCCTAAGTTTGGTGATTGTCTATTTGAGCTTCGTGACCTTATGCGTTCCAAAGGAGATGTTGGAATCACTAGCAACATCATTTCCGAAGTCATTAGAATTCATAGAGATGCACATTGTCATGATCACAAAACTAATGAATCACTCTCTCTAGGAAACGATCTATCACAAGTTGATGTTGAACATGGATACTATGATGAGGATGATGATAGTGACTATGATCTTGATGAGTCTATGAGACACTTTGGTCTTATGGCTAACATTCATGGCTACATTGCTGGAGGAAAGGAATGAGTTCTTGATAGTGGATGTACCGATCACATGACCGGAGACAAGGACATGTTTCGTGAGCTTTCTAAAAATGACGAGCCTCGAAAGTATGTCACTTTTGGTGATAACTCAAAGGGTGACAAAGATCCTTAGGAAGCTATAGAAGAATTGTCTATTGACAAGATTCGCCCAACGGAGGTGAAGGAGAGTACCTCGTCTATCCAAGCGGAAGCCTCAACTTCACACCAAGGTGATCCACAAGTTGACTTGGAGGCGTCCACAAGTGGAACGCATCAAGACAATGGGAACGACGATGTACAACAAGATGAACCTCGTCGACCTCCCTCTCCACCTCCACGAGAGAACAACAATGCCAACAACAACGAAGAAAGACAAGAAGAAGAACAAGACAATGAAGAGGATGTTCCACCCTGACCCAAACAAAAGCTCTCACGAGTTCGAGCAAGAGTCTCAGGAGATCATCCCATCGAACAAATCTATGATAGTATTCAAACCGGGAGAATTACTTGCTCTAAAACTCGTTTGGCTAAATTTTGTGAACATTACTCATTCATTTCTAGTATTGAACCGATGATGGTTGAAGATGCTCTTGATGATCCAGATTGGGTGAACGCATGAAGAGCTACACAATTTCGAGAGGAACCAAGTGTGGACATTGGTTAAAAAGCCCGATGAGAAGCACAATATCATTGGAACCAAATGGGTGTTTCAGAACAAGCAATATGAAGATGGACAAGGTCTACACAACAAGGCTTGTCTCGTCGCTCAAGGCTACACTCAAGTCGAAGGTATGGACTATGGTGAGACATATGCCCCTGTTGGGGATATAACTACTAAGTGTAAACTGCCACCAGGAGGGGCCGGTTCACCTTCGACTACATTGAAGCCCATGAAGACCCAGAAGATGGCGCTTTAATAATGAAGCTAGAGGCCCGGAGCCCAAAGGAGGATTAGGGTCCATAGTGGTAAATCGTCATGAGTATGTAACTTGTATTATAAGTTAGGAAAGGAGAGACCGAGCCGGACACTTGGACGAGTCGGCCTCGGGACTCTGTAGACCGGCCGGACGTCAACCTGTGTATATAAAGGGACGACCCAGCGGTTGTTCAGGGACAACGGACAACAACTCGAGACTCAGGCAAGCGTATTTGCTCCCTGGTCATCGAAACCCAATCAATCCCATCACAACTAGACGTAGGCTTTTACCTTCATTGAAGGGGCCAAACTTGTATAAAACTCCGGTGTCCCTTGTCTGGTTTAACCCCTTCAAGCTAACCCGCAGCGATGGCTCCACGACTAAGTCCTTTCATGAGGACATCTGACGTGTTAATTCCACGACAGTTGGCGCCCACCGTGGGGCTATCGCATGATGGTTTCGAGTTCTTAAAGGGTAGCTTTGAAGGACTCAAGGGGTACGTGGTTGGCCGGATGACCAAGAGTCATCGCGGCAAACTCTACATTGACAACGAAAGATGGGGCCCCGAGGTCGGCTCGATCGAGTACGGGTACCGGGTCCCCTTTGGCAGAATTCATGTCTTCATCGGCAAGACCGGCGAACCGGGCCCTGAGCCGGACATCTACACCGACCTCGTCGAGACGGCTCAGCGTGCGAGTCCTGCCCGGGTTAAGCCCGCCATGAAGCATGCGTTTGTAGGATGTGTCCATGGGATAAGATCTGAACCGGTGTCTGAAGGCGAGACGGCTGTTTATTCCGACGGTGAGTCATCCACTGGTGAAACCGATTCTCTGTACCAAGTTCATGATGGTGTGTTCGAAGGACATTCCGATGGCAACAGTATTCCGGACCTCCTTGAACCGCCAAGTCGGGTTGCTGTTTTCATGGCCGGAACACAGCCCACTCTGCAATCTTTATCCACAGCAGCAATGAATACCGGATCAACGGCTGCGGCAGGAAGCCCGGTGCGTTGACCGGCTCAAGTCCTCTCCGGTTTGATGGATGCCTGGGCGACCTTGTTGACCACGGCAGTTACCCCGGAGACGCAGGATCGGCATAATGCGAATATGGCGAAGCTGAAGGACCAGATAACACAGGCTAAGGAGGACCTGGCAACTGAGGATGCTAGGATGGCTGAAGAACGGGTCGCTTTGGATGCCCAGTCACAGCAGATACAGGCGCAGAATTACCGGCTCATGTTAGATCAGAATGCATCAAATGATGTAATGCGGAGAAAGTATCAATCATGTATGCCACCAGTCTTTGAGGGAGTAAATCTTTTCAATACGCCAGGGGCTGGGCCGAGTAATCCGGTAGCTACAAACCGGACCGACGCGCCGAGGGCGGCGCCGGATCAACCACGGACGATGGAACCACCTCGACGAATGGATAACCCGCCGCAATATGTGTCAACACCACCGGGTCACTTTTCGAGCCCTTTGGATAACATGATTGCTGCAGCATCTCGCCTGACAGCTATTCCGATGGAGGGCGATTCACTGGCAGCGATTGAAACGCGGCAGGCTAGAGACCTTCTTCAAACCGCTGTGGTGCAGTACCAGGCCTATTCCTATAGCCGGGATAGAATTCATTCGACTCCCCGTCCGAGCAAAAGTTATAGCAGGCACATGGATGAACCGGAAGTGTCTAGCAGTGCGCGGTGCCGCAATATCCTCCAAGGGCCCAATCCGGCGCGCGGTGAGGTAAATGCTCAAGACGTGGTGGATAATGGCAGAGCATGAAGGGATGCCGCTTTGGCAGCACAATATACGGGTCATTATCAACCCGTCCCGGTTCAGCCTGCGGCGTCAGTAGACCGCGGCACCGGGTTAGCCTTCAGTTCCTTGGGAGTGCCGTGTATCATTCTGGCTCTCCGTAATGTGTGATTGCCTAAAGATTTCAAGGGTCCGCGTAAGGTGCCAAATAACACCGTTGATCAGCCGCCTGAGGCGTGGGTCAAGAGTTATGAGATGGCAATGGAGATGCTGGATGTGGATGAAGCGGCTTGTGCAAAGTATTTCACGATGATGTTGGAAGGGACAGCTCGTACTTGGTTGAAGAACCTACCGGCTAATTCCATCGAGTCATGGGATCAATTGAAGGCCCGGCTTATAGCCAATTTCAAATATACATGCAAACAGCCTATGTCCATTGTGGATCTGGATGCCTGTGTTCAATGGGAGAACGAGTCGACAACTCATTGGGTGTGCCGGGTTTCAGAAGTTTTGCATTCGTCGGACCGGATTAATGCTGGCCAAGCGATCATAACGCTGGAGCGTAATTGCCGGTTTAAGTCACTAAAGATGAAGTTGGGACGGCTCAAGCGCCACTGCAATGACATGGGAACACTTATGGCAGCCTTGGTCAAATATGCTGATTCTGATAATACCAAGGATCCCGATTCTGATGAAGAGAAACCAGAGAAGGGAAAGAAGAACGGCGGTGCAAAAGGACATCATCACAAACAAGGAGACTAAAGCTTTTCGTTTGTTAAATCAGCCTTGCCCGAAGCACGGGACTAAGGAAGCCCCATCAACACATCTTTGGAAAGATTGTCACATTATGAAAGAGTTCAAAAATTCTAATCTATTCCGGTATGATCAGGGCCCGTCCGGCGGTCCAAGTCCATGGTTATTCACAATGGCGAGTTACACCGTTGCAGTGTCTCAGGCGTATTTCAACATTGTGTTTCTCCTGAAGAAGGACAGTAGATTCTCCATGAAATCCATGAAGGGGATTGTGGTCACCATTCCGGTTCAAAGTCCCTGGTGGCTAAATCTTTTCGTCATGGGTTTTATTGGTTGACAGCTCATGCTGATGCGGAGGATCTGGTAAAGCGGTGTGATGCTTGTAAGAAATTTTCACGTCGAGCTCATGTTCCGGCTCAAGAGCTACGGACGATTCCTATCACTTGGACGTTTGCTACGTGTGGGCTTGATATGGTGGGACCTTTTAAGCATTCCAAGGATAGGAAGACCCACCTGTTGGTGGCGGTTGACAAGTTCACTAAATGGGTTGAAGCGAAGCCTGTCAGCAAGTGTGATGCAGCCACGACAGTTCAATTTCTCAAAAAGGTCATTTTCCGTTTTGGTTTTCCACACAGCATCATCACAGATAATGGCACAAACCTTTCTAAAGGCGACATGGAGGAGTTTTGTCAACGAGAGCACATCCGGCTTGATGTAGCGTCTGTGGCTCATCCCCAGTCTAATGGTCAAGCAGAGAGGGCGAATCAAGAAATCTTGAAGGGTATCAAGCCCCGACTTATGGTTCCTTTGAAGCGGACGCCGGGTTGTTGGGTGGAAGAATTACCATCTGTGTTATGGAGTATAAACACCACCCCAAACCGATCCACGGGTTATACACCTTTCTTCATGGTTTATGGGGCTGAGGCTGTCCTCCCAAGTGATATTCGTCATGACTCGCCCTGGGTTGCTAATTATGTTGAAGCGGACAATGAGCAAGCACGTCAAGAGGCGCTGGACCTGTTAGATGAGAAACGGGACATGGCTTTGGCTCGATCGGCGGTTTATCAACAAGACCTGCAGGATTATCACAGCCGCCGGGTTAAGACAAGAACCTTTCAAGAAGGCGACTTAGTGCTCCGGCTCATCCAGGATCAGACCGATATGCACAAGTTATCTCCACCTTGGGAAGGACCCTTTGTGGTCAGCAAAAATCTGCACAATGGATCATACTACCTCATTGACGTTCGAGAAGACTCACGCAGTTCTGAGGAGGAGACCCGGCAGCCCTGGAACATAGCTCTCCTTCGGCCTTACTACACTTGAGCCATAGGCTTTTCTAATGTACATATTTCAACAATGTATATATTATGATCAATATAATAAATCGGCATCCTTGCTATAAGCAGGGCCTCTGCTATTTTTTCTCAAAATGTCCTTTGAGTTACATGGGGGCTTCAGCTGACAAAGCGGAGTACTACCTGCTAAACCGACTATCATGCCATAATACAGCTTGGGAGCTTCACACCCAAGGGGCCAAAGAGAGTCTGGATGCTATGCACAGCTCAAACATAGGCACCCATGAGCACAACTCACAAAGTTACTTGGGGGCTCCTTGTGTAAAATACCAAGGAGTTTGAAAGGCCCTTGTAGCTGGGTACTGACCCACGGCTTGGAAGCCTGGTGTATTCACCTAAAACCCCGGGTTAACCTGCCTTCATCAAGTAAGCCACTCCTATCCAGGTAATCCTGGCATGACCCACCGAACATTTGACAATTACTCTCATTGAGACCCTGAACTTGTCAAAGTTAAAACGGCGATTGGCTAGTTGGAGGCCCATCTTCAAAGGATTTGTCAAATGGTTTAACTCAGCGGTCTGGCAGCCCGTGAAAAGCCTCGAATTTGGGCCTGGTAGCCCTTGAAAAGCCTCGACTACAAGTTTTATTTGCTTTTGAAGTTTTTCTCTCCTTTGATAAGGTTTTGAGTTAAACCGGCGTCTCTTAACCCGTATGATTTTTTCAGACATTATATTAACCCGGTGTTTGTTAACCCGGCTTGGTTTCAACTATAAGTTGTAAGACCACATCCAATTATAAGCCGGTGTTTATTAACCCGGCCTGGCTTTAACTACATGTTGCCAGTTTATCCATCTGGTGCTCATGGTAATCCGGCATGGCTTATTACTTAACATCATTACATGGTGAGAGGTAGAACAGTTAAAGATTTGGGTTTCAACCCTTACTACAATAAAAGTTGGTAAACCAACTAAGTGATTTCATATCACAGGTATGAGTTATTTCATATTTATTCTGCTTTGGTTATTAGCCAGGCTTTATCTTGGGCATTATGACCCTTTAGGTGGTAAACCGCCAGTACAATTCTTTTTATGCAGACATAGGGATTGCATAATATATTGTGACATATAAGTCAACACTGAAATTGTCATGGTGGATCAAACAAAGTATCTCCCAGTGCACGATGGCAGCAGATCAAAGTATTTTCACTAGCCTATTACAAGGCGCTTTAAGGCCCAAAATATGGGATTGTTTCTTCCAACCGAACAAAGTTTATGAAGCGTCAATTAGATTGCCGGATCAAGCTTCATCACCGTGTTGACGTGAAGTTGATGGGTCATCTGGCGTCGGTTCAGCCTCCTCCTCCCCATCCAGTGGCTGGAAGTCAATGGTGGTCCAGTCAATCCATGTTAAAGCCTGAAAGACAGCCTCTTCACTTATAAGTTTAGTCGGATCAACTTCAGGGGCGTAAGTGTGCTTACGGATTGGCGGAATAAGATTTTGCACTTCTGGCATGGCAGTCTCAATCTGTTTGTTGTTGGCATCATAGAAGGACCGGTGAATAGTCAAGTTCGCTTCTTCTGTCAATTGACTCGCCAGAGGATGCATCTCCCTTGTCACATTTTTGAGGGCTTCGTTATCAAACTCTGCCCCGTCTTCTTGTTCACCAGGAAAGCCCTTGGCAATGTCAACCAGATCCAGGTCAGCTATCCATGCTTTGGCTCGAGTAAGTGCCAACAAAGCACCAGCCCTAGCAGCGGATCGCTTCATCTCTTCTATATGCGCTGGCGTCATGGATAACCTTGCTAGAGTGTCCTTGATCAATGTTGGGGCCGGATTGTTGTATGAGGTTATGCAGATAACCCGTTGGGCACCGGTGTACAACTGTTCGATCAGAGTATATGCTGCCTTCAGCTTCATCCGCATATCAGAGCCCAGATGAGCAATGCGGCCACCTACAGCGGTTTACGAATTTCATGTTAAACTGGCAAATTACAAAGATGGTCATTCAAGAAGCCTTGGCGAAAGTACTTACCAAATACTACAGAGGTCATGGCATTCACTTGGCACTTCAACCCAGTAAGTTCTTCCGCCACCGGTTTAAGAGCCGACTCGGCATCTTCAGCCCGCTTCAGCAATGCAGTCTTTTCAATGTCCCAGTTGGCACGCTCAGTCTTGAACCACTCTTTGAGTTGCTCCATGGTGGTTAAAGCGGTTTTCAGCTTATCCTTGGCCTTGGAAGTTTCTGCTTGTTGGGATTTGAGATTCTCTTGAAGATCAGCAATTTGAGAGCTTTGATGATTTATATCAGCCTGCCACAGTCAGAGGAGCATGTAAATATTTTATCAAAAGTCCCAAGCATATAACCAATTATACACTTGGCACTTGGGGGCTAATGCGGATTGCTTATTTCCTACTGATTGTTTGAAGTCCCAAGGATCAATACAAGTTTTAATCCTGGCACTTGGGGGCTAATGTGTGTTTGATCAAGAAAATACACAAGGAAGGTTAACAAAGTACATGAAGGAATATAGAAGTCCCGGTTTGTCTTTGCAAGACAAACCGACCCTTGGGGGCTATGAAGTCCAAGTGTTCTTTATCTTTATAAGTCCCGGTTTATCTTCTAGAGGTAAACCGGCCCTTGGGGGATACAATACAGTAAATGTACAGAATAAGACTGAAAGTGTTTACCTCATAGCATTCTTTCATCAGATTTACCAAACCGGCCTCATAATCCCGGCTTGTGAAAAGGCGAATCAAGAATCCGGAATGAAGATCCTGAGCATAAAGATCAGCATAGCTTGACAAGTCGGTCTTCCCCTTCCCCTTGCCCATAAAAGCAAATTCATCCTTGGTAGTATGTTTTGACAAAACAACTAGATTGCCTGGGGCGGTATAAGCAGTGCCAGTAACAACAACATCATCATCATCTTTGGCTGGGCTTGGCGGATTGGCAGCAGGGCTTGGCGGATTGACTGCAGGGCTTGGCGGATCAGCAGTTGAATTCCGCGGATCAACAACTGGACTTAGAGGCGTGGCACGTGGACTTGATGTATCGACATGTGTAGCCGGATCAGCCTTCGGCGGATTAGCATCAGTAACTGGGTCTTGCGGAGCAGAGTCATCTATGACAATATCAGGATTTTCACCAGCATTTTCTGGGGTCTTCTCTGGGTCAACATCGTCAGTAGGGCCGCTGGTCTTAGCTTTCTTGCTCAACCGGGCCTTGGCGCTACAACCTCAAAGGTAAGGAATAGTATGATAAACCAATGCATGAAGAAACAAACCGAAAAGCAATATGCTTACCCAGCAATGGTCTTGAGGGGAGGCAGCTGAGTGGTTGATGAATCGCCAGACGAATTGGAAGATGCCTGGTAATTTGGATCAGACGGATTGAGTGGGCATCGGAAGAAACCCTTTAAAGGATAAAGTTTTTCAGGAGAACAAGTAACCTCTGGACGACATTTTCGGGTTGGCGTGTCCGGTAAACCGGAAGAAGTGATTTGCTGGCCGCTATGCAGGATTGTGCGACGCCCTTCAACTTGCTGTGTCTTTAAAGAAAATTGCGGATCCAAATAAGCAAGGGGGTGAGAGTATTTTACTTTCCGAACTGCACGGCGAAATCTTTGAACCGGCACAACATCTGAATCGGAGGAAAGAGAGATTACCTCAACATTGGTCAACATGGATGGCCTTCGCATCATCCTAGGAATAGTATGTCAGTAAGGTGTATGAAAAAGAAACCAAGGGAGTCAAGTTCTACCTCTTGATCCGACTCGTCAATATCTTCTGGCGGATCAGAAAACTCGGCGGTTTTCTTCTTGGCAGCTCTTTTTGTGGCTTTGGTATTCACACGGGGAGCCCTAGCCGGTTTGTCTTGAGCTTTCCTTTTCCAGAACGAACTGGTAGCCTGTGAAATTGAAACAGAGTATTAGCATATGGTTAAAGCGGAGGCGGATCAAAGAAAGTACAGAGTTAAAATCTTTACCGTTGGTGGTTTGTTGGCGGTATAAAAGGGGGCCAGCCCGGTTTGACTGCATGCAGTTATTGTTTCGTCCAACATCTTTTTCACCGATTCAGTGACTTCATCTTCAGTCATTTCTATTTTGTTAAACCATTGAGGGTCCTTGGCGTCACCGGTATATTCATGCATTAATCCGAAGGGGCGACTTAAGGGCAGGATGTGCCATTTAACCTAGCAGCAAACAAGATCAACACCAGTTAAACCATTAGCCAAGAGAGCCCGGAGCTTGGCGAGTTGAGGTGCATAAGTTTGTCGTTCTTTGGCAGTTAATCGTCGAGGTAAAGGGTGGTCATTGCTAAGCCGGTGGGGGCGGTAACCCGGCAAGGGATTCTCTCTAGCAGGGGCAGTATTCTGACAGTAAAACCAAGTTTGGTTCCAGTCTTTGGGAGGACTATGGTGTGCTGCATGTGGGAAATCAACTTCTTTCCTCTTCTGGATTGATACCCCACCAAGTTCCGTGTTAGGACCATCAGAAAACTCAGTTCAGCGATTTAGAAAGAAAAAGGCCCCGAGCCTATTTATAAGGAAAATGGATAAGTGGCAGGCACGAGGATCGAGGAGCCTGAAGCGGCGAACGAGGGTGTAGCTGTCGCCTCGATTTTGGGGATACCATTAAATGAAGGGAATCTTTTAATCTTTTATATAGAGATGACGTCATGATGATCCATTGCTGTGTCCAGAGGATGACGTCACGACGGCGGTTCAACAAAATTTGCAGCAGAAGACATCATGGTGGTTTACGAGAAATGTAAGGAGCTGCTCGCAGAAATTTTTTAAGTATTAAGGATTGACATGAACAGGTTCAAATCAATCTGGGGCCTAATGTTGGGGATATAACTACTAAGTGTAAACCGCCCAGGAGGGGCCGGTTCACCTTCGACTACATTAAAGCCCATGAAGACCCAGAAGATGGCGCTTTAATAATGAAGCTAGAGGCCCGGAGCCCAAAGGCGGATTAGGGCCCATAGTGGTAAACCGCTGTGAGTATGTAACTTGTATTGTAAGTTAGGAAAGGAGAGACCGAGCCGGACACTTGTACGAGTCGGCCTCGGGAATCTGTAGACCGGCCGGGCGTCAACCTGTGTATATAAAGGGACGACCTGGCGGCGGTTCAGGGACAACAGACAACAACTCGAGACTCAGGCAAGTGTATTTGCTCCCTGGTCATCGAAACCCAATCAATCCCATCACAACTATACGTAGGCTTTTACCTTCATTGAAGGGGCCAAACTAGTATAAAACTCCCGTGTCCCTTTTCCAGTTTAACCCCTTCAAGCTAACCCGTAGTGATGGCTCCATGACGAAGTCCTTTCATGAGGACATCTGATGTGTTAATTCCACGACAACCCCCGTTGCTAGACTTGAATCCATTCGCATCTTACTTGCTTATGCCAATCACCATGATATCGCATTATATCAAATGTACATTAAAAGTGCTTTTCTTGATGGTGAAATTGAGGAGGAATTTTATGTTAAACAACCTCCCGACTTTGTTAATCCCAAGAAACCCAATCATGTATACAAACTTCACAAAGCTCTTTATGGTATTAAAAAAGCTCCTAGAGCATGGTATAAATGCTTAACTAAGTTCCTTATTGAAAAAGGCTTTGAGATTGGAAAATTTGATTCTACACTTTTTACTAAAAGGGTTAATGGTGAATTATTTGTGTGCCAAATTTTTGTGGATGATATAATATTTGGTTCGACTAACCCTCATTTTAGTGAAAAGTTTGGAAGGCTAATGTCGGAGAAGTTTGAGATGTCTATGATGAGTGAACTCAAGTTCTTTCTTAGTTTGAAAATCAAGCAAACTAAGGAAGGTACCTTTGTTTCTCAAACAAAGTACACCTAGGACTTATTCAAAAAGTTCAACATGCAAGAATGCAAAGGTATAAGTACCCCCATGCCTACTAGTGGACATCTTGACTTGATAAAGGATGGCGAACCAGTTGACCAAAAGGTTTACCGCTCTATGATTGGTTCATTGATATATCTATGTGCCTCCCGTCCCGATATTATGCTAAGTGTGTGCATGTGTGCACGATATCAAGCGGCCCCCAAAGAATGTCATCTTAAGGCTGTGAAAAGGATAGTGAGTTACTTAATTCACACACCAAACTTTGTCATTTGGTATCCTAATAGGTCTTATTTTGATCTTGTTGGCTACTCCGATTCGGACTATTTCGGTGACAAGGTTGATAGAAAGTCCACTTCCGGTACTTGTCAATTTCTTGGTAGATCTCTCGTGTCTTGGTCCTCCAAGAAACAAAACTCGGTATCCTTATCCACCGCCGAGGCGGAATACATTGCCGCCGGTTCATGTTGTGCTCAATTACTTTGGATGACCCAAACTCTTAAAGATTATGGGATATATGTGAAACATGTTCCATTGCTTTGTGACAATGAAAGTGCTATTAACATTAGTCATAATCCCGTACAACATTCTCGAACTAAGCATATTGAAGTTCGACATCATTTCATTCGAGATCATGTTGCTAAGGGAGATATCAATCTCAAACATGTTCATACCAATGAACAATTGGCAGATATATTCACCAAACCACTTGGTGAGAAAGTATTTTGCCGTTTGAGAGGTGAATTGAACATCATTGATGCCTCAAACATGGAGTAGGAACTCCATTTGGATGCATGCAAGGCATGAGCCTTCATATGACTAATCCTTGATTTTTCTCTTATGATGATAATCATATGTCTTGGTGAAAGTGCAACTAATCCCTGGGTGGTTTTGGTAATTCATAACAACATATATCGCATTGAACTAACATTCTTTCAAGATCAATGTTTCAGAAAGTTCAGTGATTGGTATGGCGTGGACAACAGATGTGAACCCCTCAAAATGCTAAGGACACACAATGGCAAAAGCTCAAGAATCTACATTTTCATTTTAGTGATCCAAGATCACATTGAGTCCATAGGAAAGCATATAATATTAAAAGGGGATGAGGTGTTCCTTAATGGCTTGCTTGCTCAAAATGCTTAGTGATATGCTCCAAAATCTCTCAACCACTTTCTCATTTCCACATATGTCCTAAAGCTAAAGTCAAACTCGGCCCCACCGATTTGATCTATTCGGCGCCATCGAGTTCACTTGACATAGACAGATCCACAAACCCTAATCAGTTCAATCTCACTGATAGGGATCTCGGTCTCACCGAGATGGGAATGCAAACTCTTTGTTTCCCATCATAACGTTCGGTCTAACCAAAGTTAGCGATCAGCCCCACTGAGTTGGCATTGCAAACTCTCTGTTTCCTTTTTGTAACGTTTCGGTCTAACCGAGATGAGTAATCGGTCCCACCGAGTTTTCCTGACCAAGTCTCTGTTTGCTTATTACTGAAATCGGTCTCACCGAGTTCATGTGATCGGTCTCATAGAGATGAGGTTTTGCCCTAACCCTAGCGCATCGATCTCACCGACTTGATGTTGTCGGTCCCATCGAAATGCCTAACGTTCACAATTTGAACCAAGTCGGTCTGACCGAGTTTAACCATTCGGTCCCACCGAGTTTGGGAATTTGTGTGTAACGGTTAGATTTTGTGTGGAGGCTATATATACCCCTCCACCCCCTTCTCCATATGAGTGAGAGCCATCAGAACATGCCTACACTTCCACTACTCATTTTCTGAGAAAGAACCACCTACTCATGTGTTGAGACCAAGACATTCCAATCCAACCACAAGAATCTTGATCTCTAGCCTTCCTCAAGTTGCTTTCCACTCAAATCATCTTTCCACCATATCCAAATATGTGAGAAAGAGTTGAGTGTTGGGGATACTATCATTTGAAGCACGAGAGCAAGGAGTTCATCATCAACACTCCATCTATTACCTTTTGGAGAGTGGTGCCTCCTAGATTGGTAGGTGTCACTTGGGAGCCTTCGTCGAGATTGTGGAGTTGAACCAAGGACTTTGTAAGGGCAAGGAGATCGCCTACTTTGTGAAGATCGACCCTAGTGAGCCAAGTCCTTCATGGGCGATGGCCGTGGTGGGATAGGCAAGGTTGCTTCTTCGTGGACCCTTCCTGGGTGGAGCCCTCCGTGGACTCGCGCAGCCGTTACCCTTCCTTGGTTGAAGTCTGCATCAACGTGGATGTACGATAGCACCACCTATCAGAACCACGCCAAAAATCTCCATGTCTACATTGCGTGTGCTCCCTCCAAACTCCTCCCCTTTTACCTTCATATGCAACGATTTACATTTCGCTGCTATATTCTTAGAATTGCATGTGTAGGTTGTTTGGTTGACTAGTGCTAAGTTGCTAAAATCTTCCAAGACTTAAAATTGGGAAAAGGCTAGATTTTTATTTGGTCAAGTAGTCTAATTACCCCCCTCTAGACATATTTTCGATCCTACAAGTGGTATCAGAGCTTTGGTCTCCATTTGCCTTGATTTCCATTGCTTTGGCGATCATAGCCTTGGTTTCACAACCTAGGAGAGTATGGCGTCAAGTGATGGAAATTACCACCGTAGAGGTCCTTACTTTGATGGGACTAATTTTGCTACTTGGAAGCATAAGATGAAAATGCATATTCTTGGACATAACCACGATGTTTGGGCTATTGTGTGCATTGGTTTGCAAGGTAAATTCTTTGATGGTAGAGAACCAAATCGTGAAGCAACTGTGGAAGAGTTGAAGATGCTGCAATACAACGCTCAAGCTTGCGATATCCTCTTCAATGGATTGTGCCCCGAAGAATTCAACAAAATCAGTCGTCTTGAGAATGCAAAGGAAATTTGGGATAGTTTGATTGATATGCACGAAGGTACCGAGTCCGTCAAGGAATCCAAGTTGTATGTGCTTCAAAGTCAGCTTGACAAGTTCAAAATGAAGGATGATGAAGGTGTCGCTGAAATGTACTCTAGGATTGCTTTCATCACAAATGAGATTGCCGGCTTAGGAAGTGAAGAGATGGCTGACAGATTCATCATCAAGAAGATCTTAAGAGCCTTGGATGGAAAATATGATACCGTGTGCACATTGATCCAAATGATGCCCAACTACAAGGATCTCAAGCCAACGGAAGTCATTGGAAGAATTGTTGCTCATGAGATGTCACTCAAGGATAAATAAGAGCTTCACAACAAGTCTAGTGGTGCATATAAAGCCTCATGTGATGCTCCTGCAACATCAAGTTGAAAAACAAGTCTTCAATGAGGAATTGAGCTTAATGGTGAAGAAGTTCAACAAATTCTACAAGAGTAGAAGCAAAGAGAGAAGCTCCAAGTCAAGATCCTACCATGACAAAACATCTTCTAGTCATGAGCGAAATTGCTACAATTGTGGAAGACCCGGACACTACTCCAATGAGTGTACGGCTCCCTACAAAAGAAGAGAAGACTCACCTAAAAGAAGAAGTGGAAGAGAAGAATCACCTCCAAGAGAGAGAAGGAGTAGAGATGATCGTTATGAACGAAGAACCTCTACGAGAAGCAAGGATTCTGAAAGGAAGGACAAGTCATCACGAGCTACACGAAACAAATACATCAAGCTCATGTTGGTGAATGGGTATCCGGTTCCGACTCCGACTACCACTCCGAGAGAAATTATCACTCCGACACCGAATATACTCAAGATGAAGGTGTTGCCGGTCTTGCACTTGTGTCAACCAACTCCTACGACATATTTGACTCACCAAATGAAGGAATTGGAAGATGCTTCATGGCTAAAGGTGCCAAGGTATCACACCCCGAGTATTTTGTTTTCAATAGTGATGAATATGACTTGCTAGGTGATGATGATTTACTTGTTGACAACGCTAGTGATGAAAACTATGATGAAATTGCTATTAATCATGCTAATCAAGATGAAACGAATGACAATGATAAGAAGGAGATTGAACGTCTAACTAAAGAACTAAACACTCTTAATTTAGCTCATGAAACTACTTTCGAAGATCATCGAGAACTCTTAAAAACTCATGAGAAGCTACGCTTAGAGAAGCTCAACCTAGAGCAAGAATGTGGGTTCTTAAAAGCCATCAATGATGATCTTTGGAACAAAAGTTCTTCTTACATTGACAAGTGTTTATTCTTGTCTACTTACATGCCACAAGTAAAATCTAGCAACAAGAGTAAGAAAGATTCTTCTTCTAGTAGTAACAATAATCATGCTAAATACAATATTGTTGCTTCTAGTAGTTATCTTGATTCCACTAATGATTCTCTTAGCCAAGTTATACTTGAGCAAGAAAATAGCTTATTGCAGGGAATTATAGAGAAAGGTGTTTACAAGAGCCTTGCCGGAAGTAAGCAATTTGAGTAAACTGTACACAAGCAAGGAAGGCATCGGACGAATCAAGGTGTTAGTTTTGAACGAAAGTTCAATGCCAATGGAGTTGAGTGGGAGGAAGATCAATATCACAAGACAAATTTTGTTCCACAACAAGAGAAGTATGATCATACTTCCTTCAAGGGGACACAAGCTCAAGATGATCTTCCACCACAAGACCACATGCTAAAAGGCAAGGACAGGCTTCAAGAGGAGATTGATGCATTTGAAGAAGCTCCAAAGGCCTTAGCTAGTCAAGTGGGTTGCCAAGTCCACCTCAAGTTCTACTTCATCAAGTACATCTACAACCCCAAGGATTCCCATCAAGATGATGTGGATCCTGAAGAAGAAGAACTAGAGAGTTCTTCAGGGTAACTCCGCCAACATACTTCACTCATATTCATATTGGCAAGAACAAGCGCAATCAACTTCCACATCTTGCACTAGTTCAAGGAGTCACAAACCCTCTTGATAGTAAGTAAAGGGACAATGTAACCTAATGCTTCCATGGACATCATCATGTGTGTGTACTTCACTCTATGTCTATGGATATCCTTGTTTGCTCCTTGTGGGACTAACCCATGTAGGTATTGAAAGTGTAACTCACTCTAATGGATTGCTCCAAATGATCTACATCAACATTGAGCATCCACATCTTCAACATCTACATGAAGCCATCATCCACAAAACCCAAGGTTAGTTCATCCCTCTAAAAGGGGATATCACATCTAGGGGGAGCTTTACTCTAAGAATTGAGCTAAGGCAACTCTAACGATGTGAACACAACAATGCTTTATGTAAAAGTGGTAACCCCACTTGTGCTCAAACGATGAGTATGACCTATAATCAAATGTTCTCATTTGACTCCTAAGTCAATATACTCATATATAGATGATCTAGTCATCGTCAATTGCTTGATGGATGCTAGAGGGTTTGTGCATGCTTTGCCACATATTTCATTTGCTATCTTATTGTGTGAGCATGTAGGTTGCATAATTTTCTCCATTCAAGGACATCCATTTGTTGTTTTGATTGTTTGGTCTTTTCTTTTGCCAAATGGATGTACAAGAATGCCTAAGTACTCTCTCTAGCTATCTATGATTTCTCTTCTCAAACTCTATTCATGCTACATCACAAAGTTTGATCAAGTCAGATTTGAACCCTCTGGGTGAGGAGCACTCAGAGTCACCGATTTGTCATAGACTTAAACTTCCAAAACCCCTTGAGGTGTCTCGGTCTCACCGATTCATTCCTTTCGGTCACACCGAGTTCATTAAGTTGATCTAGGTTTCAATCTCGGTGCGACCGATTTGAACACTTCGGTCTCACCGAGTTGCAGTAACCGCTTATGAGTCTGCATCTCGGTGCCACCGAGTTGTTCCACTTGGTCTGCCCGATTGGGTCTATATATATATATATATATATATATATATATATATATATATATATATATATATATATATATATATATATATATAGAAGGTGCGTCTATTCTACAACTGATTGTAGAATAATATTCTACAATAGGCAAGCCCCTATATGAGGTAGTTTTGAATCGGAGACCGACCCAACCTCACCCGACCCGAGCCTCCTTCCCCGACGCCCTCCAAGG
>NC_041383.1:214440656-214490909 GCF_002162155.2 Triticum dicoccoides
CGCCCTCCAAGGCTACCCCGCCCTCAACAGCCCTCTTCGCGGCGAGCCCCGCTTCCCCCACGTCCATCGTCGCCGCGGGCGTCGACAGCGCGGCGGCCCCCTCCCACTTCCAGCGCCGCGCGCAGAACGGTGCGGGAAGCTGCCGCGACAGCTGCTGCACGGCACCGCCAATGGAGGCGCTGAGGTCGGACCCGGCCTGCCCAAGCCGGCCGCCGATCTCCACGAAGGACGCGACGGCCACGGCCGGGAGGTCGACGCCGACCGCGAAGGGGGCGGCGGGGAGCTCGATGTAGAAGGGGAGGAGCTTGAGCGGCGGGGCGGGCCACGGGAGCTGCGGCATCTGCACCTAGAGGTGGAGGAGCAGCCCCGAGACACCCTGCGTGAGGCGGTAGGCCAGGTCTGCCCGTGCCGCTGCACACCCAGCAGCGCGTCCAGGGAGATCTCCATGGATGGCGGCGATACGGGGCGTCGGGCAGAGGCGCGCCCCGGTGTAGTGGATTAGCTCAAGCAGCGGCGAAATAGACTGGTAGTAGCCTGTGTATCCCTAGCATCGAGGTGTTCGACGGGAAGTACAAAGGTAGCAGTAATGGGAAGTACATACAATATTTAGGTAGAAGTACAGAGCAGTACAACATGCGAGCAAGGAAGTACCTGCTGAGAATTATTCCTGCTAGGGAGGCAGTACCATAGTTACACTGAGAGAAGTACCGAGTAGTTTGAAGTAGCAGTACAGGGTGTCCTTTATGCTAATTTGGTACTCATCTTTTGCAGCTGCTACTTGGAGTTGTGGAATTAGCAAGCTTGAGGGAAGTGCAAAAAAGGTTCTCTGTAGTGAAGACTAGCAGTACAGAATATCTTGAAGGAGTAGTGCAGATAAAAAATGCAAAACTAGCCTTAATAAAAATTGTGTAATTGAGAAGTACAAACCCTATAAGATCAAGAAGTACGAAACTGATATTCCCAAGAAGTACAAGATACATGTCGAAGGAAACTGACTTATGTAAAATAATTTACGAGCAATACAATTTAATCATTTTGAGTAATAAAAAATATTGCAGAGCAGTAGGAAACTCGTATTCTATGGGTGCGGGGTTATTACGGGTTCCAACGTCGAGCACAAGCACGAGCTCCTTCTCCAGCGAGAGGTGCGAGGGTAAAATGTACTTCTCTTCATCGTGGCATTCTGTGGCATTCTTTTTACTCCGACGGGTGACGAGGAGATTGAATGAAATTTTGACCTCCTGAGTGGAGAATTACGGGAAGTACAAAGGTAGCAGTAATGGGAAGTACATACAATATTTAGGTAGAAGTACAGATTAGTACATCATGCGAGCGAGGAAGTACCTGCTGAGAATTATTCCTACTAGGGAGGCAGTACCATAGTTACACTAAGAGAAGTACCGAGTAGTTTGAAGTAGTAGTACAGGGTGTCCTTTATGCTAATTTGGTACTCATCTTTTGCAGATGCTACTTGGAGCTGTGGAATTAGCAAGCTTAGGGAAGTGCAAAAAGGTTCTCTGTAGTGAAGAGTAGCAGTACATAATATCTTGAAGCAGCAGTGCAGATAAAAATGCAAAACTAGCCTTAATAAAAATTGTGTAATTGAGAAGTACAAACCCTATAAGATCAAGAAGTACGAAACTGATATTCCCAAGAAGTACAAGATACATGTCAAAGCAAACTGACTTATGTAAAATAATTTACGAGCAATACAATTTAATCATTTTGAGTAATACAAAAAAAATTATTGGAGAGCAGTACGAAACTCGTATTCCACAGAAGTACAAGGCAAAATTGTGTTCTTTTAAAATAAATCCGAGCAGTACAACTTTTTCATTTCGAGTACAATTATTATTATTATTATTATTATTATTATTATTATTATTATTATTATTATTATTATTATCGGGCAGTAAGAAACTCATATTCCACAGAAGTACAAAGGTACATGTGGAGGGAATTTGAGTTCTGTGGAAAAAAATTATGGGCAGTACAATTTAATAACTTTGAGAAGTACAGAAACTTCTTTATTGTCAGGCAGTAAAAAACGTTTGTAAATTTCAGTAGCTTTCCAATGGTATATCATTTGCGCTATTCCGAGAAGTGGTCAAAAAATTAATATATAATTAATGTTCGTCTATTTTGAATGAATCTCGGTATTTTCAAAACTGCTCATAAATTATGTAAAATTTGAAAAACATTAATACACGAAAAAATGTGAATTTCTATACCTTTCCAATGCCATATCATTTGCATCATTTCGATATCCAAAAATGATCCATGATCATCTTTTAATAAAACAGATTTTTAGTATTTTCCAAACTGTTCCAAAATTGTGCAAAATTTGAAAAAACTTAAAACATGAAAATGTTTGTAAATTTCAGTAGCTTTTCAACGGTATATCATTTTCTACATTCCGATAAGTGGTTAAAAGAATTTCGTTCGAAACACTTTTCATTCAGCTTGTGATGATTTCTGTTTTTTGAAAATTCATAATAAAAAAATAAAAAAAGTGAAGCAAGTTACAATATATAAGAGTTGAGAATTTTCTGCAGCTTTCCAACGGTATATCATTCGCGCAATTCCGATTAACGGTTTAGAATCTATTAGTGAATTACTACGCAAGTACAAAAGAGCAGTACCGAATTTACGAAAAAGAAGTATGGTTGTGTTATGCAGAAGCAGTACCAGATCTTTATTACGGGCAGTACGAGATTATTGCAGAATATTATTCTATCATCGATTGTAGAATAGACGGCATGTATACACACACACACACACCCATGGGCTGAATTTTTGGAAATTCCTTCGAAACTCTTCACCCGCGCTGTCCAGCTCTGCCGACTTGTGGTCTCTGGATCATCGCCTCCATTGCCAGCGACCCCCAGCCGCTGGTCTCCACCGTTGTCAACGGATTCTCCTCCGTCGTTGTCGTCGTAGCAAACTCGCTGCCAAGTTAGAGTATGAGTTTGATCCTTTGTGCTTTCTCACTCTGATTCTTAGCACAAAGACAATGCCATGATTCTTGCCACTATTGAGATTATTCTATCCAGCAGAAACTTCCATTAGATTAGTTTTGATTCAAAAATTTAGGGTTTGGTTTCCGCCGAACTCATCTCGGACCGACCGAGTTGTAGAAATCGGTCTCACCGATTTGGCTTAGGCCATTGCACTGTGATTTTCGGTCTGATCGAAACTCGCAAATCAGTGTGACCGACTTCAGGACTCTGTGAAACCCTAGCAATATCGGTGTCACCGAACTGTGCCTCAGTTTGACCGAGATCACTAGTATAGACACTGAACATTGCTTCGGTGTCGCCGAGTTCAGCAAATCGGTAGCTCCGAAATGACTTTAGTAGAAAACAAAAACTAAGTTTTTGGCTCAATTGTTTTGCAAAATATCTGCACTTTGTGATGCTCATCCACTCTATCTCATCTATATATTCACAGGGTCAGCCTTCAGCTTGCAGCAATGTCTGGCAATAGTGACAGCCAGAATATGTCTAAGGAACAAATTCAGATGAGTGAGGGCACTAGTCCCTCTGAGAGCAGTCAAGATGATGGGAGCAGAAGCACTCTCCGTAACCTGCCCAAAGCTGCAACTAGGTAGAGGAAGAAGACGACATCTGATTATGAGGATGAGGATTTTGTGATTGATGAGGAAGTCCCTTCCAAGAGTAATGGAGACAAGAAGCACACTGGCACTACAGCTAATCTCAAGCTAGGGTTGAAGACAAAAGCTCCAACAACAAGAGTTCCCATGTCCAAAGCCAGAGCCTCAACCCAAGAAACCATGGTGGTCACTCTTGAACCCAAAGAGGCTGGTGAGGGAAAGAAGAGGAAGGAGAGGGTCAAGAAAACAATGGCCAGAGTCATTGGGAGATCTTCTATGATCAGAGACCCAGCTGAAGAAGAAGAGCAAGATGCACCTCTTGCAAAATCTCAGAAGCTAATGGGGGTGCAATCAGATCAGGGGCTGCTCCATCAAAGCCCAAGTCTGCCCCCAAGGCTGCTGCTCAAGCCCCCAAGAGATCCACCAGAAACATTCTAGCTGCTGAGAAGCATAAGGCCCTAGTGCCTGAAGTGGAAGAAGAAGAAGAAGGGCTAGTACTTAGAAAGTTGAAGCCCAAGATTCCTGATCACGATGACACACATCCTGTTGCAGAAAATATGAAGCTCAGAAAGGATGCAGATCTCAGGCTATGGAGGAAGAATTACCCATATGCCATTAGAAGGAGAACAACTATTGACTACATGTTCCACACAAAGGAACAACAAGAATCCTATGAGATTGTGCTGCTTAACAAGAAGCCTATAGTCAGTGACATGAGATGGGTTGACTGGGAGTACATTGACAGAAATGAAGATCACTTCCCAGGAGTCCATGAGAGCTTCAGATCAACAGGAGTTGATGCATTTGTTAGCCAGAAGTTAACAAAATGGAATGATGATTTGATCATGTAGTTTTACTCCACAGCACATTTTTACCATGATGGTAAAATCGTTTGGATGACAGAGGGTACCAGGTACCAATCTTCTGTGGCTGAGTGGGCAAAGCTGATAAATGCCCCAGAAGAGTCTGAGGATGATACTGATGTATATGCTAAGCCAAGGAAAGGACATGACTCAATGGCTCACATGTATAAGAAAATTACAGGTGCTGCCTTGGACACCCACAAGTTTGGGTCTGTGTATTATCTGTTATCAGGTCTGCCAACCATCAACACTATTCTCAGAAATACTCTGTTGCCCAAGTCTGGAGATGACAGGGTGATAAGAGGGCCCTCAATAAATCTGTTGCATATGTTTGATGTGCCTAAAAAGTTCAAAGTGATAACACTGATTGTTGAGACAATCAAGAGGACAGCAGCAGGCCAGAAAAGATCATGTGGCTATGCTCCACGGATTCAGACGCTCATCAACTCCAAGATGGGCAAAAGTATGTATCTCTTGGACAAGGAACATCTTCCCCTGCTTCCAGAGTTTGAAGATAATGTGGTTGTCATGGATCCATCACATCCACTTCTGTGCATGCTCAGGAGAAGAAGGAAAAAGCTAGAGCAGAGAAGGCAACCAAGCCACCAAGTGCAGCAGAAGCTTCTCAGATATTCTTGAAATCCAAGCAAGATCAATTGGGCTATCTCATTCAGGCAACCTCGAGGATTGAGAAAGGGTTGGCAACCCTAACTCAGAACCAAGAGAGTCTACAGAGGATCATTTAAACTAAATTTTATGATATAGACTTGAAGGTCACAGAGATCCAGACTGCAGTTGAGCAACTACAGGATGCAGATGAAGAGAGAAGAGGGAGAGATACTACTGAAGCTTTTCAGAGAGTGCCAAGGGCACAAAGGTCCGCAGTTGTGCCAGCCATTGACACCAGGGCTACTACATCAGCACCAGCAGCTACAGCCTCTGCTGTTCCTCCAGTTGCAACTCCACCAGCTCCTCAGACCTCTTCAGATGCATTCATCGCATGACTCCTCTCCATGCCACCTTCACACTCCGGAGCTCCCGGAGATTGTTCTTAGAGCCGCATAGCACTATGCATTTTCAAGCTTTTTGGTTGCCAAAGGGGGAGAAAGTGTATAGATCATAGGCTTCGAGAGAGAGTGTGTTTGCTTCTTTTTGCTCTCTTGCTAATCCATTTTCTTTGCTTGTTTCGATGAAACAATGTTTATGCTTGTGTGTGAGATACTTCTATGATCATATGTTTGATCATATCATACTTTAATGCTTGTGCTTAATGATGATATTCTATCTCTCATGTATGATCATTCATATCTTATTTTGGTGATGAGTGCATATTTCATATCTTATCATTTTGAGCGCTCCACCAAGATGTATGTGACATGGAAGAGTGACCCATGATCTTAATTGTTTGTGCATTTGCATTCAAAAGCAACTTTCAAATAATGCACAAATTTAGGGGGAGCTCTTGCTTATCACATACTTCTCAAAGCGACGATGTACTTCATTCATATTATCATTTGTCGAAGCTTTGATCTATATGTTGTCATCAATTACCAAAAAGGGGGAGATTGAAAGTGCAACTAATCCCTGGGTGGTTTTGGTAATTCATAACAACATATAGCTCATTGAACTAATATTCTTTCAAGATCAGTGTTTCAGAAAGTTCCATGATTGGTATGGCATGGACAAGAGATGTGGACCCCTCAAAATGCTAAGGACACACATTGGCAAAAGCTCAAGACTCTACATTTTCATTTTAGTGATCCAAGATCACATTGAGTCTATAGGAAAGCCAATACTATTAAAAGGGGATGATGTGTTGCTTAATGGCTTGCTTGCTCAAAATGCTTAGTCATATGCTCCAAAATCCCTCAACCACTTTCTGATTTCCACATATGTCCTAAACCTAAAGTCAAACTCGGCCTCACCGATTTGATCTATCTAGCGCCACCGAGTTCACTTGACATAGCCATATCCACAAACCCTAATCAGCTCGGACTCACCGATAGGGCTCTCGGTCTCACCGAGATGGGAATGCTGCTACCTCTTGAGCACTGCGTTGGATTTCCCCGAAGAGGAGAGGATGATGCAGCAAAGTAGCGTAAGTATTTCCCTCAGTTTTTGAGAACCAAGGTATCAATCCAGTAGGAGATCACGCACAAGTCCCTCGTACCTACACAAAACGATAGCAACTCGCAACCAACGCTTAGGGGTTGTCAATCCCTTCATGGTCACTTACGAGAGTGAGATCTGATAGATAATATTTTTTGTATTTTTGATAGATAGATGCAAAGTAAAAAACTAAAAGGCAAAGTAAAAACAAAGCAAGTAAATAAAGTGATAGAGATTGATATGATGAGAATAGACCCGGGGGCCATATGTTTCACTAGTGGCTTCTCCCAAGGGCATAAGTATTCTACGGTGGGTGAACAAATTACTATTGAGCAATTGACATAATTGAGCATAGTTATGAGTATATCTAGGCAATGATCATGTATATAGGCATCACGTCCAAAACAAGTAGATCGAAACGATTCTGCATCTACTACTATTACTCCACTCATCGACCGCTATCCAGCATGCATCTAGAGTATTAAGTGAAATCAGAGTAATGCCTTAAGCAAGATGACATGATGTAGAGGGATAAATTCATGCAATATGATAAAAAAAACCATCTTGTTGTCCTCGATGGCAACAATACAATACATGCCTTACAACCCTTTCTGTCACTGGGTAAGGACACCGCAAGATTGAACCCAAAGCTAAGCACTTCTCCTATTGCAATAACTACCAATCTAGTTGGCCAAACCAAAAAGGATAATTCGAAGAGACTTGCAAAGATAACTCAATCATACATAAAAGAATTCAGAGAAGAATCAAATATTTTCCATAGATAATACTGGATCATAAACCCACAATTCATCGGTTTCAAAAAACACACCGAAAAAAGAAGATTACATCGAATAGATCTCCACGAGAGAGGGGGGAACATTGTATTGAGATCCAAAAAGAGAGAAGAAGCCATCTAGCTACTAGCTATGGACCCGAAGGTCTGAAGTAAACTACTCACACTTCATCGGAGGGGCTATGGTGATGATGTAGAAGCTCTCCGTGGTGGATGCCCCCTCCAGCGGAGCTCCTGAACAGGCCCCAAGATGGGATCTCGTGGATACAGAAGGTTGCAGTGGTGGAATTAGGTTTTTGGCTCTTGTTCAGATCGTTTGGGGATACGTAGGTATATATAGGAGGAAGGAGTACGTCGGTGGAGCGTCGAGGGGCCCACGAGGTAGGGGGGCGTGCCCTCCACCCTCGTGACCGCCTCTGGCACTGCTTGGAGTAGGGTCCAAGTCTCCTAGATCACGTTCGGTTGGAAAATCACGATCCCGAAGGTTTCATTCCGTTTGGACTCCGTTTGATATTCTGTTTCTTCGAAATACTGAAAAAGGCAGAAAAACAGCAATTCTGGGCTGGGCCTCCGGTTAATAGGTTAGTCCCAAACGTAATATAAAAGTGGAAAATAAAGCCCAATATAGTCCAAAACAGTAGATAAAGTAGCATGGAGCAATTAAAAATTATAGATACGTTGGAGACGTATCAGGCATCCCTAAGGTTAATTCCTGCTCGTCCTCGAGTAGGTAAATAGAAAAAAAAGAATTTTTGATGCGGAGTGATACTTTGGCATAATTTCAATGTAAAACTTCTTAATTGTGATATGAATATTCAAATCCCAAAGATTCAAGACAAAAGTTCATATTGACATAAAAGTAATAATACTTCAAGCATACTAATCAAAGCAATCATGTCTTCTCAAAATAACATGGCTAAAGAAAGTTATCCCTACAAAATCATATAGTATGGTTGTTGCTCTATCTTCATCACACAAAGTATTTAATCATGCACAACCCCGATGACAAGCCAAGCAATTGTTTCATACTTTAATAATCCCAAACTCTTTCAACTTTCACGCAATACATGAGCGTGAGCCATGGACATAGCACTATAGGTGGAATAGAATGGTGGTTGTGGAGAAGACAAAAAAGGAGAAGATAGTCTCACATCAACTAGGCGTATCAACGGGCTATGGAGATGCCCATCAATAGATATCAATGTGAGTGAGTAGGGATTGCCATGCAACGGATGCACTAGAGCTATAAGTATATGAAAGCCCAACGAAAGAAACTAAGTGGGTGTGCATCCAACTTGCTTGCTCACGAAGACCTAGGGCACTTTTGAGGAATCCCGTCATTGGAATATACAAGCCAAGTTCTATAATGAAAAATTCCCACAAGTATATGAAAGTGACAACATAGGAGACTCTCTATCATGAAGATCATGGTGCTACTTTGAAGCACAAGTGTGGTAAAAGGATAGTAGCATTGTCCCTTCTCTCTTTTTCTCTCATTTTTACATTTTATTAGGAATTCATCTTCAGGCGAAACTATTTTAAAAAAAGTCCTTCGCCCGAGTGAGCCAACAGCCCAGCCAAGCGAGCCGCCACCGCTAGTCGCCGCCGCCGCTCGCGCAGCCCCACGCCATCGACCGCCACCGCCGAATGCCGCCGTTGCCCGCGCCAGATCCCGCCGGAGCCACCGCCCGCCGCCCGTTGACTGGTATAAAACCGTCCCGGTTCGCGGGTTCACTTTGGTTTTTTTTTGGTTTTTCAGATCGTTTTTTTAGGTTTTATTATTTAGCGGACGTTCGTCCGTTCGTTCGTCTTAATGAACATTATTCGTCGGATTAGTTTAGACAGCGAACGTTCATTCGCTAGTCTTTTTCTTTTTAGTTTATTTTCGGCCAGGGACTTATCCGCGATTATTTTTATCGCGATTTAGCCCCTGATCTTTACACTAGTATAACTTTTTACTCGTTTATCCAAATTAGATGAAACCAGCGCCTAAATCTTTGTTTCGTTCTGTTATTTTCAATTAACCAACTTGAATATGATTTTGCTACTGTAAAATTTGACTTTAGTCTAAATTAGTAAACGATCTTGTTTCGTTCATATTTTGAGTTTCGTTGCTCCGTTTGAGTTGAATCTTTTTTGCAAATCATAGCTAATCACATGTACCTACTGTTAAGATCTAATTCGCATGTTAATATTGCTGTTAGGTTTTGACTCCTGTTAGTTTAAGCCGTTTGCTTGTTTCGTGTTCGATTTGGATCGTTTCTCGGTTTTTCTCGTGTTTCGTTTGAGTGATTTCTTATGTATGCTATTGTTTGTCTAGGCCAGATCACCCGGAGTGCGAAGCTTGTTACTACGAATCTCTACAGTTTGCAAATCGTCAGCAAGGCAAGTTACACTTTGATCATATCTTTTATACCCAGTTTTTACTATCCATTTAGTAGTGCCCCTCAAATATTTGCATGAGTAGGATTGGGAACATGTGGTTTGGTTGTAGTGCTTGAGGTAGGAACCTAATACCTTTTGATCACCCCGGGAATATATGTTATGCTTATTATTGCTTAGCCATGCTCGTAGACGGGGATTGGATCGTGATTCACACATGGAAGTTTGAGAGGTATTTTAATCATGGATAACATTAAGGTGGCAACTTTAATATACATCTGGGTGGATTGGTTGAGGCACCTGGGGAATCCAGTGTTGTCTGTTTTGGAAATCCCGGGGAACCCGTGTGATTATCCTATGGAATGCCACCCAGGCTCAAAGGGATCATACGATTATTTATGCTAGAAACTTCTGTGTGCAGCCACAAGCCATTATGAGCTCTGGCATAGTTGAGTCAGTTGCGTGAGCTCTTGAAGAGGTAGACTAGCAGATGTAGAGGGATGTAGATGGTACTGTCTACCAGGAGAAGAGAGTTAATGCTTCAGAAAGGCTATGTCTCGATCATCCGATCATGGATGAGGTCGAGTCTTGTGGGGAAAAGTGCGCAAACCTCTGCAGAGTGTATAAACTAATCATGGTTAGTCGTGTCCCCGGTTATGGACTTCTTGAGTATCTAGTAGTTGAATCTATTGATGTGATCTCATCATGTTATTTTAATTAATTATGATGTTGGGTTAATGATGATACTTTTAATTGGGATTTGAGTTGGGGTTACCTTCTCAAATAAGGTAAACATGGGAGTAGTTAAATAAATTTATTCCTTTGTTGTAAGGAAAAACTAGCTTTATGCAAAACCATGAAACTTACAGCCTCCACAAGCCAAATTTTGCATGTAGATATAGTTCTTGCATTATAATTGCTTTACAGTGTAACTATGCCATCATATTCCATGTGGTGAGCTGTTTCGGGCTGCAACGTCTTATGTTGCATACTACTTAGACGACGAATAAGGTGCGATAGGTCATTGTTTTGCATTCAGTTATGCCGTTGGAGTTGATGGACTCATTTATGTTTGAAGCTTCCGCAGTTATCTAGTTTAGATGGCCTTCAGCCATTATATTTTTGTAATCATACTCTTTATGAGGACTCCATGTAATAAGTGTGTGATTGAAACTTTGTTATAATTCCTTTAGTACTGTGTGTTAGCTTTACCAATCCAGGGATGACACTGATGCACAGAAACTTGACCATTTGAGGTTTGGTCGCGACAAGATGGTATCAGAGCACACACTGACTGTAGGACGCGACCACTAGAATGAGCCACAGGATTTCTCTTCTCTACTCATTTCTAATTCTCCTCTATTTCTACTCCATAGATGGCGGATCCCAGGAACAAGTTCACTCAACCAGATGATGACACCCCTTTCGGACGCCACTTTACAGAAGTCACTAAGTATTTGAACATCGGATTACCAAGCTTCACGGGGACTTTCTCTACATCTGTACCGGAAGAGCAGCGCTGGAAGATCAAAGTCTAGATACCTCGGAGGACCTTTGCGCCAACAACGGAGCCTATTGATTTCTACCTGGATGCACCAAGCTGGAGTATAGGAAAGAGCATGGCAACACATATCACCTTTGGACGCATATGTGAGGTGTATCATAAGGAGCCGGAGAATACCATTTATCAGATATGTGGCCGCCAAGATGACAAATGGGAGATGATTCGCACAAGGAGGGATGGATCAATTGCATCTTACATTCAAGAGATGAGAGATCATATTCATCAACAGGAGAATAAACAAATTATCCACATGAAGAAGATCAAGAAACTGGTGAGGAGGAACAACGATCTATAAGAGGAAATCAAGTCTACACGCGATGGATACGAGGAAGAGATTGCTGTACTACTGGAGAAGAATGAAGACCTGAAGAAGAAGCTAGGAGTGTTCATGGGAGACCCTGCGCCAAAGAAGGAGAACAACCACCCAGGAGACTACATCATCATCGACGACACCGACTCCGACCCTGATAGTGATGATGACTACGTTGATGAAGCTGGAGCACATATCATGGATTCTTCCTCTGATGAAAATTTCTAGACGACCACCATTGTAATTAGTTGTATTTCCCTCCAAGTAGTTAGCAACGATCGAGTTTGTAATAATAGGTTAGACCGCTTGTGTGATCTTGTGTGCTATTGATTGAAGTGAAATTGATTGTGTTTGTCTCATGAGCATTATGGGTAGTGAATCTCTCTTAGGCCCCAATTCTATTCTGTTTTATCTCCCTTTATAAACCCATCAGATGCCTCCGAGACGTGACAATGGATTTGCCTTCCCACTGGAGCTCACTCAGTTGATCCAGTAGCAGAATACCTGATGCAGTTACTAGTTAAAAATCAGAACCAAGGCAACAACAACAACAACAACAAACCACCACCACCACCCTTTGTTGATCACCTAGCCCATTTCCTAAGGTTGAATCTGCCAGTGTTCTCTAGTAGCACCAAGCCGATTGTTGCAGATGATTGGCTCCGCAAGTAGGAAGAGAGCTGACCACTACAGGATGCACAGATGCGAAGAGAGTGTGTTTTGCCGCGCATCAGCTTGATGGACCCGCAGCATCATGGTGGGAGAATTTCACAACCACTTACCCCATTGACATTGTTACATGGGATCAGTTTCAGCAGGCTTTCGGCACTGCCCATGTTTCAGCAGGAGCTATGAGCATGAAGAAGCGTGAGTTTCGCAACTTGTGCCAAGGAGGATGTACAGTGGGCCAGTATGTGGATGAGTTTAGCAAGTTAGCACGCTATGCCCCTAATGACGTAGCTACAGATGTCTCTAAGCAGGAGAAGTTTCTGGAAGGACTGAATGATGAGCTGAGCATGCAGTTGATGATGGCAACATTCAAGAACTACTAGGAGTTGGTAGATAGGGCTCTTATGATTGAAGGCAAGCAACAACAGATTGATTATCGCAAGAGGAAGTATGGACAGGGGAGGTACACCCCAGGAGCTCAGCAGAAGCCCCGCTATTCTCCGTACTCGGGAGGACATACCCACAACCATGGAGGCCATAACCATGGAGGACACACGCACAACGGAGCAAGTTCGCACAACCATAGTGGTGCCAAGAATGGCAATGGGTATGGAGGAAGCAGCAGCCAGAACCATTCCAACCCTTCAACACCAGCCAAGAGGGATCTGAGCCACATTACCTATTTCAAGTGCCAGAAGACTGGACATTATTTCAATGAATGCCCTGAAGCGAAGAATGGAAATGGCAATGGAGGTTCTGCCAAGAAGCCCAACCCTTTCACCAAAGGTCAGGTGAACCACATTAGCGTGGAGGAGATTGAGGGTCAACCCGATGTAGTTGTCGATAAGTTTTTGATTAATGCATTTACTGCACTTGTTCTTTTTTATACTGGTGCATCGCATTCATACATATCAAGGGGATTTGTGACAAGTTAAAATTGCCAACCCAAGCCCTTAGGTCACCCATGTTAGTAAGCTCGCCAGGAGCAGAGTATATGGCCAGCCGATGGTGTGATCGGTTACCCTTAACCATTGGTAGCATGTGTTTACCTCTGACCTAATAATTTTGGAGTCACAAGAATTGGATGTAATATTAGGCATGGATTGGTTATCAAAGTATGGAGGAAACATTGATTGTGCTAGTAAGTCGATATTCCTCACCACCCCAGAAGGAAGGAGGATCAAGTATGTATCCCGGCATGCGCCGAAGCGGACTTAAGTGAATTCCTTATCAGGAGTTGTACAGGAGGAAGTACTAGTGGTGAAGGATTGCCCCGATGTATTTCCAGAGGAGTTACCAGGCATGCCATCGGATCAAGACATTGAGTTTTTGATTGAGCTATTGCCAGGCACTGGGCCAATATCAAAGAGACCGTATCGGATGCCCGCACAAGATTTGGAGGAAATTAAGAAGCAGATTAAAGAGTTACTGGATAAAGGTTACATTCGACTAAGTTCATCACCTTGGGGAGCCCCAGTGCTTCTAGTGGAGAAGAAGGATGGATCTTTAAGGATGGTTGTTGATTATCGTGCGTTGAATGAGGTGACGATCAATAACAAATACCCACTGCTGATGATCAATGATTTGTTTGACCAGTTGCAAGGAGCTAAAGTTTTCTCTAAGATTGATCTTCGATCAGGTTATCACCGGTTGAAGATCCGAGAGCAGGATATACCTAAAACAGCTTTTACCACAAGGTACGGGCTATATGAGTATACCGTTATGTCATTTGGTCTGACTAACGCGCCTGCCTATTTCATGAACATGATGAACAAAGTGTTTATGGAGTTTTTGGATAAGTTCGTCGTGGTGTTCATTGATGATATATTGGTCTACTCGAAGAACGAAGATGAACATAAGGAGCATTTACGTTTGGTTCTTGAGAAGCTCAGAGAACATCAGTTGTATGCCAAGTTCAGCAAATGTGAGTTTTGGTTAAAGGAAGTTGGATTACTCAGACATGTTATATCCAAAGAAGGAATAGCAGTAGACCCTACCAAGGTTGTTTTTGTGACTAAATGGGTGGCACCCACATTAGTTGGAGAGATCAGAAGTTTTCTTGGACTCACAGGTTATTATCGGAGGTTCATTAAGAATTTCTCCAGGATTGCAAAGGCCATGATGGAGTTATTGAAGAAGGACACCAAGTATAAATGGACTGGGGAGTGTGAAGCCAGTTTTTAGGAGTTGAAGAAACATTTGGTTACAGCCCCAGTGCTGATTCTCCTAGACCAATGGAAGGATTATCAAGTGTATAGAGATGCTTCACGTCGAGGACTTGGAGATGTGCTTATGCAAGAAGGGAGAGTTGTATCTTATGCCTCACGATAGCTTAAACCTCATGAGTTAAATTATGCTACGCATGACTTGGAGTTAGTAACCGTAGTGCATGCGCTGAAGACATGGAGACATTTTCTCAACAGAAACCATTGTGAGGTATACACGGATCATAAGAGTTTGAAATATATCTTCACGCAGAAGGAATTGAACCTCAGGCAAAGGAGATGGTTGGAACTCATCAAGGATTATGATATGAAATTGCACTATCATCCTGGAAAGGCCAATGCCGTAGCAGATGCGTTGAGATGCAAGAGTTATGTTAACACGCTCATGACTGAAGGATTACCTAAGGAGTTAGCAGATGATCTCCGAGAGTTATGTTTGGAGATAGTTCCGAGAGGTTTTGTTGCAGCATTGGAAATTCAGTCCACTTTGATGGGTAAGATCAGAGAAGCTCAGAAGACGGACAAGGAGATTGCTGAGATAAAGGAAAGGATGAGCAAAGGAAAGGCTAAAGGATTTCGTGAGGATGAGCACGACACTTTATGGTTTGAAGATCACGTATATGTGCCTAATGACCCCGAGATCAGGAAGTTGATTCTGGAGGAGGCCCATGATTCGCCGTATTCAATTCATCCAGGAAACACTAAGATGTATCTAGATTTGAAGGAAAGTTTCTGGTGCACAGGAATGAAGAAGGATATTGTCGAGTATGTAGCAGTATGTGATGTATGTCAAAGAGTTAAGGCAGAGCACCAGAAGCCAGCTGGATTGCTACAACCATTGCCGATACCCGAATGGAAGTGGGATGAGCTTGGCATGGATTTTATCACTGGATTTGCCCAGGACTCGTTCAGGCTATGACTCTATCTGGGTTGTAGTCGATTGTCTGACGAAAGTAGCTCATTTCATCCTAGTGAAGACCACTTATACTAGTGCTAAGTTGGCAAAGATATACATGACCAGGACCGTATGTCTTCATGGAGTTCCGAGGACCATTGTATCAGATAGAGGAACCTAGTTCACTTCAAAGTTTTGGAATCAGTTGCATGAAACTTTGGGTAACAGGCTAGAGTTCAGTACAGCCTTTCATCCACGGATAGATGGACAGATGGAGAGAGTCAATCAGATTCTGGAGGACATGTTGAGAGCTTGTGCGCTAGATTATGGATCTAGTTGGGACGACAATTTGCCGTATGCAGAGTTCTCTTATAACAATAGTTATCAAGCCAGTTTAAAGATGGCCCCTTTGGAAGCTTTGTACGGAAGGAGGTGTAGGACACCGTTATCGTGGGATGAAGTAGGAGATAGATAGTTGTCCGGACTATATTTAATCAAGGACTCTGAAGAGAAGGTTAAGTTGATTCGCAACAGACTCAAGGTAGCCTAGTCCAGGTAGAAGAGTTATGCGGATTCAAAATGCAAGGAGATAGTTTACGAAGTCGGAGACAGAGTATATCTTCGTGTGTCTCCTCTTCGAGGAGTTAAGCGTTTTGGAGTCAAGGGAAAGCTAGCACCACATTTTGTGGGACCATACAGAGTTTTGGAACGCATGGCAGAAGTTACATACAAGCTGGAATTGCCAGAAGGGTTGTCAGGAGTTCACGATGTGTTTCACGTTTCCCAGTTGAATAAGTGCCACGCAGAGATGGTCGATATTCCTCTAAGAGGTACAGTGCCACTGGAAGCGATTCAGTTAGATAGTGATTTGACCTATGAAGAGAAGCAAGTCAAGATTCTCGAGTTTCCCAGCCGAGTTATTCGCGGCAAGGTTATCAAGTTTTGCAAAGTTCAGTGGAGCCACCATACCGAGGAGGAAGCCACCTGGGAGCGAGAAGAAGATCTTCGTAGAGACCACCCAAACCTTTTTGCTGACCAACCCGAATCTCGAGGGCGAGATTCATCTTAAGGGGGGTAGGTTTGTAACATCCCAATTTTCAATTTGGATGTTATACATAGATCATCACATGCATGTCATATTTTATTCTTGCATTTTGGCTGTGATCCTAGAAATCTTAAGCAACTCAAGGACCCAAGGAGAGAGTTGGAGGTTTCACAAAAATCATATTTGAATTTATTTCACATTTGAAGAAAGGATCATTTTGATTTTATGATTTTTCTCTCCAATTATTTCCAATATTAAATTAAATGAGAGAAGATAATATGGCTTCTTCAAATTAAGAGAAATATTGGAGATAGAATTTTAAAATCAAATTATGTTTGTATTTGCATTTTATTTGCTATTTTATTTGAATTAGCAAAATATGCATTTTTGAAAATTGCATTTTTAGGCCAGAAAAATGTTCACTTTGTTCTAAATATTTTATTTAGACAGTGAAAATTGTTTTTGGCATTTTTAGAAAAAAAAATTATTAGGAATTTTTCTTCGGGCGAAACTAATTTTTCTAAAGTCCTTCGCCGACTGGGCCAACGGCCCAGCCGAGCGGGCCGAAGCCCAGCCGCAGCGCTGCCACCGCTAAACGCCGCGTCGCCGCCTGCCGCTGCTGCTAGTCGCCGCCACCGCTCATGCAGCCCTGCGCCGTCGCCCGACACCGCCAAACGTCGCCAGCGCCCACGCGGGATCCCGCTGGAGCCGCCGCCCGTCGCCGTTGACCCGTATAAAACCGCCCCGGTTTTGCCGGTTCACTTTGGTTTTTTTTTCGTTTTTTTAGGTTTTATTATTTAGCGGACGTCCGTCCGTTCGTTCGTTTTAACGAACATTATTCGTCGGATTAGTTCAGACAGCAAACTTTCGTTCGTTAGTCTTTTTTTTAGTTTATTTTCGGCCAGGGACTTATACGTGATTATTTTTATCGCGATTTAGCCCCTGATCTTTAAACTAGTATAACTTTTTACTCATTTATCCAAATTAGATGAAACTAGCGCCTAAAACATTGTTTCGTTCTGTTCTTTCCAGTTACCAACTTGAACATGATTTTGCTACTGTAAAATTTGACTTTAGTCCAAATTAGTAAACGATCTTGTTTCGTTCGTATTTTGAGTTTCGTTGCTCCGTTTGAGTTGAATCTTTTTTGGCAAATCATAGCTAATCACATGTACCTATTGTTAAGATCTAATTCACATGTTAATATTGTTGTTAGGTTTTGACTCCTATTAGTTTAAGCCGTTTGCTTGTTTCGTGTTCGATTTGGATCTTTTCTCGGGTTTTCTCGTGTTTCGTTTGAGTGATTGCTTATGTATGCTATTGTTTGTATACGCTAGATTATCCAGAGTGCAAAGCTTGTTACTACGAATCTCTAGAGTTTGCATATCGTCAGCAAGGCAAGTTACACTTTGATCATATCTTTTATACCTAGTTTTTACTATGCATTTAGTAGTGCCCCTCAAACATTTGCATGAGTAGGATTGGGAACATGTGGTTTGGTTGTAGTGCTTGAGGTAGGAACCTAATACCTTTTGATCACTCCAGGAATATACGTTATGCTTATTATTGCTTAGCCATGCTCGTAGACGGGGATTGGATCATGATTCACACATGGAAGTTTGAGAGGTATTTTAATCATGGATAACATTAAGGTGGCAACTTTAATATACATCTGGGTGGATTGGTTGAGGCACCTGGGGAATCCAGTCTTGTCTGTTTTGGAAATCCCGGGGAACCCCTGTGATTATCCTATGGAATGCCACCCAGGCTCAAAGGGATCATAAGGTTATTCATGCTAGAAACTTCTGTGTGCAGCCACAAGCCATTATGGGCTCTAGCATAGTTGAGTAAGTTGCGTAAGCTCTTGAAGAGGTAGACTAGCAGATGTAGAGGGATGTAGGTGGTACTGTCTACTCGGAGTAGAGAGTTAATGCTTCAGAAAGGCTATGTCTCGATCATCCAATCATGGATGCGGTCGAGTCTTGTGGGGAAAAGTGCGCAAACCTCTGCAGAGTGTATAAACTAATCATGGTTAGCCATGTCCCTGTTATGGACTTCTTGAGTATCTAGTAGTTGAATCTATTGATGTGATCTCATCATGTTATTTTAATTAATTATGATGTTGGGTTAATGATGATACTTTTAGTTGGGATTTGAGTTGGGTTTACCTTCTCAAATAATGGGCAACATGGGAGTAGCTAAATAAATTTATTCCTTTGTAGTAGGGAAAAACTAGCTTTACGCAAAACCATGAAACATACAGCCTCCACCAGCCAAATTTTGCATGTAGATATAGTTCTTGCATTATCATTGCTTTACAGTATAACTATGCCAGCATATTCCATGTCCTGACCCGTTTCGGGCTGCACGTCTTATGTTGCAGACTACTCAGACGACGAATAAGGTGCGACAGGTCGTTGTTTTGCACTCAGCTATGCCATTGGAGTTGATGGACTCATTTACCTTCGAAGCTTCCACAGTTATCTAGTTTAGATGGCCTTCGGCCATTATATTTTTGTAGTCATACTCTTTATCAGGACTCGATGTAATAAGTGTGTGACTGAAACTCTGTTATAATTCCTTGAGTATTGTGCGTGTTAGCATTATCGATCCAGGGATGACAGTGATGCACAGAGACTTGACCGTTTGAGGTCTGGTCGCTACGGCATAAGTAAAAGAAAGGCCCTTCGCGGAGGAAAGTAGTGATTTGTTGAGGTGCCAAAGCTCAAAGCTTAAATTGAGAGATAAAATTATTTTTGAGAGGCATACTTTTCCTACCAACGAAAACGACTTGGAGCATCCCAACACTTTCCATGCTAGATACATCATTGGCGGTTCCCAAACAGAAAATAAAGTTTATTCCTTTTTCCACCATAACTTTCACTTTCCATGGCTAGCCGTATCCACGGGTGCCTTCCATACCAACACTTTCCAAGGAATTTATTATTTGACAACATAAATTGAATTCATTTTTCATTTCGGGACTGGGCATCCCTAATACCTTTGTCGTACTCTCATGCAATGACAAGTGAATAAACACTCATCGTGAGAATAACACATCTAGCATGGAAAATATTGGCTACCTTTGCCACCTCGCGAGTAGTAGAGCACACAAAAGAGAAATTTATTTTGAACAATAGAAGGCACGTGAAAATTTTCTTAGAACGGATAGAAATACCGCATATAGGTAGGTATAGTGGACTCATATGGCAAAACTGGTTTAAATGGTTTTGGATGCACAAGTAGTGATCATACTTAGTGCAAAATGAAGGCTAGCAAAAAGATAGAGAAGCGACCAACCAAAAAGCAAAAAATCTCGTACCCAAGCATTAAGCATAAGTAACACCGAAGAATGCACCATAAGTAGGATATAAATTTCATTGCATAACTATTGACTTTCGTGCTTGCATAGGGAATCACAAACCTTAACATCAATATTCTTACTAAAGCACAATTACTCATCAACATGACTCACATATCATATCGTCATATCTCAAAACCATTACTAAGAATCAAGTTTATTTTTTCCAATGATCTTCATGAAAGTTTTCATTGTATCCTCCTTGGATATCTATCACTTTGGAACTATTTGCATATGTTGCTTTTGGTAGGCTCAAACAAATATAAGTGAAGATCATGAGCATAAATTTTTTTTCTTTCTCTCAAATTAATCTAAGTGATGCAAGAGAAAATTTAGGTGAAGCATGAGAGCATTTCTTCATAATTAACAAAGCACACCGTGCTCAAAAAGATATAAGTGAAGTACTAGAGCAAGTCCATGGCTCTAAAAATTTAAGTGAAGCATAGGAGCAAGCATAGCATAATTTTTTGCTCTCTAAAAAGGGTGTGTCCAGAAAGGATTCGGCACTTAAAACACAAAGCAAAACGATCAAAGACTCATACCATACAAGACACTCCAAGCAAAACTCATATCATGTGACGAATAAAAATATAGTTTCAAGTAAAATACCGATGGTTGTTAGAAGAAAGCGGGGATGCCACTCAGGGGCATCCCCAAGCTTAGTTGATTGCTACTTCTTTGAATATTATCTTGGGGTGCCTCGGGCACCCCCAAGCTTATCCTTTTTCTTATCCTTATTCCTTCATCCATTGTAAGATAACCCAAAACTTGGAAACTTCAATCACACAAAACTCAAACAAAACCTTCATGAGATCCGTTAGTATAAGAAAGCAAACCACAACTATAAGTACTGTAGAAAACATATTCTTATTTTTTTGCATTATATATACTGTATTCCAACTTGTCTATGGCAAAAATTCATTAAAGAAAACCATAGAATCATCAAAACAAGCACACAATGCAAAACAAAAATAGAATCTATCAAAAACAGAACAGTCTGTAGCAATCTGAACATTTCGAATACTTATGTAACTCCAAAAATTATGAAATAAATCGTTGGATGGTAGGAATTTGTGTATTAATCCTCTGCAAAAAGAATCAACTTAAAATCACCCTTCTGCAAAAAATGACAACGAATCTCGTGAGCGCAAAAGTTTCTGTTTTTCAGCAAGATCAAATAAACTTTCACCCAAGTCTTCCCAAAGGGATTGCTTGGCACAAACACTAATTAAAACACAAAAAACACAATCCTAACAGTAGACTAATTGTGCTAACACTCAAGAACAGAAAGCAAAAAGCAAAAATAAATTTTATTCATTGGGTTGCCTCCCAAAAAGCACTATCGTTTTACGCCCCTAGCTAGGCATAACGCGTAGGATCTAAGTTTTGTAAATAAGACATAAAACACATTATCCATGGAAACCTTGGCACTATCAAGTTGCTTTTTATAATAACCCCTTTGATTTGCGACAGTGATCCACGATTAGTGTTGGTTCACATCGTTAAAAACTTGTTGGATCATATCTAAAACAGGGACTTGCTTCTTAAGATTTTCATCAAAGAATCGGTTGTCTCCAAGCAAATACCTCAAAGCATAATTACTATTATAAATAATTTCATCAATCACAGGGTTTTTCACGATTCATGCCATAAAAATCAAAGATTTCCCTAGCTTCCCGTATTATGTAGTCGAATTCATTCATCAAAACAAGAGTGGTTAACTTTTTAGCTTTAGGATCCTTTATAATGGGCAACTCATAAAACAATCTTTGTAAGGTAGGATGAGTACGAATAAATTTAGTTTCAAGTTTCAGAACAAGTGCCGAAATAGCTTCCGCATAAGATTTAGTCCTTTTAAGTATAGGAATATCGTCAAGACTTAATTTTTCGACACAATTGAAAATTGTTGGATATGTTCTTTTCCCATTAAATTTCCTTGTCCCAAAACAAAAGTTCTGGCATCCAGATTACCCGTACGCTCCATTTTAGGAGTTAGGCCATCATCTGTTTCTGCCATACCAAAGTCACTCATGGTGACAAGTTCAAGCAAACAAAAGATCTGACGAGAAAAAGGCGAACGAAAAAGAGGGCAAATAAAATGGCAAATTTTTGTGAAGTGGGGGAGAGGAAAACGAGAGGCAAATGGGAAATAATGTAAATTGCAAGGAGATGAGATTTGTGATTAGGAACCTGGTTATGTTGAAGATCCTCCCCGGCAATGGCGCCAGAAATTCCTTTTGATGTCACTTGAAGCTATGTCGGTATTTCCCCACAGAGGAAGGGATGATGCAGCACAACGGTGGTAGGTATTTCCCTCAGATATGAAAACAAGGTTATCGAACCAATAGGAGAACCAAGAAACACAACGTAAACAGCCCCTGCACACAAATAACAACACCTCGCAACCCGACGTGTTAAAGGGGTTGTCAATCCCTTTCGGGGTACGGCGCCTCAAGATAGGCAAAGGACGCGAGGTAAATTTGTAGTTCATTGATAGATCGAATGCCAAATAAAATAAATAACAATAAATTGCAGCAAGGTATTTTTGTATTTTTGGTTTAATAGATCTGAAAATAAATGCAAGAGAAAATAGATCGCAAAGGCAAATATGATGAAAAGAGACCCAGGGGCCGTAGGTTTCACTAATGGCTTCTCTCGAGAAAAATAGCAAACGGTGGGAAAACAATTACTGTTGGGCAATTGATAGAACTTCAAATAATCATGACGATATCCAGGCAATGATCATTATATAGGCATCACGTCCTAGATTAGTAGACCAACTGCTACCTCCATCTACTACTATTACTCCACACATTGATCGCTATCCAACATGCGTCTAGCATATTAAGTTCATGGAAAAAAGGAGTAATGCAATAAGAACGATGACATGATGTAGACAAGATCTGTTTATCTATTGTGGCAGATATAGATCTCATCTTGTTATCCTTAGTAGCAACGATACGTACGTGTTGGTTCCCTTTCTGTCACTGGGATCAAGCACCGTAAGATTGAATCCACTACCGGGCACCTCTTCCCATTGCAAGATAAATAGATCAAGTTGGCCAAACAAAACCCAAATATCAGAGAAGAAATACGAGGCTATAAGCAATCATGCATATAAGAGATCAAACAAGACTCAAATAACTTTCATGGATAAAAACATAGATCTGATCATAAACTCAAAGTTCATCGGATCCCAACAAACACACCACCAAAAGACTTACATCATATGGATCTCCAAGAGACCATTGTATTGATAATCTAGAGAGAGGGGAAGCCATCTAGCTACTAACTACGGACCTGTAAGTCTACAAAGAACTACTCACGCATCATCGGAGAGGCACTAATGGAAGTGGTGAACCCCTCCGTGATGGTGTCTAGATTGGATCTGGTGGTTCTGGACTCTGCGGCGGCTGCATGAATATTTCGTCGACTCCCCTAGGGTTTCTGGAATATTGGGGTATTTATAGAGTAAAGAGGCGGTCCAGGGGGCACCCGATGTTGGGGGGATGAACCCCGAGCAGGCAACAGAACCCGGATCCTTTTCAAAAACAACAGGGCCAGCATCGCCCCTCAAGCCGGCACGCGCTTGGTCGGGTCGCTCGACCCGGCCAAACCTCGCAACCCGGCCGAACTCTCCGACACGGCAAGACACGTCGACTCGGCCTCAACAAGTAGCACAAGACGGCCGAACCCGGCACCACCAAGGCTTCCTCAACAAGCCAGCTCCACCCATGGCGTGCTCCGCAATCCAGCCACGGGTCAGCTTCCGTCCCATCCAGGCCGTACGATGGGACGAGTCTTTAGCCACTGATGACCAAGGCAACAGTGCCCTGCCCATGCCTCTGGTCAGCCGGAGCGTGGCCACAGTGCCCCTCACCTACCCGCTGACCAAGGTCGGCATGGCTATAATGCCACCGCCATCACCGCTGACGACAGCAAGCGGCGACCTGACGGAGCGCCACTGTACACGACTGGACTCGGCCACGCTCTGACGATCGACAAGACGGCGCACATTCCCCCTAGGCACGCGGGGCCCGCACCTAGGGGAACCCGGCGAACCACAGGCCCCCAGCGGGTCCCAACCCGGGTCCCCGGACGCCGACAACCCAGATCCACCAACTTGTAACATTACAATTGTATCCCTGGGGGGTTGGCCTATAAAACCTCCCGGGAGCCCGCGCATACACGGGCAGGTAGAGAAGTAAGCAAGCAAGAGAGGAACTAGCCACCAAAACAGTAACATCCACTCAGGGAGAAGGAGCAGCCTAAGCCTTGGCCAGCCCTCCTTCCTCCTCCATACAGCTCTAGGAGCAACATTGTACTATCAAACATCAAACTACACTCGGCAGGACTAGGGGTGTTATATCTCCGGAGAGCCCCGAACCTGGGTATGTCTTGCGTCCCGTGATCGCTCATACCAACCCCGCCTCTGGAGGCCACCAGTGCCCTTGAGCCTCCTCCTCTCTTTAGCCATCCCATGGCATCTGCCGTGCACCCACCATGACAGCTGGCGCCCACCGTGGGGCAGATCGAGGAGCTGGCCGGGAGCATGCTTTAGAGGGGGCCCTCTCCTACTCCGACGAGTCCGTCACGCTGGCGGACGACGTCATCGGCGCACTCTCTGCCTCCTTCACCGCGCTGCGCATCTCGGATGCGCCCACGGCAGACGAGTACCCCAGCGAGGTACTCAGCTACTCTGACTCCCCCCTCTCCCTCGAAAGTGGCATTTCCACCAGGGCGATGGACATCCACGTGAAGGTCTTCGTCACCAACGATGGTGCCTCCTCCTCATCGAGCAAGACGAGGAAGGCTGCCGAAGCCAGGGCCGCAGCAAAACGGACCGAGCCGTTGCGAGCCACAATGCAGAGCCTCCGCATCCCCATCGGTACCGACATCGATGCCACCAACATCGCTGAGACCCGAATCCAGCTCGAGGAAAGGCGCCAGCAGATGATGGACCTGTCCGAGACGCTCGCTGCCACCCAGCGTCGCCTGGATTCCGCTCAGCTGGAGCGCAACGCCGCCTACGGATTCACGCCCACCGCGGCCGAGCCGAGCCGGGTCACGGACGTGCGTGCCCGGGGAGGAGCGATCGGCCGTGCCCTCGGCGCCGTCCCAACCATCTACGAGACCCCAGCGAAGAACATGCGCGCTGCCCAGGCAGCCGCAGTCGACCTGGACCAGCTCAAGGACGAGGAACTGAGGGAGCGCATCGGGCGGATGCGCGAACTCCTCAACGCGGCCAACACCCAGCAGGACCGCATCAACCAGCTCGCCAAGCCGGCGGGATCCGGCTCCGCCCGCATTGGCGGACCCGGCGAGCTTCAGCACACAGCTTCCTCGCCGCCCGGCGAGGCGCACTCCGGCCGAGCCCAGACTCGGCGCGACCCGGCCGAAACAGCCGCCGGCGGTTTGGGTGACGAGCCCATCCCGGAGACTCAGCGCGGACCCGGCCAGCATGGCCGGCGTCCGGATCCAACCGACCCGGCCCCCCGTGGCCTGGTCGCCAGTCTACTCGACCCGCGCGCCATAGACGACGCCGACGCTTGCCATCGCCTCGACCAGCTTGCTCACTCCCTGGAGGTGGAGGAAAGCGGCGCTATCAGGCCGGCGTGCTTCGGCCCACGCATCTGGGAGGAGCCCTTTCCCAAAGGGTTCATGCTCCCCTGCGATGCCCGCAAGTACAATGGGACCGTGAAGCCAGAAAATTGGCTCACCGACTACACCACCGCCATTGGCATCACCGGTGCCAATCGCCGGCTCGCCGTGCGCTATGCACCGCTCATGCTCCAAGGGTTGGCCCGCACCTAGTTGAACAGTCTGCCGATGGGCAGCGTCAACACGTGGGTCAATTTCGAGCAAGCCTTCATCCGCAACTTTACGGGGACCTACAAGCGACCCGGCCGCCCTAGCCAGCTCGCCATGTGCGTGCAAGGGCCTATGGAGACTGGTCGCGAGTACCTCGCACGCTGGACCGAGCTCCGGAACAGCTGCGAGGGCGTCCATGAAGTCCAAGCGATCCAGTACTTCATCAAAGGGTGCCGAGATGGCACCCTCCTCAACCACAAGCTCTTACGCTCCGAGCCGGACACCATGGTCGCACTCATGGTAATGGCGGACAAATACGCCAACACCGACTCCGCCATGAAGATCCAGGTGGCACTGCACGAAGCCGGCAAGGCGAAGCCAGTTCCCCCTCCCAAGCCAGCCAGCGAAAGCAGCCGACAGTAGCATCACCAGAACAACAAGCGCAAGGCCGACCAGCCGGTGCAGCGCTACAACAACCGGCTCGTCGCGGCCACCGAGCCCGCGGCGGAACCGGCGGCCAAGCGCCGGCAGACCGGCAAGACGGCGTGCCAACCCGCCATGAGCTTCGAAGAGATGCTCGACGCCCCCTGCAAGCACCATAGTGGCGCAAGACTGTTCATGCACACGCTTCGGCAGTGCGCCATCACCAAGCGCATCATGAGGGGATATGTCCCGCCTCCTCCGGCTCCGGCTCCAGGCGCAGGGCAGCCGCCTCCGCCTCCACCGCCGCCTCCAGCTGGCGGTGCGATGCGCGACGATGCCTACCCGGACCAGAACGCGGCCTATGTCGTCTTCACCAGCCTCGGCAATGACAAGCGCAGCGAGCGGCTCCCTCGGTAGGAGGTGAACACCATTGTCCCAGCCAAGCCAGAGTTCATGCACTGGTCGGACTGCCTGGTCACCTGGACCCGGGAAGATCACCCGGCAGTCATGCTGAACCCGGGTGGTTACGCCCTCATCCTCAACCATACCATCGTCGCGCGGCGCACATGCAAGTTCTCCCGAGTCCTCATTGATGGCGGCAGCAGCATCAACATCCTCTACCGTGAGACAATGACCAAGCTCGGCCTTAAGGCCGAGGACCTGGAGCCGACCCGGACGATCTTCCACGGCGTCGTGCCCGGCCTCTCCTGCTCGCACATTGGCCGGTTCCGGCTCGATGTCCTATTCGGTGACAGCAGCCACTTCCGGCGTGAACCAATCTGGTTCGAGGTGGTGGACCTGTCCAGCGCGTACCACGCGCTGTTGGGCTGACTCGCTCTCACCAAATTCATGGCGGTCCCCCATTACGCGTATCTGAAGATGAAGATGTCAGGTCCCAAGGTCCTCATCACCATTATCGGTGACTACCGCAAGTCCTTGGAGTGCACCCGAGACGGCGCCAAGCTGGCCGAGTCGCTGGTCATTGCCGAGGAGCGGCGCCGGCTCGACCGGATCGTCGCCATAGCAGGCGAGGCCTCAGCCGCGTCGATCCCGACCAAGGACCCGGCCGACGAGGCCGCCTTCAAGCCCTCCAAGGAGACCAAGAAAGTGAAGCTGAACCCGGAGGATCCCAGCTGCAGCAAGTACGTTGTTGTAGGCACCCACCTCGACAGCAAATAGGAAGGCGAGCTCGTCGACTTCCTCCGTGAGAATCGGGATATCTTTGCATGGACCCCCAAGGACATGCCGGGTATCCCGAGGAAGTACGCCGAGCACAAACTCCACATCCGCAAGGACGCCAAGCCTGTCCGTCAACCCCTGTGATGTTTTTTCGAAGAGAAGAGAAGAACCATTGGCGAAGGGGTCGCCAAGCTTTTGGCGACCGGCTTCATCATGGAAGTGTTTCACCCCGAGTGGCTGGCCAACCCAGTCCTCGTCCTGAAGAAGAACAAGACCTGGCACATGTGTATCGACTACACCAGCCTCAACAAGGCCTGTCCCAAGGATCCGTTCGCTCTCCCGCGGATCGATCAAGTCATCGACTCGACCGCCGGGTGCGAGCTCCTGTCCTTCCTGGACGCTTACTCCAGCTACCACCAGATCAAGCTGGACCCGGTCGATGCCCTGAAGACACCCTTCATCACACCCTTTGGGGCGTATTGCTACATCACCATGTCGTTCGGCTTGAAGAACGCCGGCGCCACCTTCCAATGCTACATGCATAAATGCTTGCTACCGCAACTCGGTCGCAATATCCACGTTTACGTGGACGACATCGTGGTGAAGACCAAGCAGCACCTCATGCTCCTCGATGACTTGAAGGAAACATTCGCCAACCTCCACAAATACAAAGTCAAGCTTAACCCGGGAAAATGTGTTTTCGGCGTCCCGGCCGAAAGCTACTCGGCTTCCTCGTCTTGGAACGCGGCATTGAGGCGAACTCTAAGAAGATCAAGGCCATCGAGCGCATGTGCAAGCCGGCTCAGCTGCGCGATGTCTAGAAGTTCACTGGATGCTTGGCCTCGGTCAGCCAGTTTCTAAGCCAGTTGGGCGAGTGGGCGCTACCCCTATACCAACTGATGAAGAAGACGAAGTCGTTCGAATGGAACAACCAGGCAGACGAAGCCTTCCAAGACCTCAAGCGCATGCTCTCCGCCGCACCGGTCCTGGCAGCGCCGACCGACAAGGAGCCGCTGTTGCTCTACATAGCCACGACCTCGCGGGCGGTCAGCACGGTGCTGGTGGTCGAGTGACCATAGAAGGGAAAGATCCAAGCCGCCCAGCGCCAGGTCTACTACCTGAGCGAAGTGCTCTCCAACTCCAAGCAGAACTACCCGCACTACCAGAAGATGTGTTACGGCGTGTACTTTACCGCCAAGAAGCTGAAGCAGTACTTCCAAGAGCATGTCGTCACCGTGGTCAGCACGGCTCCTATCGGGGAGATCATCGGGTGCCTGGATGCCTCTAGCTGGGTCGACAAGTGGGCGCTCCAGCTGGCCGGCCACACCATCCTCTACGAGCCCCGCACCACGCTCAAGTCTCAGGCCCTGGCCGACTTCCTCGTCGACTGGACCGAGACCCAGCACCTACCGCCGCCCCCCGACTCGACGCATTGGCGCATGCATTTCGACGGGTCCAAGATGCGACTCGGCCTAGGGGCCGGCATCACGCTGTCATCCCCGAAGGGCAACCGACTCTGCTACGCGCTCCAATACCACTTCACCACCTCCAACAACGTCGTTGAGTATGAAGCCCTTGTGTGCGGCCTCCAGCTTGCCAAGGAACTCGGCATCCGGCGCATCCTGTGCTACAGCGACTCGGACCTGGTGGTGCAGCAGTGCTCCAGCGAGTGAGACGCCCGCGACTCCAACATGGCAAGCTACCGCTTCCTCGTCCAGAAGCTGTCCGGGTCCTTCGAGGGCTGCGAGTTCCTCCACGCCCCGCGCGCGGAGAACCAAGCGACCGACACGCTCGCCAAGATCGCCTCATCCTGAGAGTCTGATGAACCAGAAGTATATGGGATCTATCATAGTCCTTTCGATAAGTAAGAGTGTCAAACCCAATGAGGACCAGAAGGAAATGACAAGTGGTTTTCAGTAAGGTTTGCTCTGCAAGCACTGAAATTGTAGGTAACAGATAGTTTTGTGATAAGATAAATTGTAACGAGTAACAAGCAATGAAAGTAAATAAAGTGCAGCAAGGTGGCCCAGTCCTTTTTGTAGCAAAGCACAAGCCTGGACAATTTCTTATAATGAGAAAAGAGCTCCCGAGGACACATGGGAATTATCGTCAAGCTAGTTTTCATCACGCTCATATGATTCGCGTTCAGTACTTTGATAATTTGATATGTGGGTGGACCGGTACTTGGGTACTGCCCTTACTTGGACAAGCATCCCACTTATGATTAACCCCTATTGCAAGCATCCGCAACTACAAAAGAAGTATTAAGGTAAACCTAACCACAACATTAAACATATGGATCCAAATCAATACCTTACGAAGCAACGCATAAACTAGGGTCTAAGCTTCTGTCACTCTAGCAACCCATCATCTACTTATTACTTGCCAATGCCTTCCTCTAGGCCCAAATAATGGTGAAGTGTCATGTAGTCGACGTTCACATAACACCACTAGAGGAAAGACAACATACATCTCATCAAAATATCGAACGAATACCAAATTCACATGACTACTAATAGCAAGACTTCACCCATGTCCTCAGGAACAAACGTAACTACTCACAAAGCATATTCATGTTCATAATCAGAGGAGTAATAATATGAATTAAGGATCTAAACATATGATCTTCCACCAAGTAAACCAATTAGCATCAACTACAAGGAGTAATCAACACTACTAGCAACCCATAGGTACCAATTTGTGGTTTTGATACAAGATTGGATACAAGAGATGACCTGGGGTTTTGAGAGGAGATGGTGCTGGTGAAGATGTTGATAGAGATTGACCCCCTCCCGATGAGAGGATCGTTGGTGATGACGATGGTGATGATTTCCTCCTCCCGGAGGGAAGTTTCCCCGGCAGAACAGCTCTGCTGGATCCCTAGATTGGTTCCGCCAAGGATTCGCCTTGTGGCGGTGGAGTTTCCTCCCATAAGCTTGCCCCTGATTTTTTCAGGGTAAAAGCCTTCATATAGCAGAAGATGGGCACCGGAGGGCCACGAGGGGGCCCAGGAGACAGGGGGCGCGCCCAATAGGGGTGGGCGCGCCCCCCACCCTCCTGGCCAGGGTGTGGGCCCCCTCTGGTGTTTTCTTCGCTCAATAATTCTTATTAATTCTAAAACTGACTTCCGTGGAGTTTCAGGATTTTTGGAGCTGTGTAGAATACGTTTCCAATATTTGCACCTTTTCCAGCCAGAATTCCAGCTGCCGGCATTCCCCCTCTTCATGGTAAACCTTGTAAAATAAGATAGAATAGCCATAAGTATTGACACATAGTGTGTAATAACAGCCCATAATGCAATAAATATTGATATAAAAGCATGATGCAAAATGGATGTATCAACTCCCCCAAGCATAGACCTTGCTTGTCCTCAAGCGAAAGCCGATATCGAAAAATATGTCCACATGTTTAGAGATAGAGGTGTCGATAAAAATAAAATACGGACAATGAGGGCATCGTGATCATTCTTATAATAGCAACATATATAGATTTTGCCATATGATTTCTTATGCTCAAGTAACAATCAATTCACAATGTCAAGTATGCTTCAAAAACTTCATTGGGAACTAACAAACTATAATCTCAGTCATTGAAGCACTTGCAATTTATAATAACATCAAAAAGAGTCAAGAATAGAGCTTTTCAGCAAGTCCACATACTCAACTATCATATAGTCTTCTACAATTGCTAACACTCACGCGGTACTTGTGGTTATGGAGTTTCAACCGGAAACTGAGAAAGATAGGGGCTTATTGTGTTGCCTCCCAACGTATTCACCTTTGGGTGATGTCAACAATAATAATTCATGATAATTTACATCCAATTGGATATATACATCAAGATCTTTCAAACACTAGGAGCTTGCCAAAGGATAAAATGAAAAAGGGAAAGGTGAAGATCACCTTGACTCAAGCATAAAGTAAAAACATAAAGTAAATGATAGGCCCTTCGCAGAGGGAAGCAGAGGTTGTCATGTGCTTTTAGGTTTGGATGCACAAAATCTTAATGCAAAAGAACGTCACTTTATATTGCCACTTGTATATGGACCTTTATTATGCAGTTCGTTGCTTTTATTACTTCCATAACAAGATCGTATAAAGCTTATTTTCTCCACACTAATAATTCATACATATTTAAAGAGCATTTTTTATTGCTTGCAACATGACAACTTACTTGAAGGATCTTACTCAATCCATAGGTAGGTATGGTGAACTCTCATGGCAAAAACTGGGTTCAAGGATATTTGGAAGCACAAGTAGTACCTCTAATTGGTGCAAGGAATTTGGATAGCATGAGGGGGAAAGGCTAGCTAAACATGTTGGGAAGATCAATGACAATATACTTTAACTGAGATGTGAGAAAACATAAACCATTACATTGTCTTCCTTGTCCAACATCAACTCTTTTAGCATGTCATACTTAATGAGTGCTCACAATCATAAAAGATGTCCAAGATAGTATATTTGTATGTGAAAACCTCTCTTTCCTTATTTGTTCCTATTAATTGCGATGATGACCAAAACTATGTTTGTCAACTCTCAACAACTTTTATGCCTCATACTTTCTATGTGTGAAGTCATTACTATCCATAAGATCAATATGAACTCTTTTATTCTTTCTACTTCCTCAAGATCATAGCAAGATAGCAAAGCCCTTGACTCAACACTAATCTTTATTATAGATAGCTCACGGACTCAATTACATAAAGAGATCACAAAGGAAAACTCAAAACTACTTGATACCAAGACTTCAATCTATTAGATCAAGATACTACTAAAAGGATCGAACTAAGTAAAACGGTAAAGATAGGAGTGTGATGGTGATACGATACCGGGGAACCTCCCCCAAGCTTGGCAGTTGCCAAGGGGAGTGCCCATACCCATGTGATTATGTCCTCTGAGGTGATGGAGGTGGTGATGATGATGGTGGATAATCGCACACCGAGCGTAAAAGCTCCTCCAACTTGTGGATAATTCCCTTGAGTCTGGCAATATGATCCTTCAACAAAATATTCTCCTGTGTGAGATACTTATTCTGTATGCGAGCTAACTCAATCATCTTGAAAGCTTCAATCTCAGTTGGAGTAAAGAGGTTAGGTAAAGGTTGAGGGATGTCTTCTTCTTCCACTGCCGGAGTTTGAACCTCCATGGCCTTCTTGATCCCTTCATCCTTGTTGATCTCTTCTGGTTCTTCTCTTTTCAGCTCTATCTTCAATAGCCAAGCATCCTTGTCTTCATTGTTGAAGGAGGGCGATATCATGGTGCTCTAGATCTGTCAGAAAAACAACTCGAAACGAAAACAGAGGATATGTGCATGATACGATGGTCAAAACCTTTAGGAGATTATATAACGAATTTTTACAGACCAAAATACGTAACGTGCAAGAAAACGGAGTCCGGGAGGCACACGAGGTGGCCACGAGACAGGGGGCGCGCCCACGAAGGGTGGGCCCACCCTCCACCCTCATGGAGGCCTTGTGTCCTTCTCGGATTACTTCTTTCTTCCTAAAATTCTTAAATATTCCAAAACGGATAAAAATTGTCATTAGAACTGTTTTGGAGTCGGTTTACTTACCGTACCACATACCTATTCCTTTTCCGAGTCTGAAACGTTCTGGAACGTGACTCTTATGTATTCCTCCGGGATTATGGTTTCAATAATATTAGTTTCAACATTGATGTGATTACCTGAGATATAATGTTTGACTCTTTGACCGTTCAGCACCCTCGGACATGTGCCTTCGAAGTTGTTGATTTTTATGCCACCGGAACAATAGACCTCCTTGATAACGTAAGGACCTTCCCATTTAGAGAGAAGTTTTCCTGCAAAAAATCTTAAACGAGAGTTGAATAATAACACATAATCACCTATGTTAAATTCTCGCTTTTGTATCCTTTTTTCATGCCATCGTTTAACTTTTTCTTTGAATAGCTTGGCATTCTCATAGGCTTGGGTTCTCCATTCATGAAGTGAGCTAATATTAAATAACCTCTTCTCACCGGCAAGTTTGAAGTCATAGTTGAGCTCTTTAATAGCCCAATATGCTTTATGTTCAAGTTCTAGAGGTAAGTGACATGCTTTTCCATAAACCATCTTATACGGAGACATACCCATAGGATTTTTATATGCAGTTCTATAGGCCCATAATGCATCATCAAGTTTTTTGGACCAATTCTTTCTAGATCTATTCACAGTCTTTTGCAAGATTTATTTGAGCTCTCTGTTGCTCAACTCTACTTGACCACTAGACTACGGGTGATAAGGAGATGCAATTCTATGATTAACATCATACTTAGCAAGCATCTTACGGAAAGCACCATGAATAAAATGTGAACCACCATCAGTCATAAGATATCTAGGGACTCCAAACCTTGGAAAAATAACTTCTTTAAGCATCTTAATAGAGGTTTTATGATCAGCACTACTAGTTGGAATAGCTTCTACCCACTTAGTAATGTAATCAACAGCAACTAAAAAATGTGTGTAACCATTAGAGGCAGGAAAAGGTCCCATATAATCAAAGCCCCAAACATCAAATGGTTCAATAACGAGACAATAATTCATAGGCATTTCTTGACATCTACTAATATTACCAATTCTTTGACATTCATCACAAGATAAGACAAACTTACGGGCATCTTTGAATAGAGTAGGCCAATAAAAACCAGATTGCAATACCTTATGTGCAGTTCTATCTCCAGTGTGGTGTCCTCCATATGATTCAGAGTGACACTTGCGTAGGATCTGTTCCTGTTCATGCTCAGGTACACAATGTCTAATAACACCATCTACTCCTTCTTTATAAAGGTGTGGGTCATCCCAAAAGTAATGTCTTAAATCATAAAAGAACATTTTCTTTTGCTGGTATGTGAAACTAGGTGGTATAAATTTAGTAATAATGTAATTAGCATAATCAGCATACCAAGGAGCACTACGAGAAGCATTAATGACCGCTAATTGTTCATCGGGAAAGCTATCATCAATAGGTAGTGGGTCATCAAGAACATTCTCTGACCTAGACAAGTTGTCTGCAACGGGTTTCTCAGCTCCCTTTCTATCAACAATATGCAAATCAAATTCTTGGAGCAAGAGAACCCATCTAATGAGTCTAGGCTTAGCATCTTTCTTTTCCATAAGATATTTAATAGCAGCATGATCAGTGTGAATAGTAACTTTGGACTCAACAATATAAGGTCTAAACTTATCACATGCAAACACAACTGCTAAGAACTCTTTTTCAGTAGTAGCATAATTTCTCTGGGAAGTATCAAGAGTCTTACTAGCATACTGGATAACATTCAATTTTTTATCAACTCTTTGCCCTAGAACAGCACCTGCAGCATAATCACTAGCATCACACATAATTTCAAAGGGTAAATTCCAATCAGGTGGCTGAACAATAGGTGCAGTGATCAAAGCTTTCTTAAGTATTTCAAATGCTTCTACACAATCATCATCAAAGACAAAAGGAATATCTTTTTGCAATAAATTAGTCAAAGGCCTAGAGATTTTAGAAAAGTCCTTAATGAACCTCCTATAAAAACCGACATGACCAAGGAAACTTCTTATACCTTTTATGTCCTTGGGACATGGCATCTTTTCAATAGCATCAACTTTAGCTTTATCAACTTCAATACCTCTCTCAGAAATCTTATGCCCCAGGACAATGCCTTCATTAACCATAAAGTGGAACTTTTCCCAATTTAGTACGAGACTAGTGTCTTCACACCTCTGCAAAACTCGATCAAGGTTGCTCAAGCAATCATCAAAAGAGGATCCATAAACGGAGAAATCATCCATGAATACCTCACAAATCTTTTCACAAAAGTCAGAGAATATAGCCATCATGCATATTTGAAAGGTAGCAGGTGCATTACATAAACCAAAAGGCATGCGTCTATAAGCAAAAGTACCGAAAGGGCAAGTAAAAGTAGTTTCTGATTGATCCTTTGCTGACACAGGTATTCGAGAGAAACTAGAATAACCATCTAGAAAACAGAAATGTGTGTGTTTGGATAGTCTTTCTAGCATTTGATCAATAAAAGGTAAAGGGTAATGATCTTTCTTAGTAGCTTTATTTAATTTACGGAAATCAATTACCATCCTATAACCTGTGATAATTCTTTGCAGGATCAATTCATCTTTATCATTAGGAACGACAGTAATACCTCCCTTCTTAGGAACACAATGGACTGGACTTACCCATTCACTATCAGCAACGGGATAAATTATACCTGCCTCAAGGAGCTTTAGTATCTCCTTTCTTACCACATCTTTCATTTTAGGATTTAATTGTCGTTGAGGATCTCTAACTGGTTTGGCACCTTCCTCCACTTTAAGTTTGTGTTGGCATAGAGTGGGACTAATGCCCTTAAGATCATCCAGAGTATATCCAATAGCAGCGCGGTGCTTCGTTAGAGTTTTTAATAATCTTTCTTCTTCTTCTTGCTCTGAAAGGTTAGCACTAATAATAATAGGATATATTTTCTTTTCATCAAGATAAGCATACTTAAGATTATCAGGTAGTGGTTTGAGCTCAAACACGGGATCACCCTTGGGTGGAGGGGGGTCCCCTATGATTTCAACAGGTAAATTGTGTTTCAGAATAGGACCCTGTTGAAGGAACACTTCATCTATTTCCCTTCTTTAATTCAAAAACATATCATTTTCATGGTCTAGCAAATATTGTTCTAACGGATCAGTAGGAGGCACGGCAATAGAAGCAAGACCAATAATCTCATCCTTACTAGGTGATTCTTTATCACGGGGTTGTCTACGAAACTTAGCAAAGTTAAACTCATGAGACATATCCCCTAAGCCAATTGCAACAATATCCTTTTCACAATCAATCCTAGCATTAACAATATTCAAGAAGGGTCTACCAAATGGGACAAAAGTCATCTTGTGGGGAACTAAGAACAAGAAAATCAGCAGGATATTTAACCTTCCCACACAAGACTTCAACATCTCAAACAATCCCAACTGGTGAAATAGTATCTCTATTGGCAAGCTTGATAGTAACATCAATACCTTCCAATTCAGCAAGTGCAATATCATGCATAATTTCTTTATATAAGTCATAGGGTATCGCACTAGCACTAGCACCCATATCACATAAGCCATGATAACAATGATCTCCTATTTTAACAGAAATAACAGGCATGCCTACAACAGGTCTATGTATCTTAGCATCTAGTCTAACAATATTAGCAGTCTCACCACAGAAATAAATAACATGCCCATCTGAATTATCATCCAAGAGATCTTTAACCATAGCAATACTAGGTTCAACTTTGATTTGCTCAGGAGGTGTTTAAGTCCTAGAATTACTCTTACGAACAACAGTCAAAGTTTTAGCATGATCCTTTATCCTAACAGGAAAAGGAGGTTTCTCAACATAAGTAGTAGGAACAATAGGATCATTATAAGTGACAGTCTTTTCTTCAACTATAATAGGTGCAACTATTTTTACTTCAATGGGAGGATTATATTTAAACCACTTCTCCTTAGGGAGATCAACGTGAGTAGCAAAAGATTCACAAAAAGCAGCTACTATCTCAGAGTCAAGTCCATAGTTAGCGCTAAATCCACGAAAAGCATCGGTATCCATAAAAGATTTAACACAATCAAACTTAGGTGTTATACCTGACTCCTTACCATCGTCGGAACCCCAATCTTCAGAGTTGTGTTTAATTCTTTCCAATAAGTCCCACTTTAATTCAGTAGTCTTCAGCATATAAGAACCAGCACAGAAAGTATCAAGCATGGTGTGAACATTGGGAGAAAGCCGAGCATAAAAGTTTTGAATAATCATTTCTCTTGAGAGCTCATGATTGGGGCATGAATATAACATTGACTTAAGCCTCCCCCAAGCTTGAGCGATGCTTTCTCCTTTGCGAGGCCAGAAATTATATATGTAATTACGATCATGATGAACAAGATGCATAAGATAGAACTTCTGGTGAAATTCCAACTTCAATCGTTTATAATTCCAAGATCCCGTATCAGCACATAGCCTATACCATGTCAATGCATCCCCCTTCAAAGATAAAGGGAAGACCTTCCTTTTGAAATCATCATCGGGAATACCTGCAAGCTTAAATAATCCACAAACTTCATCCACAAAGATAAGGTGTAAATCAGGATGCAATGTTCCATCTCCTGCAAAGGGATTAGCTAGCAGTTTCTCTATCACACCCGAAGGAATCTCAAAGTAAATATTTTCAGTAGGTTCAGTAGGTTGAGGAGCAACTCTTTGCTCTACTGGTCGGGGTGAAGATACCCCAAACAAGCCCCTCAAAGGATTAGTTTCCATAGTAACAAGTGACAGAAAATTTCAGCACACTATATAATGTTTCCTTACCAAGTTCCACTCACCAAAGGCGCTTCACTCCCCGGCAATGGTGCCAGAAATGAGTCTTGATGACCCACAAGTATAGGGGATGTATCGTAGTCCTTTCGATAAGTAAGAGTGTCGAACCCAACGAGGAGCAGAAGGAAATGACAAGCGGTTTTCAGTAAGGTTTTCTCTGCAAGCACTAAAATTGTAGGTAACAGATAGTTTTGTGATAAGATAAATTGTAACGAGTAACAAGCAATGAAAGTAAATAAAGTGTAGCAAGGTGGCCCAATCCTTTTTGTAGCAAAGGACAAGCCTGGAAAATTTCTTATAATGAGAAAAGAGCTCCCGAGGACACATGGGAATTATCATCAAGCTAGTTTTCATCACGCTCATATGATTCGCGTGCGGTACTTTGATAATTTGATATGTGGGTGGACCGGTGCTTGGGTACTGCCCTTACTTGGACAAGCATCCCACTTATGATTAACCCCTATTGCAAGCATCCGCAACTACAAAAGAAGTATTAAGGTAAACCTAACCACAGCATTAAACATATGGATCCAAATCAGCCCCTTACGAAGCAACACATAAACTAGGGTCTAAGCTTATGTCACTCTAGCAACCCATCATCTACTTATTACTTCCCAATGCCTTCCTCTAGGCCCAAATAATGGTGAAGTGTCATGTAGTAGACATTCACATAACACCACTAGAGGAAAGACAACATACATCTCATCAAAATATCGAACGAATACCAAATTCACATGACTAGTAATAGCAAGACTTCACCCATGTCCTCAGGAACAAATGTAACTACTCACAAAGCATATTCATGTTCATAATAAGAGGAGTAATAATATGCATTAAGGATCTGAACATATGATCTTCCACCAAGGAAACCAATTAGCATCAACTACAAGGAGTAATCAACACTACTAGCAACCCACAGGTACCAATTTGTGGTTTTGATACAAGATTGGATACAAGAGATGAACTTGGGTTTTGAGAGGAGATGGTGCTGGTGAAGATGTTGATGGAGATTGACCCCCTCCCAATGAGAGGATCGTTGGTGATGATTTCCCCCTCCCGGAGGGAAGTTTCCCCGGCAGAACAGCTCTGCCGGAGCCCTAGATTGGTTCCGCCAAGGTTCCGCCTCGTGGCGGCGGAGTTTCGTCCCATAAGCTTGCCCCTGATTTTTTTAGGGTAAAAGCCTTCATATAGCATAAAATGGGCACCGGAGGGCCAACAGGGGGCCCAGGAGGCAGGGGCGCGCCCAATAGGGGTGGGCGCACCCCCCACCCTCCTGGCCAGGGTGTGGGCCCCCTTTGGTGTTTTCTTCGCTCAATAGTTCTTATTAATTCCAAAACTGACTTCCGTGGAGTTTCAGGATTTTTGGAGCTGTGCAGAATAGATTTCCAATATTTGCTCCTTTTCCAGCCAGAATTCCAGCTGCCGGCATTCCCCCTCTTCGTGGTAAACCTTGTAAAATAAGAGAGAATAGCCATAAGTATTGAGACATAGTGTGTAATAATAGCCCATAATGCAATAAATATTGATGCAAAATGGACGTATCACAGTCCATCCCGTCCGGCGTCTCCCTCGAGCATCTGCACAAGCCGTCCGTCAAGCCGTCACCGGACTCTGAGTCTATCCATGTTCCAGACGACCCGGCCGCATCTCAACACGGCCTAGGGACTGCCGAACCCGGCCCGGGGGCTGCTTAGCTCAACTCGGCCGCCATCGCCCCAAACCCGGCCGCCGCCATCCCCAACCCGGGGGCTGCTCAACCCGGCTCGGTGGCTGCCGACTCAGAGCCTGCCCTGGTAGTCGTCTTTGCCGTAGTGACAGCTCCGTCTTGGGCCCTCTCAATATCAGAATTCCTGGAGAACGGGGTCCTCCCCATGGATGAGACCGAAGCCCGGCAAGTGCAACACCGGGCGTCCACCTACAGCATCATCAACAACAAGCTCGTCAAGCGCAGCTCCACCGGCATGTTCCAGCACTGCGTTGAGCAAGAGCAGGGCATCGATATCCTCCTCGGCATACACCAAGGCGAATGCGGGCACCACGCCACGTCGCAGTCCCTGGTGGCCAAGGCGTTCCGCCACGGTTTCTACTAGCCCACGGCCCTCCAAGATGCCGAGTCGCTCGTTCTCAAGTGTGAGCGATGCCAGCGCTTCAGCAAGCGCAGCCACTAGCCGGCGTCAGCACTCCGCACCATTCCGATCGCCTGGCCCTTCGTGGTCTGGGGACTCGACATGGTGGGACCCTTCAAAACCGCTCAAGGCGGCATGCCGCACTTGCTGGTGGCGGTCGACAAGTTCACCAAGTGGATCGAAGCACGACCAATCAGGAAATTGGACGGGCCAACAGCTGTCCGGTTCATCAAGGACATAGCGGTTCGCTACAGCATGCCGAATAGCATCATCATGGACAATGGCGCCAAATTCGCCAAGGGCGCGCTCGAACAATACTGTCCGTCTCTAGCATCCACCTCGACCTGGCCTCCGTTGCACATCCGCAGTCCAACAGGCAGGTCGAGCGGGCCAACGGACTCATCCTGTCCGGCATCAAGCCGCGACTCGTCGAGCCACTCATCCGCTCACCTGGCAGCTGGCTCGACGAGTTCAGGCCGTTCTCTGGAGTCTCCGCACCACGACGAATCGGTCGACCGGGTTCACCCCGTTCTTCCTCGTCTATGGAGCCGAAGCCAGCATCCTGACCAACGTCGAGTTTGACTCACCGCGCGTCGCGGAGTACACCGAAACCGAAGCCAGAGAAGCCCGCAAAGACAGCGTCGACCTACTCGAAGAAGCTCGCCTCCTGGCGCTCAGCCGTTCGGCCATCTACCAGCAAGGCCTGAGGCACTACCACAGTAAGAAGATCAAGCCCCTCGCGTTCCACGAGGGCGACCTCGTCCTCCAACTCGTCCAAGAGCAAGCCGGCCAGCACAAGCTGTCCCCTCCACGGGAGGGCCCATTCATCGTGAGCAGGGCCTTGCGCGATCGCAACGCCTACTACCTCATCGACGCACACAAGTCAAACAAGCGCAAGAGAGACACCGCCGATGAAGAAACGACCCGTCCGTGGAACGCGGAACTCCTCCGCCCGTTTTACAGTTAGCCGCACAAATGTATGTATCGTCGCCTTTTGTAAACGCATGAAACTATGGGGTCCCCGAACGAGACTCGAGGGATGCCTTTTGTCGACCAACTTATTGTGTCCCTACCTTTTTGCATCACTATGCTCCTGAACCCGGCCACCGGTCTGACCCGCTCGACCCGAGGGCTCGGGGGCTGGCTGGCTTGACCGCCACCCCGCCGCCTTACTTGGTGATTACTGATGCGCTAAGGATGCCGCGGTCCCCCATTTCGCCCTAGGCCACAGATCCGGCTTCGGCTGTCGGCTGGCAAGCACAATGGGCCAGAGCTCCTTCACGATTCAAACACCAAGTCAAAGGTTGTCGGGTTGACCAACTCGGCTCACCGCTCAGAAATTAAAAACAAACAGCCGCACCATCGGTTGCTCGCTAACCGGCTCCGTCGGGTTGCCGCTAGCCGGCCCAGTGGGTATTTTGCTCGCGCTCAATGTTTTGAAGAACCCAAGTCCTGTGCGCTCCTCTCGAAGAACCAAACTCCTTGTCACAGACCGGAGCCTCGGCCGTCTGACTCGGGGGAGGGAGGTTTGAGAAGGGAAAAGCGCAAGAAATCGGTCCAAAAACGAAAAGCAAAAGTAGAAACATTCACGACATATACACATAAATATTTAAAATGCTCACGGCCCGAGTTCATTACACCCAGTACCCCCAGTGGGTGGGTGGATCTGCTACCTAACAAATATTACTAAGATATCTCAGGCATCTCCAGTGTCGCGTCGCAACATCGACGGCACTCCCCTGGCGGCCTGCGGGTCCACCGAGGCACTGGTGTCCTTCTCGGCGCCCCCGTCGCGGTAGACGCCCGTCTCCTCGGAGCTCCCCTCCGGATCGTGAAGAAGCGGGCCGTAGTCGTCACCGGCCACGACCCCACCGTCTTCCACCCGCTCGGGGTGGAACTCATCATGGAAGGCGAACTCGGCGATGTAGCTGGCTCGGGAGGCAATCCGGCCGGCTTGCTCCTGCAACAGCTGCTCCGAGCCGGCCAGCTGGCCCATCAGCGCGTCCAGCTACAGGTCCGGATGCCAAGACAGCACGAACTAGAGCGCCATCTCAGCACCGGCACAAGCGGCGGATACACTCCAGTCGTGAAGCCGGTCCGGTCCCATCTCCAGCCAACGCGCCAGGCGCGTGAAGCTGTTTGGCTTGACGGAGCCCTGCCAAAGGGCCGCCGTCATCATGGTGCCAGCCTGGGATAGCCGCCCCATCTGCTCCCCTAAGACCCACAGGCGGGCTTCGGTGGCGGTGATGATTTCCGGGAAGGTCCATGCCACGTGCGGGTTCGTCCCGGATCCAACGACTCCGGTCGGGTCGCGCTGAAAGCAGACGGCTTCCTCCGCCAGCCGATGCGTTTCCGGGAAGGCTCCTGCCAGAAAATCGAAGCATATCAGGAAAAAGACAACAAGGACGAAACACCGGATCCCAACCCGGCAAAACACAAGAAAAGAACTTACTGGAGAAGGACTCTTCCAGGTGCTGCGCTTCGAGCAACGTACCATGCCGCTCCTGGTCAATGGTGAGGTCGCGCTCCTGGAGCGCCTTCTCTAGATCGGCCGCCTTGGCAAGGGCTGCCTTTAGCTCGACGTCCTTGTCATCGACCGCCTTCTCGGCCGCCTCGCGATGGCGGGCCTCGTCCTAGAGGGCCCCCTTAACCATGACAACCTGCCCCCGCAGGCGATCCACCTCGGCCTGGAGCCGGCCCTTGTGGTCGGCCAGCCTACCGCGCTGCTAGTCCACCTCGACTAGGGCCTCCTGCGCCTCCACCACCTTGGTGGCCTCCACCTTAAGGAGTTTTACCTCGGCCTCGAGGCGGCTCTTGTGACCCGCCAGCTGCTCCTGCAGCTGGTTGGCCTCATCAAGCGAACGTCGGGCCGCGGCCGCCTCCGCCCTCGCCTGCGCCACCTCGGCGCCAAGACGGCCGGTGTCGGCAACAAGCCGGTCATAATGATGACCAGCCCGGAGCAGCCGGGTCTGCTGGGATAGCACCTCGGCTGCAAAAAGAAGATTCAGCAAATAAGAAAGCAAGACTTAAGATTTGGCCCAACTGTTACACAGTTGGCCCGTATCTCGGGGGCTACACCCAGTGGGTGCGCTAGCGCGCCCCCACTAGAAAAGAGCATGACGATACCTGCGGCGATGCAGAGCTCCTCCTCCTTGGCAGCGAGCTGCTCCTTGAGCTCCCGGTATTTGCCCAGGAGATGGTTGAAGGCGCCGACCCAGTAGGCGTTGAGTTGCTGAAGAAAGCAGAAATCAGTGAGATGCCGGAGGGCCTGGTGTCGGCAACAAGCCGGTGTTGGCCCAAACCTCAGGGGCTACACCCAGTGGGTGTGCTGGCGCGCCCCCACAAAGAAGAAATCGCAAAAAAGAAGCGTACCAGCACGGTGCGCTCCAGGTCCTGCGTCCACTCCACCTCGGCCTGGGCGAAGGCCTCGAGCTGGTCCGTCCGACCGGGCAGACAGTGGCTGATGGCTTCCATCGCCGCCTCCTCCTGGGTCTGACGCCCGAAGACCATGGCGCCCCTGCTCCGCGCCGGCTGCGGTGCGGCGGCCAGATGCCCTCCCTGCCGGGGCACCAAAGCATGCTCCCCGCTGGCCGCCCCCGACGCGGCCGGTACCTCCTCCGACACCCTCTCCGGCACCGTCGATGACCCGGACATCTGGACGTCCTACGCCACCGCCTCCGGTCCAGACGCCGGGACGGCCTGCTGCGCCACCACCGGCCCAGCTGCCGGGTTGGCCTGCGGCGCCGCCACCCGCGGCGCCTCCTCCAACACCGACGGCGCCTCGTGCACCGCCATTCGCAGCGCCTCCTCCAAGGTGGTGCCACCACCACCTCCATCGGCCCCCGCCCGCTCGACAACATCGACCCGCGGCGGGGTATCATCCTCCACCTCCACGACCTCCTGGTCCAGGATTACCACCTCAGCCCGGCCTTCACGACCGCGTTCCCTCACCAACGACGGCTCGAAGACCGTCGCCGCCACCATCGAGCCCTCCGGCATCTCGCGCCAGGCCGGCTCCGAGCCGGCTCGCACCCATGCTGCTGCTGCGTCGGTCCAGGCCCGGACCGACGCCGCCTCCAGCTCCGCCTCGGCCCTGTTCCAGTCTCGCCAGGCCAGGCTCTCGGCGTCGGTTGGGTCCAGGCCGAGGTCTGAGTTGGCCCGTCCCTCCTCCTCGACCTGGTCGACAAGGTCGGACCAGCTCATATGGAACGTAGTCCCCTCGGCTGTCGTGGCATCCGCCGCTGCCCTCGCCAACGCGATCGGTGACCTGAAGAAGAAGACAGAATGAGCAAAAGCAAGGCTAGCTCGACAGTCCAGACGCATACAGGAGATGAAGCTTACCCTGTCAAGACCGAGATGGGGGCCGGCCTCCCATGCCTGATGCCGCGCTTCCTCTTGGCTGGCCTCCCGGCCCCGGCCGGGTCCGCCATGCGCTTTGGGGCCCGGGGCCGCGGTGCGACGCTGTCTTTTCCGTGCGGGCGGCTCGGCACCGCCCCACGCGATGACCCGACTCTGCTCGCTTCGCCACCTCCACCGCCCAATGCCACTACACCAACAACTGGCGTCAGCATCGCCCGTGCCGTGCCGCGGTCAACAACTCAAAAAAACACTCAAAGAGAAAAACTAGACTTACCTGCGCGACGCCTAGCGCCGGTGTCAGCCTCGGCTTCCTCCTCCCCACCGTGGGACGCGGGCTCCTCCGGCGCAGCCGGCACCACCTGCGATGGAGCCCGGGCGTAAGGATGCCGGATCGCATTCAGAAGCACCTCCCGCGTCGCGTCAGGGCGGATGAGGAGATGCAAAACAGCAAAGTAAGGCGACCAAATACTCACCTGTGGTGCCATATTCGACTCGCTGTATGGCACCTTGCTGAACCGCCAGTCCACCCCAAGGTTGGTCTTGGAGATGTCGTTCACTCGGCGCGCAATCTGCTCCGCCGTCAGACGCGTCGATCCCATGCAGTTGGGATCTTGAAGGTCGGTCATCTCGCCGATGAGGCAGGAGCGCCTCTGCAGCGGGAGAACCCGGCGCATGATGAACGCGGTGATGAGGCTGTTGCCGGTGAGCCCCTCCCGCATCCTCCTCAATGTCACCCGCTCGCAGAGATATAGAATCTCCTGCGACGGGCGCCTGGGGGAGTAGCCCCAGTTCATCCCCGCAGCGGCGCGGTGGCGAAGGCCGGAAGGTTGATGCGGTCCGCACCCAAGTTGCAGACGTAGAAGAAGGAGTTCTCCCATTTCTTGGCAGAATCCTCCAGCGGGATCTTGGGGTAGTCCGCCCCCGACCGCTTCGAGATGACGGTGGCACCGCAGTCGGTGAACTCTCTGACCGTCGGGCCCTGCTGCTTCAGGGAGAAGAAGCATGCCCAAAGGTCGATCGTAGGCTCGACCCCCAGATACCCCTCGCAGAGGGTGACAAAGCCTGAAAGCTGGACGATGGCACTGGCGCCAAGATGGTGAGGCTGGAGCCCAAAGAACTCCAGGAACATGCGGAAGAAGGTGCTTGCCGGCAGCCCAAATCCATGCTCGAAGGGCATGAGGAAGACCACGCGCTCCGACTCCTCGGGTTGTGGCCTCTGCTCGCCGCGCGGTAGACGGACGGCGACATCCGTCTCCCGCGGCAAGCGCCGCGATGTGCGATGTCTTCGGTGGTGACGTTCGAGCCCATCCAAGAGCCTCACGGCAGCGCCATCAATGAAAGGAGGATAGGGAGAAAGAAGATGGACGACGACGAACTTCTGCTCGTGGCAACGGGCGTCGCAGTGCGTCGGTTGCAAGGAGCAGAGAAGAGCAAAGGGGCAGGAGGGCACAAGCGAGAATAATGTCCGCCGCCCCCCTGCCCCCCAATTTATAACCCTCGGGTCGAACATGGGGGAGTGGGATCATCTGCACTTGCCCTTTCCACTACCCTGCAATAAGTGTGCACGTACGCACATAATAACTGCCTGGGGAAGGGCAACCGACCCCCGGACGCCGCAATAAATCCGCGCGCGTGGGCCAAGGGCGCGCGGTGACGGGCCCCAGCCCGTCGCCCAGTCCCGTCATGCGTGTGGCCTGTCAGGACCCTCTGACTTCCGAGCACCACGTGGCGCCCACGCGAAGCCCGAGGAATTGCCCAAGATTCGATGGACTCCTTAGTTCCCGCCCCCGCCGGTGTACCGTGATCCGGTTTTCGAAAAAACCGGCACGCTGTGGGTGTTGCCGGACCCGGCGCTCGCAGAATCCACCTTGCTTAAGGGGGAAACTACGAAGGCCCACTCATCCGAAGACGGCGGACCTTCATAGCTTTGGGGACTACTACCGGGGGGATGAACCCCGGGCAGGCAACGGAACCCGGATCCTTTTCAAAAACAACGGGCCAGCATCGCCCCTCAAGCCGGCACGCGCTTGGCCGGGTCGCTCGACCCGGCCAAACCCCGCAACCCGGCCAAACTCTCCGACCCGGCAAGACACGTCGACTCGGCCTCAACAAGTAACACAAGACGGCCAAACCCGGCACAACCAAGGCTTCCTCAACAAGCCAGCTCTACCCATGGAGTGCTCCGCAATCCAGCCACGGGTCAGCTCCCGTCCCATCCAGGCCGTACAATGGGACGAGTCTTCAGCCACTGATGACCAAGGCAACAGTGCCTCGCCCATGCCTCTGGTCAGACGGAGCGTGGCAACAGTGCCCCTCACCTACCTGCTGACCAGGGCCGGCATGGCTATAGTGCCCCGCCATCACCACTGACGACAGCAAGTGGCGACCTGACGGAGCGCCACTATACATGACTGGACTCGGCCACGCCCTGACGATCGACAAGACGGTGCACAGTCCCCCTAGGCACGCGGGGCCCGCACCTAGGGGAACCCGGCAAACCACAGACCCCCAGCGGGTCCCAGCCCGGGTCCCCGGACGCCGACAACCCGGACCCATCAACTTGTAACATTACCATTGTATCCCTGGGGGGTTGGCCTATAAAACCCCCCAGGAGCCCGCGCATACACGGGCAGGTAGAGAAGTAAGCAAGCAAGAGAGGAACTAGCCACCAAAATAGTAACATCCACTCGGGGAGAAGAAGCAGCCTAAGCCTTGGCCAGGCCTCCTTCCTCCTCCATACAGCTCTAGGAGCAACATTGTACTATCGAACATCAAACTATACTCAGCATGACTAGGGGTGTTATCTCTCTGGAGAGCCCCGAACCTGGGTATGTCTTGCGTCCCGCGCTCGCTCATACCAACCCCGCCTCTGGAGCCCACCAGTGCCCTTGAGCCTCCTCCTCTCTTTAGCCATCCCATGGCATCTGCCGTGCGCCCACCACGACACCCGAGGTGGGCACAACCCACCAGGGCGTGCCTGGGCCTCCTGGCGCGCCCTGGTGGGTTGTCCCCTCCTCGGGACTTCCCCCAGGTGCAACTAGGGCCCAACTTCTTCCTTTTGGTCCATAAAAAATCTTCGTAAAGTGGCGTGGCATTTGGACTCCGTCCGATATTGATTTCCTGCGATGTAAAAAACATGCAGAAAATAGCAACTGGCACTTGGCACTATGTCAATAGGTTAGTACCAAGAAATGATATAAAATGATTGTAAAACATCCAAGAATGATAATGTAACAGCATGGAACAATCAAAAATTATAGATACATTGGAGATGTATCAGGGATCATCTTATTTATGCTACCGTCATTCTAAGAAAATAAGATGTTAACATGACAAACATCACATGCAAATCATAAAGTGACATGATATGGCCAATATCATCTTGCGCCTTTGATCTCCATCTTCGAGGCGCGGCATGATCACCATCATCACCGGCATGACACCATGATCTCCATCATCATGATCTCCATCATCGTGTCTTCATGAAGTTGTCTTGCCAACTATTACTTCTACTACTATGGCTAATGGTTAGCAATAAAGTAAAGTAATTACATGGCGTTTATATTGACTCGCAGGTTATACAATAAATTAAGACAACTACTATGGCTCCTGCCGGTTGTCATAGTCATCGACATGTAAGTCGTGATTCCTATTACAAGAACATGATCAATCTCATACATCACATATATAATTCAACATATCCTTTGGCCATATCACATCACATATCATACCCTACAAAAACAAGTTAGACGTCCTCTAATTGTAGTTGCATGTTTTACGTGGATGCTATGGGTTTCAAGCAAGAACGTTTCTTACCTACGCAAAACCCACAACAGTGATATGACAATTGCTATTTACCCTCCATAAGGACCCTCTTCATCGAATCCGACCCGACTAAAGTGGGAGAGACAGACACCCGCTAGCCACCTTATGCAACAAGTGCATGTCAGTCAGTGGAACCTGTCTCACGTACGCGTACGTGTAAGGTCAGTCTGGGCCGCTTCATCCCACAATGCTGCGGAATCAAGATAGGACTAGTAACAGTAAGAAAATTGAACAAATCATCGCCCACAACTACTTGTGTTCTACTCGTGCATAGAATCTATGCATAGAGCTAGCTCTGATGCCACTGTTGGGGAACGTAGTAATAATTCAAAAAAATTCCTACGTGTCACCAAGATCAATCTAGGAGATGCTAGCAACGAGAGAGAGGGAGTGCATCTTCATACCCTTGAAGATCGCTAAGCGGAAGTGTTACAAGAGCGCGGTTGATGGAGTCGCACTGGCGGTGATTCAAATCGCGGAAGATCCGATCCAAGCGCCGAACGGATAGCGCCTCCGCGTTCAACACACGTACATCCCGGGGACATCTCCTCCTTCTTGATCTAGCAAGGGGAGAGGAGAAGTTGAGGGAGAACTCCAGCAGCACGACGGCGTGGTGGTGGAGCTCTAGGTTCTCCGGCAAAGCTTCACTATGCTCAACGGAGGAGGAGGAGGAGGACTTGGAGGGGAAGGGTTGCGCCAGGGGCAAGGGGTGAAGCTCACATGCGCCTCCCCACTGTATATAGGGGTGGAGGGGCTGGTTTCTTGCCCTCCAAGTCCATTAGGGTGTTGGCAAAGGTGGGAGGAAAGAAATCCCATTCTTTCCCTTCCCCACCGATTGTTATCCCCCCTTTTTAGGGATCTTGATCCTATTCCTTCGGGATATGATCTTATTCCTTCTAAGGGGGGGTCTTGGTGCACCTTGACAAGGGGCGTGCGGCTTTGCCCCCACTATCCACGTTCATATGGGCCCCCCATGCAGGTGGGCCCCACTCCGGAACCTTCTATAACCTTCCCGGTACAATACCGAAAAATCCTGAACATTTCCCGGTGGCCAAAATAGGACTTTCCATATATAAATCTTTACCTCCGGACCATTCTGGAACTCCTCGTGATGTCCGGGATCTCATCCGAGACTTCAGACAACTTTCGGTAACCACATACAATTCCCATTACAACTCTAGCGTCACCGAACCTTAAGTGTGTAGACCCTACGGGTTCAGGAACCATGCAGACATGACCGAAATGCCTCTCCGGACAATAACCAATAGCGGGATATTTATACCCATATTGGCTCCCACATGTTATGATCTCATCGGATGAATCATGGTGTCGGGGATTCAATCAATCCCGTATACAATTCCCTTTGTCCATCGGTATGTTACTTGCCCGAGATTCGATTGTCAGTATCCCTATATCTTGTTCAATCCCATTACCGACAAGTCTCTTTACTCATTCCATAACGCATGATCCCGTGGCTAACTCATTAGTCACATTGAGATCATTATGATGATTCACTACCGAGTGGGCCCAGAGATACCTCTCCGTCATACAGAGTGACAAATCCCAGTCTCGATTCATGCCAACCCAACAAACACTTTCGGAGATACCTTTAGTGCACCTTTATAGCCACCCAGTTACGTTGTGACGTCTGATACACCCAAAGCATTCCTACGGTATCCGGGAGTTGCACAATCTCATGGTCTAAGGAAATGATACTTGACATTAGAAAAGCTCTAGCAAACGAACTACGTGATCTTGTGTTATGCTTAGGATTGGGTCTTGTCCATCACATCATTCTCCTAATGATGTGATCCCATTATCAATGACATCCAATGTCCATGGTCAGGAAACCACAACCATCTATTGATCAACGAGCTAGTCAACTAGAGGCTCACTAGGGACATGTTGTAGTCTATGCATTCACACATGTATTACGGTTTCCGGTTAATACAATTATAGCATGGACAATAGAAAATTATCATGAACAAGGAAATATAATAATAACCATTTTATTATTGCCTCTAGGGCATATTTCCAACAAATTCAAAATGCATTTTAATATACCACATGAAATTCATGCAAACTGGATCATTTTTAGATAAACCAAAGAACATTTGAATGCAGAGAGACATCGTGTGAAGTTGTTTGAATGCGGAGAGACGTTGCATGCACCGGGAAGTGGCATGGCATCACTCTTGGTCGGTGCGTCACTTCAATGACGGCTCTAGTGAGAGGTCGTGTCTGCTCTGGGCCGACATGAATGTGGCTCTAACCAGCATCGATGAGAAAGCACACAATGTTTTGGGTGGGCCATGTTTGCCAGAAGCGG